>NC_139625.1:52149370-52204370 GCF_964638095.1 Poromitra crassiceps | reverse complement strand
AAATGCCCCTGCATCACTTTTCCTAGACTCACTGTCTGTACAAACAGTGTTTTTGTTTTGTTTTGTTATTCTATTTGAATTTCTGTCTGACTACTGTAGTCCCTGTGTCTATTATTTTGTGTGTTCTGAGTATTTTCTTCTTCACTGCAATTTTCTTTTTCTTTTTTTAGTGTACAGCACTTTGGTCAACTGTGTTGTTTTAAATGTGCTTTATAAATAAAGTGGATTGGTTTGGATTGTCAATTGATGGCATGTCTGCTTTCCGTTGGACCCCCAAAATCCACTGAGCTTTCTGGTGTTTAGCACTCCGAGCGCCCAGAGCGCACACTCTAGCACAAACTGGACCATTCGTAAATTGGGAGCGCTGTTGGAATACAGCGTTGGGTTATTCAGAGCGCTACACTCTCAGAGTGGCAGAGTGCACTCTCGGCACTCCGTCTAGATGGAGTGTCAGAGCGCCAAGAGATGGTGAACTGCTAAAATGGTTAAAAAACACAGGGGAAGAGAAGAGAATGGAGGAGAGGAGCTGAGAGCAGATAAGAGTGAGCTGTTTGTATGTGTAGCAGTTAGCTAACTGCTAGCCAGTAGCATGTGTTTATAAAACTAATGACTCGTTCGTTAATTCACACAGAAAGAGCACGCTCGGCCTCTTTGAACAGCCGCACTCTCATTTTCGTGCAGAGCATCAGATTGGATTTCCGAACACACCGAAAATCATTTAATTCAAGATTATATTATTCGTTAAGACAGATTTTTTTTCAGTAGAATTTAATAGTAGGTCTATTTTTGGAAGGTTGTGGGCTCTTCAGATCTGAGTATGCTTGGACAACTGTAAAAATATTTTATTTAATGTGAAGACCCTCCCACCCTCCTGACCCTGTCTTGCAGGAGCCTGGTGGTTGGGGTCGTTAGGCTGATTGAGTGCACCTGGGCCCGGGGAACTCGGTGGGCTTTAAAAGCCTGCAGGCCATTCAGCGTCTCTCTCCCTCCTCACCTGTGTGCAGCACTTGTCCCTTTCATTTGGTTTGTAGTTTGTGTTTAGTGCTTAAATGATTGTTATAACTTTTAATTTGCCGTGTGACTCCCTCCTTTTGTTACTTCCTTGAGTTGTAACATTAACTTTCCATAAATCCATTTAATAGAATGTATACCATCAAAAAAGGATGTGTCATGTTCAATGTGGACTTTTGGAATGAATATGGAGGAAATCACCCAGGATGAATATTGTAGTATTGTATTGTATTGTATTGTATTGTATTTTACAGTATTGTACAGTATATGTGGATGTGAGCTGCCAGAACTGCAGGAACTGTACAATCAGCGGTGCCTCAGGAAGTCCCCGGAAGATCATCAAGGACATGAGCCACCCGCACAACAGCCTGTTCTCCCTGTTGCCCTCAGGGAGAAGATACAGGGTCCCGAAAGCACGCACAAACCATCTGCGGGATAGTTTCTTTCCGCAGGCTAGACTCTTCAATAAATAACACAAAAACAATACACACAATTATTGTCATTTGCACACTTCCACTGACAAGAGGACACTTTTGGACACTGTGGACACTTTTTATATTTATTCCATCTTATTCTATTTTAATACCTTATTACTTCTTTATTACCCTTCTTTATTACCCTTCTTATTTTACGGTTTGCCTCAGCATTACATACACTTGACATTGTTTGCCCTATTTAACTATATTGCCCTATTGTTGTTGTTGTGATTGTGTGCTCTATTTACCTACTGCACCCTGTCTGTAACGGAGGCCACGGCATGAATTTCACACGTGCGTACTTGTACTACGGAGTGACAATAAAAATCTTGAATCTTGAATCATGAATCTATATACTGTGTCCTGCATGGGGCGTAAATATGCTAGAATAAAAGGATTCAGTCATTTTCAACATCTACAAATCCAGTTTGGAAAAGCCCACAGCAACAAACATCAGAGCACTGGCTTCTAGTTGTTCTTTTGAAGGTATAGGATGCGCTGTTACAGATCCTTGTCTGCGCTGTTACATAGATCCTTGTCTGCAGGGCCGCTGGAAGTCACTTTAAGCAGGGGGTGCTGGGAGGAAGGGACTCTCGGTGGGGCCCGCAAGGGCCCCCCCTGAAAAAAAAATGGACATTTTTTTTTTTTTACATTTTTTTGCCATATTTAGAGGAATATCTCATTTCAAATTAACATTAGGATACTGTTGTGATGTAATTATTCAGTATTTTCTCCTTTTCTCACTCATTCAGAGCAAAGAGGGAGATATATAGCATGATGATAATGCTCTATATCTCCCTATTTGCTCTGAATACACCAGTTAACATGACACAGACTTAACATGATAGAAATATTATCAGCAAACTTAATGACTAGACTAATTATTCTGATCTGAATGGCATATATCAAGAAACATTGACTCCTCTCTTTTCTGTATAGTGGGAGGTGCATTTTTGAGTAGGCTATTAAAATAGCATGTCAAGTTCACATTTCTTTATTGCCAGATTAAACAATTCGTATTGGTTGTTGGTTGGTTCAACACAACATGTGCGTGCATGCGCGCTTCTTCTTCTTCTCTAGCCTACAAGCATGTAACTTCCTTGATTGTTATTGTTGATAATTCTATTTAAATAGGCTACATTTTCATTTCCCGAAACATTCTTAAACAAGAAAGGAACATAGTGCACTGCAAAATATTTTTAATTACATTTGTAAAAAAAAAAAAAAAAAAATTATTTATTTATTTTTGGAAAAAATCTAGGGGGTGCTGCAGCACCTGCAGCACCCCTACTTCCCGCGGCCCTGCTTGTCTGCACTGTTACAGATACTTGTCTGCGCTGTTACACAGATCCTTGTCTGCGCTGTGACAGATCCTTGTCTGAGCTGTTACACAGATCCTTGTCTGCGCTGTTACAGATCATTGTCTGCGCTGTTACACAGATCCTTGTCTGCGCTGTTACAGATCCTTGTCTGCGCTGTTACACAGATCCTTGTCTGTGCTGTTACACAGATCCTTGTCTGCGCTGTTACAGATCCTTGTCTGCGCTGTTACACAGATCCTTGTCTGCGCTGTTACAGATCCTTGTCTGCGCTGTTACAGATCCTTGTCTGCGCTGTTACACAGATCCTTGTCTGCGCTGTTACAGATCCTTGTCTGCGCTGTTACACAATTCCTTGCAGGGTAAAGAGAGACAGAGAGAGCTCAGAGCACTAGAAGATAAAAACACAGCTTTAGAAAAACAGACTGACACACTTCAATTGGGTTTTCAATAGTCGCATAACAAAAGCAAAAGCCATAACCAGCACTTCCTTCTAAAACCTCTACTACTACTCGCTAGAAAAGAGGCTCCAGGGGGATGGAGGCACTTATTTCTATAACAAAAACAGGTTGTTACATGGGAGTGACCGGCTCAATATTTATTTAAGAAGGTTAGC
This sequence comes from Poromitra crassiceps, assembly GCF_964638095.1. Lineage (NCBI taxonomy): Eukaryota > Metazoa > Chordata > Actinopteri > Beryciformes > Melamphaidae > Poromitra > Poromitra crassiceps. Next base: position 52,200,948 of record NC_139625.1, on the reverse strand, counting down.
TTTACTATATGAAATGTGAAGCACACCCAAAATGACTGGAACCATGCAATTCCAAACACACAATGTGGTGAACACATTTTTGTATGGTAAGTTGTATAGTAATGTGGATATAGGCTACTCTGCCAGGTACAGTAGCCTACATTATCTTTGAACTAGGCGACTATAAAATACCTCCTATCTGATTCATCAGTACAGTCCCTGTCAAATGAATGAATCAATTCACATTAAGACCCCATTAAAAAGAAACACATTCTGTCCATAACAGGATAATCAATATTACTGTAATTATCATTTAAATGGTGATATCATACATGGGTTTCTCCTTAATCTTCTCTATCAGTTCGCCAAATTACAACATCATATTGAAGTGAAATAGAGAGGGGAACAGAGAGGTTGGGGCTAATCTTATTTTACTAGGGGACATCAATCCTGGAGGTCTCTGGCCCTTCCTGGGCTCGTTCCCTCCAGCTTTTAAAGGTTAAGAGCCCCCTATAAATAAGCAGGACCACCACATTAACTTCTGATCAAGATGAGGATCCACGAGACCCTTGAGCGCTGTGAAAATGTGTCCTGTTACATTAATTCTCCGACTTAATTGACAGCGATTACTCCCTAATTACTCTGCGGAGACAAGCGGGTGAAGCATTTCTGTCAGTTTGAACACGGCCTGTGCCGTCACCACACATGCTATTTGTGTCAGAGAATAAAATGTGATTGTGTATGTTTTGGGGTGTGAATATATACAAGCCACAGAACAGGTGACTGTCACACGGTTTTGGAAACTGAGAGGCCATTTACACCTGGCACTAACATGCATTTTCTGTCATCAGATTGCAATCAGATTGTGCTTGACCACTTGAAAGTACAGCTGTAAACACCCCCAAAACGCATTGAAGACGGATTGCAATCTTGATCGGCCAAAACGCATGTTAGTGCCAGGTGTAAATGGCCTCATAGTTTAGGTCGTATTTGAGTGTTCATTTGTATTTTTTTTTGCCGATATCCAACTCTTTTGGCCGATTGCCATTGCCGATACCAATACACCAATATCCATCCCACCTGCTGATATCATCGTGCATCCATACCAGACGCACAAACTCTCTCTTTCTCCCTCAATCACACACACACACACACACACACACACACACACACACACACACACACACACACACACACACACACACACACACACACACACACACCTACACTTCCTCTTCCCTGGCGCTATCAGAGGGGTGAATCTGGGATGGATCTGCTCCCTGCAGCGCTGCATGAGAGCCATCTCCTTGGCCGCATTGACTGACCTATGAAACACACAAGGCACTGAAGCCTTTACCACCAATACTCACTCCTGTTACGGAGATGGTTTCCCCCGGACAGACAGGAAATCTATAGGACGGAACGAGGGGAGGAGAGAGAGAGAGAGAAAAAGAAACGCCGTTAAACGCACTGCAGGGCATTTGCTATAGCGCTACAGACACACTCAGAGGGATGATGATTATTATTACCTCTCCTTGTGGTGGTTTGGGCTGACCTTCCCTGTCCGTCCCCCAGTGTGCTGCTGCTGCTGCTGGGGTGAACTAGCCAGAGGGCGCTCTGCTTCACACAGGCCCACTGAGGCCTCCGTGATGGATGGGCCACGCTTATTTATGGACGAAAAACTCTGCTGCGTGGTGGTGTGTATGGGTGTGTGAGAGAGAGAGATGGGGGGGGAGGGAGAGAGAATGTGTGTTTGCATGAGACAAAGAAACAGAACGATAGGGAGAGAGAGAGAGAGAGAGAGAGAGAGAGAGAGAGAGAGAGAGAGAGAGAGAGAGAGAGAGAGAGGTGAGTTTGAAGTCCTAACCTTGACCTCCCTTCTGGGCGGGGTGAGGCCAGGGTCTGGGGGTGGGGTGGGGAGTGGTGGAGGTAGAGTTGACAGGGCTTCAAAGGCCGGAGGAGGGAGGATAGTCTAACCTTGGCAGAGAATAGGTTGGATTCTAGCCAGCTTCGTCTGGCACCTTAATCCCCCCAAGCCTTATATATATACATCCTTCAGCAGACCCACAGAGAGGATGGCATATTTCACTTCATGACCTGATCATATTTCTGATAAATCTTCCCCATTATCCCCCAAAAGAGCTCACCGAGTCTGAATATCACCCCGGCGAATGCTCCCATGCAGCGAGGCTTTGCAGACGCACTGCCCCCACGCTCCTGTTGATGGCACTATTGAGCTTCTGTGTTTGCTTACCGCTATCTATTAGTCATAGACAGTCAGATAAAGGCAGTAACAACCACCAAACCACCGTACAGCCCCTCGTGCCAGGTTCCTGCATCCCCCCGGAGCACTGATGGATATGCTTGCCAGGAAAACTACTTATGAAACACTTAACAATAATAATGTCGTTATTTCTCATTCGCAATTCAACAGAGCTCCCATTTAATCTCTCAAACGGCAGGAGGCGGTAAATGTGGAAAAATGCTCTCTTGTCACAAAATGTCAAATAAATAATATCATCGGTGAATAAACATGTAAAAAATGACTACATCTGTATTGTAATCACAGCTTTGGGTGACAGTGATGTAATGTAAATACCGGCACTGTTGAATAATTACATATAGAGGGTAAAGTTGAAGAGTGGATGAAAAGAAAAGAAAAACTGCAGAAAAGAGCTGCAGCCTGGAGCTAAATGGCAAAATACAGCATAATGATGTGTTAGTCAATTCTTATCCCACTAGGCCTACTTTGTTTATTTTACCCTGAGCCAGCCAAATGAGCTATCAGTGAACCCAAATCAATACATTTATTTCTGCCTCTTGTAATGTCAGTCATGTCAAGTTTTGCATTTCTGGCTGTCCTCACTGGCACCAGGATGTCAAATCAAAAGCATGAATAACTTTGCAGTGTCAACAGGCAGAGAGACTGGCAGCACAAGTAAGCAGATATCTCTTTGCATCCTACTCAGTGGTTTTGCTTTCAGTCTATACCAAACCAGCGTGTCTTATTATTCACAATGATGCTGCATAGTGAGTATCGGAAGAATGTTTTGCCAGCTGCAATTATATAGATACACCCTGGCTGTGTGTCTATGCATTATTAATATCTCCACATTATATAGATACGCCCTGGCTGTGTGTCTGTGCATTATTAATATCTCCACATTAGAGTGTTCTGTCGGGGTAACCACCAAAGTTTCACTGCAGAGAATCACGTTTGACAAATATCTTGTTTGTCACTGTGGCAAGCTTTCAAGACCCACTAATAAAAGATGGAGGGAAGGAGACTGTGAGAGAGGAGAGACAGATAAAAAGAGGGGGAGAGAGGGAGAGAGAGAGAGGGGGAGAGAGGGAGAGAGAGAGGGGGGGGGGGGAGAGAGAGGGACAGAGACACGCTTTCTTTTCAAACAGGCAATTTTCCTCTTGCCTTAACCCCTACCCTGACCCTTCCTCTAACCTCCACCCTGTCCAATACCACGGACAAAGAGCACATATTTCATGTGTTCAATCATTGTTGCTGACGTTATGGCCATTGGCTGTGCTGTCAGGCGTGGCTATATACTGGCTAACCCCCAGGTCCCCACAAACACAAGCACAGCATCTCCTCAGCCTCCCACAGTGACGCCCTGTGATCCCTCCAGCAGCCATCCTGCCTAACAGCTATGCGCTGTATAGCTCCACCACTCCTGATGATTCACACTCACTCATAATATAGTGCAAGCACAGCTACACCCACACATAGATTCATGGGTCTGTGCACGCACGCAAGACACACACACACACACACACACACACACACACACACACACACACACACACACGTGCCCCACACATACACGTGATTTACTTGACTTATTCCTGTAGGCTCCAGTCCTAAGTGGAGCATAGGGCCACAACCACACTATGCCAACAGACTCGGTTCTCTGCAGTCTTATTCTGCTGGGCCCAGGTCAGCCCGGTCATCTTTGCCTCGCTATCAACTGATCTTCTCCAGGTCTGCGTTGACCTCCCAACTCTTCTCTTCCCCTGTGGATTCCAGTCCAGTGCTTGCCTTGTGATGTTGTCAGCTGGTTTGCGTGGGTGTGACCAAACCACCCCCACTTTTGCTATTTCACATCTTGGATGATGGGGTTCTGGTTGGTTCTCTCCCACAGCATTGGAGATCTTCTCAGGCATCTGTTTACGAAAGTCTAGAGTTTGCTGGTGGTGGTGTTGGTCACTCTCCATTTCTCAGCTCCATACAGGAGGACTGCCTTTTTTGTTGCAGTGTTGAAGATTCTAATCTTGTTTCAGATGGACAGTACTTTTTAGAGTTCCAGATCGGTCGCAGTGTGTTCGAAATACATGCTTTGCTTTGCTGATTCGACTCTTGACGTCATCGTCTGTCTCCAAGTGGTCTGTCTCCTTGATGCTCTCCTTGTAGATGCATTGGAAGCTCCTGCTTCTTGTTGATTCACATTGCTTGCATCTTCTTGGATTTTCAGGCCACTCTGCATCTTCAGAGACTCGGGTCAGCTTTATCTGTGCATGTTTGTGAGAACGGTAAACGATATTGTCTGCAAAATCAAGGTCTTCAAGTTGTTTAAAGAAGGTCCAGTGGATGTCCGTGTTACTGGCCATGGTTGTTCTTTTCATGTACAAGTCAAAATTGTCTGAGAAAAATGCAGCCTTGTCTCCCCCTGGTCTTGACTTCAAAAGAGTTAGAGTAGTTAGTTTCCCATTGTGGATGACTTGGCAGGTGGAGTCCTAATACAGATGCTGGATGATGTTGATGATATTCTGAGAAATCCCATAGCAATGCTTCAGCTTCCAGATGGTCACTCTGTCCACACTGTTGAAGGCCTTCTCAAAGTCCAGGAATGTTATGTAGAGAGAGAGGACTGCCATTCGATGGACTGTTCAATGATGATACGCAGGGTGGCAATGTGGTCTGTACACAATCTGTCTTGCATGGCAGAACCTTGCGTGCTCTGGTCTCAATCTCTTGTCCAAGGCCCCTCCTTCATTCTCTCCAGGATGACTGGTCAGGGCCTTGGTGGGGACGAATAGGACAGGAGCATGTTTCGGTGTCAACTGCCGCATTGGGAAAAGGTCACGTTTTTTGGATATTTTCACCAGGTGGCCTTGCTTCCAGTCTGCTGGGACTTGTTCCTGCTCCCATATCTTCCATAGGAGGGGCTGTATAGCTTCTCTGCTGATGTTGTTGGGTTTGCCTTGAGTGCCTTAGGAGGGATGGCGTCTGGACCTCCAGCCTTGCCGCTCTTCATGGTCTTGATGGCCTTGATGATTTCAGTTTCAGATTTAGTGGAGGTGACACATACACATAGCCTATACATTTTACATATAAATATTTTGGTGTATTTTGGGTGTGAAATTAACTGTTGTACCAAGCTGTGTGTTGGTACAGACACAACAGTGTGAAGAGTTCTCAAACAGTGGACTCAGCATTGAGAAAAGTTTGTACCCAATTGTTAAAAAAACTGCAGTTGCCTAGGTAACCTCACGGCGGCAACTCTAAGACCCCATTAAAGTCTGACAGGATGGAGTTTAAAAAAAACTCAGATCTAACAAAATCTTCTTTAACCTTTAGCAATCCTCTCCTCTCTCACTCTGTCTCACTCTCTGTTCCTCTGTCCCCCCAGACCCATATTCAAATCCACCTGTACCTCTGCTATCCATTTTTCTCTCCATTTGGTCTGTTCTGACACACCATTATAACTTCTCCCCTCATTTCTTTTACTCCCTAATCCTGCAGCTTTCCCTTTCTCCCTCCACTTCTGTAACTTCAGCTTGGTCGCCAGAATAAAACGTCGACATTGTATGTTTCTGCAATCCACAGATACGTAATATTAATGTTTCGGATGCAAAAATAAGTTTCTCGATACCTTGTCTATCAAACGTTATAGAGTCTGCTATTGAAATAGTGCGGTGACCAGTGGCGTTGGTCGGCGTGGATGGAGGGCGTAAACACTTACACACCGGAGAGCCGTGTTCGCGTCCTGGTGTGTTCAAAGTCTACACATTTCAACCGTAAATCACATTTAACGTTTTTGTTATTTAAAGGAACACTCCGCCCATTTTCAACCAGCTTTGTATTATTAGAACATCAGTAGTATATCAGAAAACTGTAAACGGTTTTGAAGTCTGTCATTTAATTTGACAGTTATTGAGTGTTAAAGTGTGGACCAGTGACATCACTGGTCCACACTAACTCAAATTAATAACTCATTAACTCAAATCAACTCTCAATAACTGTCAAACTAGATGAATGATGAATAGTTTGACAGTTATTTGAGTTAATGAGTTATTAATTTGAGTTAGTGTGGACCAGTGATGTCACTGGTCCACACTTTAACACTCAATAACTGTCAAATTAAATGACAGACTTCAAAACCGTTTACAGTTTTCTGATATACTACTGATGTTCTAATGATACAAAGCTGGTTGAAAATGGGCGGAGTGTTCCTTTAAGCCTACCCCAAACCATAATCCTAACCAATTTTTTTTTTACTTGCGTAAACATAGGTAACCAATGTTGTTAAAGATGTTTTATTTGCGTTTAACGTTTCAAATTAACCGCTTCTTCGTTTCAAATTTACATTAAGATGGTAGTTTTGCTCAGAGTCTCTCTCATCCAGTCCCATCCACCTCGCTCTCTCCTCAGAGTCTCTCTCATACAGTCCAATCCATCTCGCTCTCTGCTCAGAGTCTCTCTCATACGGTCCCATCCACCTCACAGCTATCCTTTGCTCCCTTTTCATCCCCTCCCTTTGTAGGCCATCTCTTTCTCTTCATAGCCTTGGCGACGGTGCGGTTGGAGCTTCCTCGTCTGCCTGTCAAGCCCAGCTACGACATCCTATCCTTCTCATCCTCTTCTCAATCCCTCCGTTTCACCATCCCTCTCTCTCTCTCTCTCTCTCTCTCTCTCTCTCTCTCTATGCAGTCTCTAAGCCATTTCCTTTGAATGGAGAGAGGAGCCATTACATAAACGCCGTCATTCTTCACTGAAGCTCGACTGATTGAAGTCCGGCCATGACGCCCAGTGCTTATCCCTCTCATCCTTATCTCATCCTCGCGGCTGTAAACCAACAGTATCCTTCATTTCAATATCTCACTGTATACAAGCCCCGACGTAAGCCAATGAATGATGTGTCGTGATCTAGAACGTCAAAGTGCCGTTGTTTTATTCATATATCTGCATTATCTGGCCGCCCTTGGCGTGTGTCAGTACAGAGTGCGTTTGGGTGTCTGTCTGGGAGCAGGCCGACACTGTCCTGCCCCGGCCACTGTCACACTGATGTATGGCTGCAAATTACAGCGATAAAAGCCTGACGCTCCTAGTGTTACCAAGCACTAGAAAGCACTTAATGCAGAGTGGGAGGAAGAGAAGAAGAAACAGAGTGAAAGAGAGAGGGAGAGAGAGAGAGAGAGAGGGAGAGAGAGAGAGCGATCCAATGCTTGCCTGTGTTTGTTATTTTGAATTACGGACTGCTCAGTTGCCACTGTCCCTACGGGAGGCTGCTACAAGGTAAATTGGATGTATCTACAACTGTCAAAGAGTGTGTGTGTGTGTGTGTGTGTGTGTGTGTGTGTGTGTGTGTGTGTGTGTGTGTGTGTGTGTGTGTGTGTGTGTGTGTGTGTGTGTGTTCGTGTGTGTGTGTGTGTGTGTGTGTGTGTGTGTGTGTGCGTGTGTGATAATAAGATGGCTGCTTCAGTGAACTTTCCCTATCACTCCATGTCTTCCTATTGACAATGTCAGTGAGCAGCGTTTTGTCAGATGTTACCGCTTTGAGCAACGTGTAATTCTCACCGCAACGACGACAAAGACAAAGGCGACTTTGAAGAGTTGGCGGGCAGAGTGGGAGAGGGGGAGAGGGGGAGAGGGGGAGAGGGGGAGAGGGGGTGAACGGGAGGGGAAGATGAGGTTATAGAGAGAGCAGAAAAAAACAAGGAAGGGAGGGCCAGAAAACAGGGCAACAAAGAGAGAGAGTGAGAGAGGAGTGAGAGTGAGAGGGAGAGAGAGAGAGAGAGAGAGAGAGAGAGAGAGAGAGAGAGAGAGAGAGAGAGATTCTGTACAGGAAGTGACCAGCTCCTTCACCCCGGTGGTTCCCACTGGAGGGGCCACAGCTTGACTGAGCTCAACATAAACGCCATTTCAGGAACTATTATTGTGGACATGGTTAAAATAGCCCATTTTATGATCATAAAACCTTTGTAATCATTGCAGAAGCATCGTATTTTGAAAGCTACCTTTTGCAGAGAATTGCTAGTTCTAGTCCACCCGCGCCCTCTATTCATATTGTATTCTCTCTCTTTTCTCTGAGCAACTCCTGACCAGATGCAGGTATTTTCCAAGGAGGCCTGCCTGTAATTGCTTGGGGAGGATACATGGCAGGGTGGGAGTGTGTGTGTGTGTGTGTGTGTGTGTGTGTGTGTGTGTGTGTGTGTGTGTGTGTGTGTGTGTGTGTGTGTGTGTGTGTGTGTGTGTGTGTGTGTGTGTGTGTGTGTGTGTGTGTGTGTGTGTGTGCACACGTGTGTGTGTTTGTGTATTCCCTGCCTTATCACAGTCTCAACCATTCAATTGATTTTTCTTGGCAGTCTATAGGGATCTCATTTGAGTTCCCAAATTGTTGTAAATTCACTGAAATTACAGCCAGATCCCCAAGACAAAAGCCGTCAAGACAATCCTCTGCCTGAACCAGAGGTATTTCTCTAGAACGTAACCCGACGACGAGCACTAGAGTCCATTTTGCTGGTGAACGGCTCACATTTATGTCCACGCGTTTACTGAGCAGAGCCTTTAATGACTTCTTCCCCTGGATAACTTGATACTGGAACCTAATGGCGTAGTTAGTTGCTAATTGGCTTACTGTATGTAGTGGCGTTTCATCTCTACAATGTTAAAGGCAAATGTGTCTGTCTGTCTGTCTGTCTGTCTGTGTGTGGCTTTGCTCTACAGCAGTGGAGTCATTGCTTCTTAATGGTGCCTATTTCTTTTAGAGCCACTGGATCTACGATGGGTCTGTGTGGCAGACACACAGGTACAGAATACCAATGGGGAGAGTAGTTCCCATAGGAATGGAGTTATTAGTCCGGCATGCTGCAAGCTCACAAATCAACCTCTCTCTCTCTCTCTCTCTCTCCCCCCCTCTCTCTCTCCCCCTGTTCAACACCTGTGCTGCACGTGCAGTGGTACACGCACTGAACACACACAGAGTGTAGTCTATAGCTCTCACAGCACATTGTGGTTTTGCCGGTCAGGTGTGTGACAGCTCACGGAGAGAGACGCAGCATCCACTGGGACCAAAGCAAACCCCCGACATGGAGACTTTATTAAACGACTCGACAGGTGACAGAGGTCTGGGAGAGATGGACTACATTGGCAGAGACAGGCACACACACACACACACACACACACACACACACACACACACACACACACACACACACACACACACACACACACACACACAATTCTCTCCTGCTCTCTCCATTCCGTTCTCTCTTCAACTCCTCTCACACCCATTGATTGCTTTCATCCTATAACAAGCCCTCAGTCCCACACTTCCACTCTCTCACTGCGAGCCATTGTCTCTCAGTCGTTCTCTTATTCTCCACAGACTTTCCTTTTTCCTCTCTTATCGTTCACATCTCCTTCCCCTGGCCGGACGCCTTTGTCTATTCTTCATTCCCGTTACCATACTCTATCTCTCCTTCCTTCTCCTTATCATTCTCCTCCTCTCCTTAACACCTCTAACGCCCCCCCCTCCTCCTCCTCTCTACTCCCTGGCCTTTACTATGCTCTCTCTCTCTCTCTCTCTCTCTCTCTCTCTCTCTCTCTCTCTCTCTCTCTCTCTCTCTCGCTCTCTCTCTCTCTGTTCTCAATGTTGCTGTAAAGGTCAGGTTAACTCCATGAATAAGCTGTAGATTTATGATGCTGCCATCTCCCAGGAATCACTGTGACCAGGGCCAAACAAAAACAACAGCGCCATAGACCGCAGCAGACCGCTGGAGCCCCATTCAGCAAACGCACTGCTTATTAATGAGGCTATGGGCTGGTGCACAGCACAGGAGGTTGAGGGAGTGCTACTGGTTAAAGGTGCTGGTGTGCGGGTGCACGCATGCACGCAGTGCACGCACGCACGCACGCACGCACGCACGCACACACACACACACACACACACACACACACACACACACACACACACACACACACACACACATTTACAGTAGTGTGTATTTTAGGAGCGTGCTGCATGGGTTTAACACATGCATGCCTGCACAACTTGCATAAAACATGAACATGCAAAAGCACACGCATAGCACTCACTGCTTTCTATGCAGGCACACACACACACACACACACACACACACACACACACACACATACACACACATTGCAGAAACACAACCAACCTGATAAACACTGAACGAATATAAGGGGGATAATGGACATGAGGCCAAGTGTCAACAGCTACTTACGGAGACATTACATTAAAGGAAAATACAAACTAGAAACAGAATTTCCATAAGTTGCTCTTACAGTGTGGGCAGTGGTGTAGTGCAGCTATACACACTTATTTGTCAGTGGATATTGAGTAACCAGTGATCCTCACTATTTCTTCGATGAGAGCCGCACTGGCAGGACAAAGTCAATAGGAGAGCCACTTTTACCGCAAAACACCAAAAGCCACCCCAACCAAGCACATCTGCCTACCACACACACATATATACCAGTTTCCCCTAGAAAATCTTTCAGGCCTGGAGGGATTTCGAAACGTACCCCGACCGCAACGGTGGGGGCCCTCGCTGGCGACGCTGAAGTTTTAGCTAACCTGTTCACATCTATGTTCGCAATGGCATCCCAAGTATCATCATACTATTATGGGATGGGATGCGAACAGTTGTATTATGGGATGTGCGTTTCCCAGGCAACGACACACGTTGACACGTTTTGGAACAGCGCTGCATGCTGGCACAATACTCCTAAAAGCAAAATGCTTATTGTTTTGAATGATTTGGCACCTTCTATTACTGTCAACACCAGTATTGTTGTATTGTAATAATATGCCATAAAGGTTTATTGAAATTTTGGGGAGAGCAGGGGGGAAAAAATCTTAAATATATATTTGCAATTTCTTAGAGCCGCCAACTAAAGCTTCGAGAGCCGCCAGTGTCTCGCGAGCCGCGCAATGAGGAACTAGGGAGTAAACAGTATCCACTTCTAAATCTCCTCTGATGTAATATGCATCCTAGTGTAAGTATTGCTACCCAGGGCAAGGAGAGTACTTGGCTATCTATTGTTGTTGGATTAACTGTAACTAAATATTAGCTTTATCTAAATAATTTGCAGTTGTTCAGTCTATCATATATTATCTTTGAGTTCAACTGAATATTTAAAACGTTTCCTATAGACGGTTTTAACTTGACAACAATAACAAACGGTCACAACCTAGTCTCTTAGAACAGAGGAGTTGGCTTCCGCAATTTTCAAATGCTTCCGCCATACCGTCTGTACTTCGTGGGGGAGAATCATGCACCAACCGGAATGGGAAGCAGAAAGGCGGGTCTTCCGCTCATTAGTCCAATCAGAATTTTTTTAAGGCGGGTCTTCCGCTCATTAGTCCAATCAGATTTTTTTTTCGTGTCGTGATTGGTCGGATTCCGTCGAACTTCCTTCCAGTCTGAAGGTTTTTTCCCAACTTCCTTGTGCATGTTCTGGGGGTGTAACGTACAGACTGTATAGCTGCATTCGCCGGATGTAGATGAGACAGTCTGTTTTAAGAGACTAGTCACAACCCACCTGAATATCCGGTTTACTTCCTGTATACATAGTTGAGCGCAGGGTGATATTCGGCTCAAATTAAATGTTAACGTTAGGCCGTCTCTCCGACACACACAGTAACAACGTAGCCTATTTCGGTATTTATGTCTTGTAGTAGTTAGTAGTAGTTGTTATTGTTGTTGATAGTTGCCATAACAACCACCCCTGTCGAAAAGACGTGCACATGTTGGGTATAGTAGGAAACGTCGGCTGGTCCAGAGCTAGCCTGAGAGGCTAATAAAAGCTACATGTTACAGAGTTGACTATCAGTACGCTATTGCACGCATAGGCCTATATTTACATTTAAACGTTTACATAGCAAAAAATAAAAAATAGACATATTTGTGTTTCCCCCTGAACAGCTGAGAGTGGACACTATAAATAGTTAGCACTGTGAAGATGATACAATTCAGTCGGTGGCGGGAATGCAACATTTAAGGATGCCTGCCAACCGCCATAAAACACAGAAGAAGCTGAGAAAAAGGAAGTGCTGTGGGGTTGCAGCTGGTGAAAACCGTCTATAGACAGCCATCAGTCCTGTAACCTCTGAGTACATGCACCATGAGCCAAATGGAGGCAGGAGTAACAGAGTAGAGAAGACAGACCAGCAGAGTTCAGCTGATTCAATATGTACAAATAAATAAGGCTAAAATAAGTATTTTTTTTAGTTTTGATAAAGATGATGTTGGTGCCATAAAAGTGACACCCATCTCCTAATTGGCATGTGATAAGGAGCTACAGTATGTGAGAGCCATGTGGTTATCTGAAATGACCACCACCCTCCAGGTTAGGTCATCATGATCCTTACTCCATGAAGTCACGCAGTATAATTTAAATGACAATGTACAAATATACTGGCCCATTTTTGGGTGAACTGAATATGCAAGAGTAGTCTTACATGTCACAGTTTATATAACACAGCGCGTTTCTCCTTTGCTGGACCGGCCGCTTAAAATAGGGGGGGGGGGGGGGGGGGGGGGGCATTAAGAGTATACTCACTTCTCTAGGCACCACTACAGCAGAATATCATTTTGCACAGCTCAATCAATATCCACCCATGTGACCATCTCTTGGGATAAGCCTTCATTTTTGTGTGTGCATAAAAGCTAGTTTCATAATAACAGCATAGATTAAAGTCTTATCTCTCTGTTTTCTGGCATTGGCAGAGAATGTTTCATGTTCCCTTTGAACTATTCAAGATCATAGAGGAGAAAAATAATGTGAATTTTCTTAGTGGATGGAATTTCACTCGAACAGACCAAAGCCTCCTCTGTTTTCATCGAGAGCCGACCACACACTCCTTCATGTTTCTGGAGTTACATGTGAAGGATATTTGTGGGGGCAGAGGGAATGTTGAGACCTGTTGAGACATATTGCAGATTCCCTGCACACATATTTAAAAATGAGAGGGATTTCTTTAACCCGACGAACAATCCTCTGGAGCTCTCAGATCTTCCCAGCTTCTTAGGTAGAAGAAGCTCCGAAAACTCAGACAGATCAAATGAGCCGTCTACACCTCACCGCTTATTACTCCCCTATCTTCTTCCTGTTTCCTTCACCCTGCCCCCGCCCCCACCCGCCACCTTCCTCAGCAGATATTTTCACTCCCGAAAGTGTTGGGTCACAACGGGGTCAAACTCGTGTCAAACAGTCTGGATGAAAATTCCACAAGAGCCCTGCTGCATATTTCATTGTCCTACGACAATGAAATATCCAACACACAATATCCAATCGGTCGTCTCTGTGCCCCTCTCTGTGCCCCTCTCTGTGCCTCTCTCTGTTCCCCTCTCTGTGCCCCTCTCTGTGCCTCTCTCTGTTCCCCTCTCTGTGCCCCTCTCTGTTCCCCTCTCTGTGCCCCTCTCTGTGCCCCTCTCTGTTCCCCTCTCTGTGCCCCTCTCTGTGCCCCTCTCTGTTCCCCTCTCTGTGCCCCTCTCTGTTCCCCTCTCTGTGCCCCTCTCTGTGCCCCTCTCTGTGCCCCTCTCTGTGCCCCTCTCTGTGCCCCTCTCTGTTCCCCTCTCTGTGCCCCTCTCTGTGCCCCTCTCTGTGCCCCTCTCTGTTCCCCTCTCTGTTCCCCTCTCTGTGCCCCTCTCTGTTCCCCTCTCTGTGCCCCTCTCTGTGCCCCTCTCTGTGCCCCTCTCTGTGCCCCTCTCTGTGCCCCTTGGCGTGTGTAGCGGTGATCTGTTCTCCAAATTTGTCCATGGGCCTAACTGCACACATGGCACCACACTGTGTGACATGTGGATAACAGGAGAGGTGATACCGCTTACCGCTCTGTCTGCCCTCAGCCTTCCTACTGTCTCAGCGGTAGCATATATATATATATATGCTACCACAGGGAAAGGATTACCCATTACCCAACTAATAAAATGTGAGAGGTGAGGGGTTGCAGTGAGATGAGTGCTGTGAGATGTTGAGATGCAGGCTAGAATGCCTTCTTCTCTCCAAAACAGAAATGCACAGTGGAGGCTTGTGTCTATCTTCAGTTCCTCCCATGGGTTCCCGTGGCAAAGAAAGAAGAACGTCACGCTGCTCAAGTACAAGATTCTACTTTGCTTTCCCAGTCCTAAAGGGGGGTATTATCTTTTGCTTTCATTTCCAATGGATTAGATTTCCCATGGATTTAATTGCAATCCCATAACCTCTCTCCTTCTGTCTCTCTGTGGGGGAATGTCATCTTGTCTGTCTAATCCACAGAGTCCTATCTACCTGGACTGTTCTGTCTGCTGCATAGCCTCTGCCCCACTGAACTCAGGTTGACCTGACAGGGGACTGGTTTAACCCAGTCGTAACCCCACATCCACTTGTCTCGTCGTCACCCCAACGCACACACACACACACACACACACACACACACACACACACACACACACACACACACACACACACACACACACACACACAGAGTTAATTCAGTTGAACACTAGTGCCACGGTTGACTGGCAGTGACTGGAGTGAATTGCCTCACACTAAATAGAGTCCTCATCCATTTTTAATCAGGGACGGAAACAGCGAAAGAAACAGGCAGGATGTACGCACCATTCAAATCACACACACACACACACACACACACACACACACACACACACACACGCACGCACGCACGCACACACACACACACACACACACACACACATGCACACACACACACACACACACACACACACACACACACACACACACACACACACTCACACACACACACACACACACACACACACACACACACACACACACACACACACACACACACACACACACACACACACACACACACACACACACACACATGCACACAAACAAACAAGAAAGTGTATGTATGCAGGCAACAGCCTCAAAGCGATGTGAAGCAGGGTGGCATGGTTCCAGTCAGCTCCAGTAGGGGTTCATGTCAAATGGAGCTATGGGTCTTTAGAAACACTGCTAGCTAAAGAATGGCATTTAGTCTGTAATAATAATACTAATAATACTAATAATAATAATACATTTAATTTATACATTTTTCTAAAAACTCAAAGACGCTTTACATTATAGGTTAAAATATTAACATTAAAAACAAGAATTACATAGCATAAAATCGCGGCACAAGTAATCAAACATTAAAAAAAGTTCTAGCTGTTCCTCGCTCGAGGCTTAAAACTAAAGGTGACAGATCCTTTCAATCTGTTGCCCCCAATCTGTGGAACGCCCTTCCACTATCCTTAAGATGTGCTGCCTCCATTGACATTTTTAAAAAGCAACTAAAAATGCATCTTTTCAGTTTGGCTTTTACTTAGCCTCTTGTTTTTCACTGTTTATTACTTGTGTTGCATGTGATTCATTCATTTCTGTATGATTCACTGTTGTTTGATAAATTGCTGATTCATTGTTTTAACTGTATTTGATGATGTGAACTGTGAAGCACTTTGTGACCTTGCTCTGTGAAAGGTGCTATATAAATACATTTTACTTACTTACTTACTTAAAAGCCGTTTTGAATACGTGGGTTTTGACTAGGGATTTGAACTGGGGCAGATTGGTGCAGTCACGGATGTGTTTTGGGAGTGAGTTCCAGAGGGAGGGGGCAGCTATGGAGAAGGCTCTGTCACCCCAGGTCCGGCGCTTGGTTCTGAGTGGTGGGGATAGGAGGTTAGCGTCAGAGGAATGGAGGCTGTGAGAAGGAGTGTGATGGTGGAGCAGGTCGGTGAGGTAGGAGGTGGCCTGATTGTGGAGGGCTTTATGAGTGAGGAAAAGGAGTTTGAACTGGATTCGTTGTGGGACAGGTAGCCGGCTAGTGGAGGCTCTGGACGGGGGTGATGTGATCACAGGAGTGGGTGTGAGTGAGGAGACGTGCACAGAATTCTGGATGTACTGTAATTTGTTGAGGACTTTGGAAGATGAACCGTGGAGAATGCTATTGCAGTAGTCAATTCTGGAAGTGATGAAAGCATGGAGTTTCGGCAGCAGGGAAAGAGAGTGATGGGCGGAGACGAGCTATGTTTTTTAGATGGAAAAAGGCAGTTCTGGTAATGTGTTTAACGTGGTGATCGAATGAGAGGTTGCTGTCGAAGATGACTACGGTTACGGATGCGTGGTGAGGGAGACAAGGTGGAGTTGTCAATCATGAGGCGGAAGCTTGGTGAGGGAGTTTGGGCCAATGATTATCATGTCCGATTTGTCACAGTTGGTTTGAGAAAATTTGGTGGCATCCATGATTTAATTTCGGTGAGGCAGTTGACCAGGGTGGAGTGAGTTGCAGTGGTGATCGATTTGGTGGAGATATATAGCTGGATGTCATCGGCATAGCAGTGGAAGCGGAGACCATGACGGCGTATGATGTTGCCAAGGGGGAGGAGATAGAGGATGAAGAGGAGAGGACCATGGACTGTATATAATATCTGGACAATATGAGCGTGACGTCACCCATTGGGTTTTGATGGAACGAAATGAGGCTTGAATCCCCGCTTCCTGCTCATCGTTGATTGGTTGAATGGATTAATTCTACACAGAAGTACGGGGAGAGAGGGCTGTTAAAACACTAGTAGAAGAAGAAGAAGGAGGGGGCGGCTGCTGGGGGAGTTTCTGAATTTGTCTCACAAGCTTGAACTGGCTGCCATCTTGTTGTTCGCTTCTGGAAGCGAACAATGCTCGCTGGCTGGCTGGTTGCAGTGGTGAAATGGTCCAGGAAAACAAATATAATAACTTTTAGTCCGAAGGTATGGGCGAGTAGGAGTCCAGCCAGCCGACCACCGTCTTGTCCGGGGCCTGGCCAAGAGACCATGGTGTGGTGTGAGCCTCCAGCCTGCTAGCTGCTGCTAACCCTCCACAAGGTAAACTGCTATTATATCTCTGGGCAAACTCAAAACTTTATAACTGAGGTGGATTTGATCGCGCACTTGGTGCTCTGCTATGTTGGACTGTTTGAGTGATGCTCATGTTTGTAAGCTAACGCTAGCTCGTTTAGCATCGTGTGCTAACGTAAACGTGAACAAGGTGGTTGCTATACTTTAACTGAAATTTGGTGGCGTTATGTTATAGTGATTAATATAACACAGTGTCATTTGTTTCTTCAAGGGATGGCCGCCGGAGTACCATGGTGGAGCAGGAACAGCACAACACAACAGAGGCACATTGTCCCCTGGTCAAATTATTTGTGAAAATGAATGCTACGTTTTGATTCCCATGTGCATATATTACTGTGAGAATATTGCTGATCATCAATTGTTCAACCTAAGATATTGCAATCACATGAGCCAAATGCTGACAATATAATGCTGACAGATTTGAGACTTTTGATAGATTTACTTTGAACCATTTGGTATGTATCTGCCAGTGTGCTTTTGTCAATAAACATTGCCAACAAAGAACCTTGTTGTGTAGGCTATGTACTAAAGTAAATCATGTACCCGAATGTACCGCAAATATCATAGAACGAGCCCATTATAGTTGTCTGGTCAGATCAGGCAGGTTGTTAATAAGATGTGATATAAAGATATTTGATGTCGAGTGAACCAGCTTGGACCAAATGACCAGGAAGAAGAATGTGAAGATGGAGAACCAACCGACTGCTTCAAATCAACGAATGATTTATATTTATTGAAATATGGTTATCTGTAACAATTCGACATACACAAAGGCTACACCATGCAACATATATTTCGATATAATTCAAACTTAAAGAATGGTTCATTTTCCACCATGGTAGCTGGGCTGCTGTGAAATGGTTACCTATATTTGTGTCAAGTGTTGCTTGGTAGATTATCTATAAATGCCTAATTTACCAGAAGACATATTCGTGCAAGACCTTAGACTATGTTGAGTTCTATCGATCTGATAAAGTATGTTTTCGAATAAGGATGACAAGGATGCTGAGCTTGGCAGATGCCTCAAGACAAGTGTGTATCATCTTTAAATGTCCAATACCATACAGAAAAGCAAATTGAACAAACGACCAACAGCATTCAAGTCTGCAAAAACTTGTGATGTTATGTCACGTTAACCGTATGACGCGTCGCTTACTGTATAACATGGGCAGACCATTTAACGTTACTTCACATACATACATTAGATGACGTTAAATGGTCCGCCATGTTATGAGCGTCACGTTACATGTATGCCATCTATACAGTTACGTGTGCAGTTACATGCAGAAGATCGTCATCTGACCAGCGCGGTTGGAAGAAGTTGGTCCCCGGGTGCTTCACTGCAGCTGCCCACCGCTCCTGGCCTGAACCATGGAGGACGAGCCAGGATGGGTCAAATGCGGAGGACAAATTTCACTGCGCCTCCAAAGCATGTGTGTGTGTGTGTGTACTGACCGTCGTGCACATGTGTGCATGTTCAACACGTTCTCACTCCGAGCACGTAGCATATTGACGCTTTGTCCCGTCCCTTGTGCGTCACTTGTTACTAACATGGTACCCTTGAGCGACCCATGAAACGACTTGGGCTTTCCGACTAAACTCAATGCAAACCCATGGAAGTCATCTTTGACGCTTATGGCAACTGCTCCCCCATTAGCCTAACTGCTCCCCCATTAGTCAACTGCTCCCCCATTAGGGTCTGGGGGGAGGTTAGGTTTAGGCGTGGGGGGTGGGAGAGGTTAGGTTTAGGGTTAGGGTCTGGGGGAGGTTAGGTTTGGGCATGGGGGGTGGGAGAGGTTAGGGTTAGGGTTAGGGTCTGGGGGAGGTTAGGTTTAGGCATGGGGGGTGGGAGAGGTTAGGTTTAGGGTTAGGGTCTGGGAGAGGTTAGCTCCTCCAGACCCTAATGGGGCAGCAGTTGACTAATGGGGGAGCAGTTAGGCTAATGGGGGAGCAGTTGCCAAAAGCGTCAAAAGGCCCAATTCCAGGTAGTAGCGCGGTCCCGCTCCGCTCGACTCGATAAATGGTCTCATTCCACCGGTAAAAACCGGCCCAGCCCGGTTTGATTTGGGGCTGAGTCGTGCTACTTTTCGTCCCTGCCTCGTCGGGGTTCTATTCTGCGAACCCGGGTTCATACGGTGACGTGAAAACATTGTAGACGACTGATTGGTCAGGCAGAATCGTGTTTACTCTGTCTACTGACTGCAATGCTGGCGGCTGCATACCAGTTTAGTGGGCTTACCTTCTCTTCTGTTATGTATATTTCCATCAGTCTTTTGTGTTGCTGCCTTCGCCTCCGGTGAAATAAAATCGTGGCGGGTGTTCAATTAGAAAAAAGTCCGCTGCTCAGGGAGTCAGGAAGCTCTGTAGCTGAGTGCAGGCTGCAGCGCTCCGCTAGGCCGCAGCGGGTGTTTGGTGAAGCCGCGGTCTTGCCTGGTGTCAGAGGCCGCGGGGTACAGGCTTCATTCACTCTGTTGCGCCTCTCCCGTCCCCGCACAGCGCAGCGCATGCCTGTGAGTTTGACTAACTACAAAGTGATATCCATTCTCCTGGCCGCTTGTCACATTTGCCCATGTACACTGTAGGTCATTTAGAGGCACCAGTATTTCATAAACAGTTTAAAAGTTCTGTGGATGGATTTAATTGTAACGTTATGTTATAGCCTACTTCGGCTATAAGCGAAGGACAGATGCGGTCGCTATGACGACCAGCTGTGGGCGGGGGTGGGTGGGGGCAGATGATCCGCGGTGGAAGCAAAACGTCCATCGGGCTAAAACGATTAGAGCCGAGTGGTGACGAGCTGTGCAGGGCAGTAAAATGTGGTGGAAATGAGCCAAAAGATGACTTCCATGGGTTTACATTGAGTTTAGTCGGAAAGCCCAAGTCGTTTCATGGGTCACTCAAGGGTACCATGTTAGTAACAAGCGACGCACAAGGGACGGGACAAAGCCTCAATATGCTACGCGCTCGGAGTGAGAACGGGTTGGCATGTTTGTGTGTGTGTGTGTGTGTGTGTGTGTGGTTTAATCTTTAATCTTAATCAACTACAGTACATCTGTCGTCTCGTCTCGTCTCTACGTTACAGCAACAGCAACATGGCCTGGCACGAGAGAACATTAAGAAACATCAAGATATGCACAAACATGACTGTAATGGCACACACACCACTTTGTCAAATAAAAGGCAATCAGTTGTTGGACGAACGGTTGCTGCTCTATAATGGGTCACAAATAATATGCTGAGCGAGAGAGAGAGAGAGAGAGAGAGAGAGAGAGAGAGTGTGTGTGTGTGTGTGTGTGTGTGTGTGTGTGTGTGTGTGTGTGTGTGTGTGTGTGTGTGTGTAATGTACATTTGTCGTGGAAAGTGGCATGGCGGCAGAATAACTGAGAGCATTACATGGCTGAGCGCTCCGTTGATTCCCAGCAGGGCTTTCAGGCAACTCACAGTGTCCGTCCTTTTCATCTCACACACACACACGCACGCACACGCGCACACACACGCACACACACACACACACACACACACACACACACACACACACACACACACACTATACCACTCCCTCGATGGGATGGGTCATCGGGAGGTTTTCATTGTGTGTAGTATGTGTGTGTATGCACGAGTGTGAACGTGTCCACGTACATGTGAGTTACTCCTGTCTTTATGAGTGACGGCTTGCTCTTTATTGCAACAGGAAGTCCTTGCACAGCACGGCCAATCAAAATCGAGTGAAAAAAGAGGGCATGCACTGTAACACGGCCTCCCTTGTTCCACACTGAACAGGCAAGGCCATTTCTCTTCCAGTGGTACGTAACCTTGTCCTACTCAGGAGCCACATGGGGGGGGGGGGGGGGGTTCTTTGCAAGATCCACCATCTAAAAAGATCCCTTAACTCCCTTTATTTTCTTTCTTTCTTTCTTTCTTTCTTTCTTTCTTTCTTTCTTTCTATGCTTTCTTGGCTCTAGAGCCTCGGGTTGAGTATCACTGCTTCCATAATAGACCACCTTAGAAAAATACTCCTGCTTTATTTCATTTACATAAACTTCATAACAAATTATAACGCGTACACACTTCCAAAAATTGCACATATACTGTAGAACATGCTGCTTTGCACAGATAGGCTGTACATACATAGTTCATTCTTGCATTGATATTTATTCTTTATTTTTTATTCTCCTAATTATGTACCTGTACCTGTCCCTGTATGTATGTATGTATGTATGTATGTATGTATGTATGTATGTATGTACAGTATGTATATATGTATGTATGTATCTATGTATGTATGTACAGTATGTATGTATGTATGTATGTATGTATGTATGTATGTATGTATGTATGTATGTATGTGTCTGTCTGTCTGTCTGTCTGTCTGTCTGTCTGTCTGTCTGTCTGTCTGTCTATCGTGCTTTGATACTAATGGTGCATTAACAGTGATTACAATAATTTCAAGTAGTATCTGCATGTCAGATACCACTCCCGCCTGCGGACCTTTGGGGCCAGAGCCTTCAGCGTGGCGGCCCCCACCCTTTGGAACTCTCTTCCAGCCGAAATCCGCAACGCCATCACTGGCTACCTTCAAAACTCTACTCAAAACTCACCTGTTCAACACAGCCTTCGGCAGCTAGTCTCTTTCTGTTCTTTGTTGTTCTTTGTTGTCATCTATGTGTGTCCGTCATCTTTTGTGCTCTGTGAAGCGGCCTTGGGTTCCTTGAAAGGCGCTATATAAATCCAAGCTATTATTATTATTATTATTTAGTGAAGCCCACAGACACCATTAACTGTACATGCAGTTTGACCTTTGGTAGACATGTTCACCATGTTTTACAAGACCATGACTATGTTTACCACCATGACCACGAGTGCATATCTGTTTTGCATCACATCCCTTACACTTGCAACATTGATGCCATGCTCTTTCCATTCAGCTATTAGACTACCAAGTAATTTCAAGATACTAAAATGACAATTCATAATGTAACTGATTAGGATTTCACTGTTAGAAAGAAAGAAAGAAAGAAAGAAAGAAAGAAAGAAAGAAAGAAAGAAAGAAAGAAAGAAAGAAAGAAAGAAAGAAAGAAAGAAAGAAGCCATTTCATCAGACTAACATAATAATTTGGCTCCAAGATCTCACTATAGCCCAAACAATTATTGCCAATAAGGGTACTACAATTTATACTGGATTTGGGAAAACTCTCAATAATTAATAACTCAAACTTGTGTTTGATCAATGAATGTTATCAGTGTACGTCTAGTGGATACGGTGATGTTTCTTACCTTGTAAACAACTTCAGAGGGTTGGATTTCAAAAAGCACAGTTGCAATAGTTTACATCCCCTGTGTCTCTTCATCTGCTTTCTCCCACTGGAGGCCACATATCAAATTGACAGGGTCAGTTTCATGAAGGCAATAGCTGCCCCAGCTTGTAGGCAAGTTTTTTCAGGGTGACTATGATTGATATTTTATTAATCTTGCATTTTGCTTCTCGCATACAACCTGAGACAAGTCAAGTTCGCGTTCATGTTGATTTAGTGTTCTGTTTAATGATACATGCTGCATGGAGAGAAGAAGTACATCAGAACAAGAATGATGCAGCTCTCTGACAAAGGTCAGACTAACGAGCTTATATCTTCAAGGACAGCCACCTGCAAGCCTCCCCCATCCTAGTATCTCATGAGGATGTTTGTACAGATGTTTTCAATGTGGGTCTCAGGAACAATAGGCTCTTTTCGCAGCAACCGTTTTGAGGTAAAGCAGGAAGTAAAGCAGGTGTAACCAATAACATTAATGAGGGCCCTGGCACTGCAAAATGGAACCATCATTAAAGGATGGCTTTACCAATTATCAACCCACTTTGTATCATTATAATTTTGTTAATAAGCAGATGGGCAGTGTTTACCTTCGCTATATGTTTTCCACAGAGAAATATCCTCCATTTGCAGAAACTCCGCCCCCGCCAGCTGCAAGTCATTAAGGCTTGTTCTCCGTGTGCATACATTCAGGCGGTGTCTCGTCATAGACGCGTGGTCAATGGGTCAGTATGGGGGAAGTCCTCCCGTTCAACCCCAGCCAGTATAGTTAGCATTTAGCTGCTAGCCCAGCCCAGGCAGACAGGATCGGGGATTCAACCAGTGCAGTAAACGCACATCTGAACAGACGTCTATGTACCTGCTGTTGGATCCCCAAACCTGTAGTGTAGAGTTGCAGCACCGTCCTTTGTGAGTCAGCCCATTGAGATATATGGGGCGTTTTCTCCAACTGTCTAGTCTCTCGCGTATTCCCACACAGACCGACTGTATCTATACTTAAAAAACAACAAAAAACAAAACAATGACAGCTGCCCTGGAAGCCGAATCGACAGCCTCGGAGCAGATTCCGCATCTCGAGCAGTGCTTCCGCAGTAGTTCCGTTGTGATGCGTTGTGAGGTAAAACTGTTGCTGTGAAATGGGTCTATCCACCTTATTTTTGAATGGCCCGCTGTAAAATGATTATGGGTGCAAGGTCTGGTCTCAGTGCATTTCCTCATCAAACTCTGTGAAAAAAAGTTGCTTGTCACAAAGAAATAACACTCGTTTGACGACTTATTTGAGGGAATGTAATAATAGACCTTATTCAACGCAGCCATCTTGGGATGACATCACCCGCTGGTTGGGAACGCAACGAGACTCTCATCCAAACCCCTGTCTGAACATGAGAGCAGTAGACCAAAAGTTGGAGTTCTGTCACACCAATTTCATTTGATCACATTGATAAATGGGCAGATGAATGTGTACAGGATAAAAAAAAAAGGGCTACAGCAACTGGATCGAGTCTTATATCCATGATATTCAAGGAAATTATAAACTGCACTACACCCTTGCACCACTGTGCACCGAACCGATACATCTGGCGCTGTGGAGCAGTTGAACCCGAAATGACAGTCGAAGAAGGCTGTGTTTGAGCTCACCACTGTCATGCTAACCTAGCTTGCAAAGGTGCTAACGCTAGTGTCAATGTTAGCGCTACTAAAGTTGTCAGAGGTGTCACCTCCGACACAATATTGTTATCCAAGATTTTGATGCCATGGTATTCCCAAATATTGCGTTGTTTCACATGTATTCACAAGCCAGTGCCTAAGTTTAAGCTCAACCATATAGTAGTATAGATTCCTTCCAGTGGTCTTACCCCACCACATACACCAGGCAGGCCCCCATATACAGCCCTTATTCACCTTATGTAGGTGAATAACCACGCCTGTGGTGTTATGCTGATGTTTATGATAAGGCATTCTGTAAGGTCTACTGGGGCTACGAGGATGACGTCACATAGAGGCGACTCGGGGGACACACTGATGTCAGGACGAGGGTTGTGTGCTACTGATGCTGGGGGCGGTCTAAATAAATGTCACGTTAAACAAGATACAGAAGAACTCACGAGAGTGGTTATTCAATAACACGACAACGTGTGTGGTCGTGTGACGACTTCCGGCAAAAGCAAACTAAAAGAAAAAGGCCGGCTGCTCCAATATCATCTAACTCTGAATTAACTAATAATTTAGCCAATTGTATGTAACATATGAAATAAAAGCAAACAGCAATGTCTAAGAAGTTAGACTGTTACGCTGTAACTCTCACGATTCACAGACCCCGTATGAGGAGACCTGAACAGCCCGGAGGCGTACAAACAGCCTCACGTGTATTTATGTATCATATAATGAGGATATGGAGCGCGGCGTGACAAAGTGTTATTTACAGAGCGCATGGAGCTTGCCCCGTATGCTCCCGTTATAGCCTGTTTGAGGAGTGTACTCGGTGCGACAGATCTTCTGTGGGGATCCGAATGAAACCAAAGGTATTTGGGTGAGTAAAACATCATATTTTAAGCTGGAAATGAGGACCGTGGTGTAAAAAACCGAAATTCTCCTTTAACATCTGCAGGTCTTATAGACGTAATTGATCGCGCTGTGCTCGGAGGAGAGAAAACCATCTGAAGCTTTCTTTGTTGGAGTCCAGGTATGTTTTACAAGAAAGTGCTCGTCATTGTCGATGATAACGTTATGACCTGGCTAACAGTGGATACTCCACTTGCTTGCTGTGTACCGAGCTCAAAGTAGTAGGCTACGTTATTTGTTTTACCCCCTGCACTGTCCGCTACAAAAACAACTCTCTTCTTCATGACGTTCTTTTGTCCGTGACCGCCGGAAGTGTTAACACGACCCGGAAGAATTTGGCCCAGTGCCGCGTATGAACATAAGGTGAATAGGACTTGCCAAATGTTCTGTTCAGAACAATACACAGATCAGCTAAGTGCACATACTTTCTCAATACAGGTTTGTGGATCCCTTCAGAGCGGAGAAACTCACCAGATTTCCTCTCAACTCCTGTTGGGATCCAGTTCCTGACGCTGATTGATGATTAATTTTGTAATAAAGACAAGTTGGCCATCCGTTGATTTAGTGTTCCCTATAATGATACACGCTGCATGGAGAGAAGAACATCATAGCAAAGAGAATGGTGCAATTCTCTGACAAGGGTCAGATTAACCAGGTTTATCTTCAAGGACAGCCACCTGCAAGTCTCCCCACTCCTAGTCTCTCATGCTGGTGTTTGTACAGATGTTGTATTATTATTGAATTAATTAATATTTTATTTTTGTGTCATGCCACATTGTGGCCCATCCCATATGGGATTATATGGCACATCATTCGTCAAACAAAAACAATCCATGGGTAGTGCTCAGGCCGATGAGAAACCCCCTGCGATACAGGTGGAGAGACAGGGATCAGATGATTTATCGCACTTCTCTCCACAGGCCACCCAGCAGCACCATCCCACAGGCATATCCTCACATGCATAAAATTTACATCATCCACCAATTGGTGTTGTACCCTAGTGGGGGTTTTCAGTAAGTAGATGAAGCCACACCACCGTACATAATCTACATATACATACATAATGCACATAGATATACATACATGCTGCACATACATATGCATAAAAACATACACATAGGCACAGAAAACCAGGCTCGTTATTTGTACATCGCCATCGACCAAGCCTTTTAAAAAAAAAACTGTGGCAAATGCAAAAGTTTCATCTTGAAAGCTGTTTCAGTTTTTCATTCTTTCCAACCGCAGATTTTTTTTGTCTACCTTATTAAAAAAGACTCCACCTAATAGAATCATAGAAGGAACAATACAATTCAATTTCCTTGAGTTCACACAGACTACACAGTCTATCCTCCTCAACAGCAGGTATACGCAGTATACCCACTAGGAAAGCTCCAGGATTTGAGTATACCCACTTAAAAATGTGCAGGGATACATAACAATATAGTTTTGTGACAGAACTTTCACTTCACAAATACCTAGATAGTGGAAGGCATCTCCTCCATTCACAATTCACCCTGTGTGTGTGTGTGTGTGTGTGTGTGTGTGTGTGTGTGTGTGTGTGTGTGTGTGTGTGTGTGTGTGTGTGTGTGTGTGTGTGTGTGTGTGTGTGTGTGTGTGTGTGTGTGTGTGTGTGTGTGTGTGTGTGTGTGTGTGTGTGTGTGTATGTGTGTGTGTGTGTGTGTGTGTGTGTGTTTGTGTGTGTGTGTGTGTTCAGACCCAGCACCCATGTTAATGGATCAGGTTGTTCACACTGGCCACAGCGAGCCGCTCGCAATCTGTAAAGCCCCAGTTTAGCTAGGCATCTGATCTACCACATATTTCACAGGAAGACACCCTGGAAAACATTACAGATGATCATATCACCATCATATAACCACAGAAGCACAAATATAAATGACCAACTTAGGGTCTTCACTGTTGATGAATCCATCTGCACTGATGCAGGTTTTACATGCAACACATTGTAGGATGATGATCTGTCTGGTTTTGAATTACTGTATCACTTGCCTCAAATCAAAATCAAATTGAACAATCTGGGAACCCATCGGTAAAAAAAACAAAAAAAACAACAACTTCTCTAACCTCTTGGGGGGCAGCCCGTTTCAATGTGGTGCAACAGGAACTCAAGAGGCACGGCCGGCAGCAGAAGAAAATCCCTTTCCGCTCCCTGCAAGTTCTGCCATTGGCTCCAACCATTGCCCATTAATGGATTTATTTTCCGCTCCCTGCGTGTCGCTCTCAAATCCGTCCGTCACTGTTGGAGAAAATATAACTTCCATGGGCCTTTCCTGGTCAGTGGGCTAGTAGTTGCATACGCATAGTTAGTGCTGTAGGTTAACATGACATGACATCTCACACATATAGATTCACCCCAGTGGCATTGAGGACTTCTCTCCTTTGCTGAGACCTTGGGCAGTGCATCGTGTCCAATAACAACTGATAACTCTCTGTTAGACTCCACGACGCACACACATTTATCCCCCCTCCTCTCTGCCTTTTCCTCCTCTGTCCTGCCTTACAGTATAAGTAATCAATGTCAACTGTCAATCGTGGCTGAATATTTGGACTCTGTATAACGTATCAGAATGTGTACATTGAGATTCAGTCCTCTGACAATACATATTGACAGAGAAGGTATGGGTTATTAAATATACTTCTATAAGACATCTTTCGGGCTCCTGGTTTCGATTCATTTGGTTTATATACATATTAGCGGATGAAGAGTGGAAATTCCATTCTCTAACAGTCACTATGAAACAACAAAAACAACTCTAGCTCGTTGCTAGTAGCAAGTAGCAACTTGCTATACGCTGAAAATGGTAAGTTTTGACTACACACCGGTCACGTTCACTTCATTTTGATCGGGTGAAGCGCAGCATGCATGTTTAGGTTTGTTTATAGGCTACTTAATTTCGGCCTATATGTCATTATTTAAAGAGAGAGAGAAAGATAGAGTGAGTTCAAGATAGGTCCCCTAGGCCAGTGATTCTCAAACCAAAATCAGATTATATTTCTGATATGAATTTGTCCAGAGTCCCATGACTGATGCTAGAGAGATAACAGAGAAACTATGATCACAACAGACTTAGAAAGTGAGACTTCCCCTTTAGCAACCACAGGGAGAACTGAAGACAATAGCCTCAGCAACATTTGGTCAAAACAAGAAGCATGCTCAGACCCGTGAGGGAGCTGATTCAGCTCAATAAATCACCCAGAATGATTCATCAACACTCCACCAGATGGGTGAGTGGTGGTCAGATGACTTTATCTCAAGACCAAAAACCAAGTACATGAAGAAAACCGTCATACAGGTCCATAGCCTCTTGGAAATGTCTACCATCCAATATTTGTTCCATCAAAGGGAGGGTTGGTTTTAAAAGGATGCTCAAATCCCATCTATACTCACTCACACCATCTCACTCACAATGATGTTTGTCATCACATCACTTTTCCTTCTATGTTTGCTTTCTAAAGTATAGAGTTGTATGGACGATTAATATTTGGGTTATTGGCCAGCTAGAAGAAGTACCCCCCCCCCCCCCACACACACACACACACACACACACACACACACACACACACACACACACACACACACACACAAACAAATCTCACTCCAAGCTGAAACTCGCAGTACCCACTACAATAAACTAGACTACACCACTGCTCAACAGTGGCCATACTGTATGTATTGGCCTGTCTCAATATGAAGGCCATGTATTCCAGCTCTGATTTGAGTACATGAGACCGCTTTTTCCTTTATACAAAATATACTTCTCTGGACTGTATACATGCTTTCATTCATAAGAAGTGCAAAGTTTTGGTTTGTAACATGTCTGATGCCAATCTGTCCTTTAATTGCTGAAAGTTAAGTTAAGTTTAAGTTATCCTTTATTTATCCCCATGGGGAAATTCATCCTGTGCATTTGACCCATCCTCTACTAGGAACCTTCCTAGAACTAGGAGCAGTGGGCAGCTGCAGTGCAGCGCCCGGGGACCAACTCCAGTTCTTTTGCAATTGCCTTGGTCAGGGGCACTGACAGGAGTGTTAACCCTAACATACATGTATTTGATGGTGGGAGGAAACCGGAGCAAACTCCACACAGAAAGGACCTGGGACGGACCGGGGTTCGAACCCGGGACCTTGCTGTGAGCCAACAGTGCTAACCACTGAGCCACCGTGCCGTCCACTACTACACTAATCTGTATGTTTTCTTAATAGAAGTCTTCAGACCCAGCTCTTAAAAAGATGAGCATATCCCTAGCCCATGCATGCTCCTTTTATCATAATGTCCCCGACTCACAGACCTGTCAGCCCTAGTATCCTATTCCATCATACACATACTCCGATACCTCATTAGGCTCCCACCCCATATCTCATCACACGCACAATGTCTCCCTCTCTCTCTCTCCCTCTCCCACAGTCTCTCGTGTGTGTGTGTGTGTGTGTGTGTGTGTGTGTCACTGATGACATCATCAGTGATGTCACAATGCCTATGTATGACATCACTGATGACATCATCACTGATGACATCATGTCATCAGTGGGACAGACAGACAGACAAACAGACAGAGCCCTAGCTCCCTTTTAGATAGATAGATAGATAGATAGATAGATAGATAGATAGATAGATAGATAGATAGATAGATAGATAGATAGATAGATAGATAGATAGATAGATAGCGTAGATAGATAGATAATAGATAGATAGATTAATACATGTATAGTGCTTTGTATTATTCACCTTTTCCTTCCCAAAATTGGAATTGAAAAAACACTTGTATGCTTGGCTGGATTTTTAAAGTGGATGATTTCAGTTTTTTTTTCCATTTATGGTAAGTCTCCATTTCCACCAGTTATTTGCACATGTCAAAATTTGGTAAATCAACTTCTGTTCATCATAATGTCATCAGCATACAGAGGAATGCTAATGTCTTTCTCTCCCCACTTAAACCCACACTCAAGCTGTAAGTCAGTCTCAAGCCCGATGAGCTCATGATAATCAATATGTTGGAATAGTACATATTTTCTCTACACTGACCAAACTTTAAGAATGACTGAACTTCGGGGGGTATGGTGGTGCAGGGGTAAGCACTGTCGCCTCACAGCTCGAAGGTCCTGGGTTCGATTGCCACCTGAATGCGTGCCCGTCCGCATGTCCTCGAGTGCCCACCGCCCGGGTGGGGTTGTCAAAAGGGCATTTCTGTGTGGAGTTTGCATGTTCTCCCTGTGCCTCCCGGGGATTTCCTTCATATAGGCACCCCCTTCAGCTAAAACATGCAATATCCTGGTTGCTAATGTGGTTCCTCCTCTGGTCGTTAAGGGCGCCTGTTCAGAGGGAGGGGAACTGGTTGGAATAGCGTGAACCTCCCACGTGCTATGTCCTACCGGTGAAGCTTCCTCTGTCAGGTGAAAATAATTTAATGAGCACTAATAAAAAAAAAATGCTATTAATTTTTTTTGTAATAAAAAATCGAAAAAAAGAAAAAAAAAGACTGAACTTCATGCTGTATTTTGGGGTTTTTGTTTGTGATGTGCATATATGCTTATGGGCTGATTTCAGCATTCATTCATAAACGTTTCCAGTCTTTATATATTGTTAATTGATCTGAGCTGGAACAGATACTCTGTCAGCCAAAACACTCTGCTGTGTCAAATACATGATTAAATACAATCCCCACCGCACCCCAAAAAGCATCAACCACTGCCGGATCAAATGGAATATGCGAGCGCTGCCACTGCCACACGATACAGGCGTTTCCCCGATGGAAAAAACACCAATTACTGACGGCTGGCTGAGATGGCAACAAAGACAGATTTCAACCCTGGGAGATTCCTGCTCGCTCTGAGAGATGGCACAGATTTCAGTGCTTGGTTCTAAGAATGGTCCTTTTTCATTAAAATCCTGAAGTTAGATTAGAATGAATAGAGAATGCTTGCCCTTTGAATGATGATTAAAATGAATATGGAATTGCTTCTCCGACTGTGGAGTGCTAACCGAGCGGAATGGCCCCCGACTGCAGCGGACAGTGGAACTCCTCAGACCGAATTAGCCGTTAATACTTAAAGGGGACTGTGTGGTGGTGAATCTGGAGCATTGAGTTATAATATGAATGGAGAGAGCGTCCGTATCTCCGCCCTGTATGTGTATTGAAGCCAAAATCCGGCCAGATCAGTGAACCAGAGCATGCGCAGTAGCGCCTTTGATTGAGAACCTGTGAGAGCTCCACGCCCCTCTGAACTTTCTTATGTAGAGCTGCTGTTTCTAGAATGCGCACAGTGCGTTGTGTATTTATATACAGTCTAGCTCTGTAAATATTACACTTTAAGTTGTAATATTTTTTGTCTCGCCAAAAGTAACCAGGAAGATTCCCACTATGAGATCAGTTTATCAAAATGACGCCTCTACGAAAATCTGATTTTGGTTGTCGGAGATTCAGACCTCCGGGCTGCTGCTGTGCTCTCAGCGCGGGCCGGAAGTGGAGGCAGGCCTCAGTCAAGACAACAGCCTCACTGGGGGGATTGCTGTGTCTAGCCTAATGTTTTCGTGGCATTTTGATTAACTTTATGATTTAATTCCTTTTGGAGCAAATGTTGGTGTTACAAATCTAACCTTGACGCTTTACGCAACGTTGTTTGCTGGTGTCGTGGGTACTGCAGCCTGTAACGTTCTCCGTTGTCGGAGATTGAGTTGTACTGTCAATGGTTGTATCAGCCAGACAAGTCAGACCTCCGGGGCTGCTCTCAGCCCGCAAGAGGAGCCAGGGCTGCTTGGCTCAGCCTCTCACTGGGGGAAATTCTCAGATGAACAGCTCTGTGTTGATTAGCCTAATGTTTCCGTGGCATTTTGATTAACTTTATGATTACATTTCTTTTGGTGCAAATGTTGGTTTAACAAATGTAACCGTGAGGCTACGTTGTTGTACCCGCGTTAGCCTAGACCTGAGCCAGGCTGCCTGGTCTATTGCCTGGTATATCGTTACTAAGAGAGGAGCTTATGAAGAACGAACATCCCCACAGTCAAAGCATTTCCCCCAGATATGCATATAAAAACGTTTGTTGCTTTAATAGCCTACAAGAAATAAAACGTCTGTTTGTATGTCATGCTAACCCGTTAGCGATGAGCTAATGGTGGTTGTGTACTACTAGTAGGCCGCCCTCATCTCATCTTATACCCGGGACGGGAGTTAACGTTATAAAACACATTTCCTGTCAGTTGGACAACCTGGTCAGTTCTGAAAATATGTGTCTATTATTGTGTTATTTCAGCTATCGTTATCGGTTGTTAAGTTATAGTAATATGAAAAACAGCCGATTAGCAAGCAGCTAATGCTAGCTTGCATGTTAAAACCATTGTGTATGTCATGCTAACCCGTTAGCGATGAGCTAATGGTGGTTGTGTGTACTACTAGGCCGCCCTCATCTCATCTTATACCCGGGACGGGAGTTAACGTTATAAAACACATTTCCTGTCAGTTGGACAACCTGGTCAGTTCTGAAAATGTGTCTATTATATTGTGTTATTCCAGCTATCGTTATCGGTTAAGTTATAGTAATATGAAAAACAGCCGACATGCAAGCAGCTAATGCTAGCTTGCATGTTAAAACCATTGTGTAGCCTA
This sequence comes from Poromitra crassiceps, assembly GCF_964638095.1. Classification (NCBI taxonomy): domain Eukaryota; kingdom Metazoa; phylum Chordata; class Actinopteri; order Beryciformes; family Melamphaidae; genus Poromitra; species Poromitra crassiceps. Next base: position 52,168,315 of record NC_139625.1, on the reverse strand, counting down.
CTTATAACGTAGCTGGAGTAACTCATAAAACACATATTTTCTGAACTTACTTCAGTCCCCAACCAACGTTAATTCCTCGCGCACAAAACATTTGTTTTCATTCCTCAAAACAATGTTCTTTTTATTGGGGTTCATTGATGTCTTGTAGCCAGCACAGCCAACATGAGCCACCGACCTCCAGGCAGCGTTAGATAACATAAAGCCGTGTGTCTTGTCTGTGACGAATAGATCTATTATGTGCAGACCCTGTCCAGCCAATGACGGCTTGAGACTGGCTGCCACAGCTGTCAATCATCCATTTTTATCCCTTTTTATATGTCAAATAACTACTTAAAAACAAACTGATCAGAAAAATGACCACTTGCACAGGCATTAGCATGATAATGACTATCTAAAATGATACAAACCACCTTTGGAAAAAAATGATCTGACGTATACTGTGATTATTTCGGTTGTGATTTTCCCATCCACTAACATGGGGAGGCGGGCCTTGTGACCTAATACTGGATTCAGCCGTCAGGGCGGCGATCTAACATGCAGCGGCTTCACTTATGGGACCATGGAATTGCGTCCATCTTATATAGGTCGATGATCTGGAGCCATAAGGTTGGCTGAGGAATCTGGACAAGAACGGCGTGGGTGAGCAAGGATGAGTGTGGGGGGAGGGAGAGAGGAGGAGTGGAGGAAGAGACTGAGGTGTAGGAGTGGACGATATGGCAACAATATGTTTTTTTTAGGAAGGATTCCGATCCATGATCTTATCACGATCCATGATCTTATCACAATTCTTTTTAATATTGATTAAAGACTATTTTGCCAGTTACTAAACAGTACAACTAGGGCTGGGCGACATGGACCAAAAATGATATCTCTGTATTTTTGGTTGAATGGCGATACACGATATATTGTTCTGTATTTTCTAGGAGGTGGGCTAAATGTTCAGTTGTAAATAAAAAGCCATGTGAGATATCACAAGCACTTTTATTAAAACAAGACTGTGATCCAAATAAAATGCAAAGACAGGGCTTCCTTCCCTGACTATTGCTGCTTTCACAAAATATTTACACAATGAGATTTTTTATTTTAATAATCATCAGTAGAGCGCGTACCTCAAAGGCTTAGTCCTTCGTGCGGCCGACCCGGGTTTGAATCCGACATGTCATCCCCCCTCTCTGTCCCCACCTTTCCTGTCTGCCTACTGTCCTGTCAATTTCAGAGAATTACATCAATTTACTGTAATGCAGCCTTTAAGACAACACTTATGCCATGTCACAATATTATGATATCCAAAATGTAAGACGACATCTAGTCTCATTCTCATATCACGATATCGATATAATATTGCTATATTGCCCAGCCCTACTGAGGTGTTTGAAAGAAAATGCTTGAAGATGCTGAGAGAAAGAGAGAGAGAGAAAGAGAGAAAGAGAGGTGGACAGAGAAAGAAAGAGGAGAGCAATACATCCAGCCAGCGTGATCTGTTTTCATTTGAACCCCTGAACCCTGAATGACTTCCTATGGGTAGAAACAGCTCGTCAGCGCTGTGTGTGTGTGTGTGTGTGTGTGTGTGTGTGTGTGTGTGTGTGTGTGTGTGTGGGGCGCGCGCGCGCGCGCATGTGTGTGTGTGTGTGTGTGTGTGTGTGTGTGTGAGCCCACGCTTACATCAGCAGTTCAAACCCCTCATTTCACCGCCTCAGCACCCCTCAGTATTGCACCCTGTTCTCTTTACGCCCCATCTCTTTCCCTCGATTTCGCCTCCGCCCCGCCACCACCCACTGCATCACCAGGATGCCTATTTACTCTGCCTGTGTGATCCTGCTCACACTTACCACCACCATTGTATCACCAGGACACCACTCTGCTGTATCACCTAGCTAGGACACCATCCTGCTGTATCACCAGCTAGGACACCATCCTGCTGTATCACCAGGACGCCACTCTGCTGTATCACCAGCTAGGACACCACCCTGCTGTATCACCAGGACACCACTCTGCTGTATCACCAGGACGCCACCCTGCTCTATCACCAGGACACCACTCTGCTGTATCACCAGGACACCACTCTGCTGTATCACCAGGACACCACTCTGCTGTATCACCAGGACACCACTCTGCTGTATCACCAGGACACCACTCTGCTGTATCACCAGGACACCACTCTACTGTATCACCAGGACGCCACCCTGCTCTATCACCAGGACACCACTCTGCTGTATCACCAGCTAGGACACCACCCTGCTCTATCACCAGGACACCACTCTGCTGTATCACCAGCTAGGACACCACCCTGCTCTATCACCAGGACACCACTCTGCTGTATCACCAGGACACCACTCTGCTGTATCACCAGGACACCACTCTGCTGTATCACCAGGACACCACTCTGCTCTATCACCAGGACACCACTCTGCTGTATCACCAGGACGCCACCCTGCTCTATCACCAGGACACCACTCTGCTGTATCACCAGGACACCACTCTGCTGTATCACCAGGACACCACTCTGCTCTATCACCAGGACACCACTCTGCTGTATCACCAGCTAGGGCACCACCCTGCTGTATCACCAGGACACCACCCTGCTGTATCACCAGGACACCACTCTGCTGTATCACCAGGACACCACTCTGCTGTATCACCAGGACACCACTCTGCTGTATCACCAGGACACCACTCTGCTGTATCACCAGGACACCACTCTGCTGTATCACCAGGACACCACTCTACTGTATCACCAGGACGCCACCCTGCTCTATCACCAGGACACCACTCTGCTGTATCACCAGCTAGGACACCACCCTGCTCTATCACCAGGACACCACTCTGCTGTATCACCAGCTAGGACACCACCCTGCTCTATCACCAGGACACCACTCTGCTGTATCACCAGGACACCACTCTGCTGTATCACCAGGACACCACTCTGCTGTATCACCAGGACACCACTCTGCTCTATCACCAGGACACCACTCTGCTGTATCACCAGGACGCCACCCTGCTCTATCACCAGGACACCACTCTGCTGTATCACCAGGACACCACTCTGCTGTATCACCAGGACACCACTCTGCTCTATCACCAGGACACCACTCTGCTGTATCACCAGCTAGGGCACCACCCTGCTGTATCACCAGGACACCACCCTGCTGTATCACCAGGACACCACTCTGCTGTATCACCAGGACGCCACTCTGCTGTATCACCAGGACGCCACCCTGCTGTATCACCAGGACACCACCCTACTGTATCACCAGGACACCACCCTGCTGTATCACCAGGACACCACCCTGCTGTATCACCAGCTAGGGCACCACTCTGCTGTATCACCAGCTAGGGCACCACTCTGCTGTATCACCAGGACGCCACCCTGCTGTATCACCAGGACACCACTCTGCTGTATCACCAGGACACCACTCTGCTGTATCACCAGGACACCACCCTGCTGTATCACCAGGACACCACTCTGCTGTATCACCAGGACGCCACCCTGCTGTATCACCAGGACACCACCCTGCTGTATCACCAGGACACCACCCTGCTGTATCACCAGGACACCACTCTGCTGTATCACCAGGACGCCACTCTGCTGTATCACCAGGACACCACTCTGCTGTATCACCAGGACGCCACTCTGCTGTATCACCAGGACGCCACCCTGCTGTATCACCAGGACACCACCCTACTGTGTTCACACTCTCTAGCTGTCTGCCACTGTGATTGTTATTCTGCCTGCTTGGGTGACTGCCTCTCTTCCCGCTCATCAGCCAGTCAGTTAGACCAGTGGTTCTCAATCTTTTTCATATCAAGGACCTCTCATTTATTCCACATTAGAGCCACAGTAGGACCCCCATTTGATGAGGACCCAAATCCGGGAATATTTTTATTGTCAGTTCTGATTGTATCCAGAATTCCATGACTGTGTTGCAGGTAGTAACCTGACGCTGCCAGATGGTTTGTTTTCACATAATGTAACCATGTGGGAACGAGTCACTCGGGAAACCGTTTCAAAGAGCAGGTACTTTCAAAGGATGCCAGGCATGTTGATTGGATGAACCATCTGCCAATCACCTCTATCATGTGCTCGCTCTCGCTGGCATCACACCATAGCCCGCCCGCAGATGGTTTGGATTCTAACCAATAGATTGGAGCATGGCATGATTTGTCATGTGATCGTGATCTCATGATCTTGTGCAAATCCAGCTGCCTGGCAAGATAGCCTAACAGAGAAACTACAGTCATTCTTCTACATTCTCTGTGTTGACTTCTTGTAAATGAAATCATGGTGAAGTTTAGCAATTCATCGATTTGCTGGGGACCCCCTGGAACCCCCTCAAGGACCCCTGGTGGTCCCCGGACCCCACTTTGAGTTAGACAACATGCCTCGACTTCTCTGACTGCTTTCCTGGCCGGCTGTCAATCATTCAGTCAGTCAGTCAGTCAGTCAGTCTATTTTGCTGGTCTGGACTACTATCCAGTCTGCCAGTATAGCAGAGAGCATCCTTTGCATTAATCAGTTGACTAATCCCATTTAAACGGCCCAGTTTGAGACCCATTAATTACACTATACAGCATGAGTCATGAATGCCTAGCTCCCATACATCTTTATCCAGCTCCTAATGGCATTCTGTGTGTGTGTGTGTGTGTGTGTGTGTGTGTGTGTGTGTGTGTGTGTGTGTGTGTGTGTGTGTGTGTGTGTGTGTGTGTGTGTGTGTGTGCGTGCGCGCGCGCGTGCGTGCGTGCATACTGTATGTGCCTAATGCGAGCATTTGCAAGGCCATTCGTGTGGGTTTGTGCATCAACTGTGTGCCGGCGTGCCTTTGTACCCAATACATCTTTATTCTACTCTCATAATTAACAATCCAGCTTCATAGATGTTCATCCTCTGTGACAAATGAGGTCCGTGTTGGCCATGACCTAACCAAGGTCCGTTGTCTGTTTTAATGCTCTGGGGGGAGCGGTAGAAAAATAGCCGTGAAATGGGTCGGGAGAGAGAGAGAAGGAGAGAGAGGGTGAGAGTGAGTGCTTGTGCTGACCTGTGCGGGTTATTAGAACCAGGACTGGTGTTATTGTAAACCCCACAGAGGAAGGGCTTGGCTTTGATTCAGAGGACACACGCTAGGAATAAGATGCCGGTGGCCACCTTACCTCCCTGTTTAATCTCCTCTTGATATTATACTTGTACTGGAGGCAGTGTGGGAGGGAAAATCTTGCTTTCAAAATGGATGTTTTCAACTCATATGAGATTTCATTTAATCATATCTTTTCACATTTCTCAGTTTTCTGCAGCAAAGTACACAAGCTGTGGTTTGCAAACAGATCAAGACTTTTTTTCTCCGGTTTTTGACAAGATTTGTAATACTGTATAGACCCCTGACTGCAGCTAATACTGTATACACCCCTGTATACACCCCTGCCCTGACTGTAGTTAATACTGTATACACCCCTGCCCTGACTGTAGTTAATACTGTATACACCCCTGCCCTGACTGTAGTTAATACTGTATACACCCCTGCCCTGACTGTAGTTAATACTGTATACACCCCAGCCCTGACTGTAGTTAATACTGTATACACCCCTGACTGTAGTTAATACTGTATACACCCCTGACTGCAGCTATTACTGTATAGACCCCTGACTGCAGCTAATACTGTATAGACCCCTGACTGCAGCTAATACTGTATAGACCCCTGACTGTAGTTAATACTGTATACACACCTGACTGCAGCTAATACTGTATAGACCCCTGACTGTAGTTAATACTGTATACACCCCTGACTGTAGTTAATACTGTATACACCCCTGACTGTAGTTAATACTGTATAGACCCCTGACTGCAGCTAATACTGTATAGACCCCTGACTGTAGTTAATACTGTATACACCCCTGACTGTAGTTAATACTGTATACACCCCTGACTGTAGTTAATACTGTATACACCCCTGACTGTAGCTATTACTGTATACACCTGTGACTGTAGCTAATACTGTATACACCCCTGACTGCAGCTAATACTGTATACACCCCTGACTGTAGCTAATACTGTATACACCCCTGACTGCAGCTAATACTGTATACACCCCTGACTGCAGCTAATACTGTATACACCCCTGACTGCAGCTAATACTATATACACCCCCTGCCTGCAGCTAATACTGTATACACACCTGACTGCAGCTAATACTATATACACCCCCTGCCTGCAGCTAATACTGTATACACCCCTGACTGCAGCTAACACTGTATACACCCCTGACTGTAGTTAATACTGTATACACCCCTGACTGTAGTTAATACTGTATACACCCCTGACTGTAGCTATTACTGTATACACCTGTGACTGTAGCTAATACTGTATACACCCCTGACTGCAGCTAATACTGTATACACCCCTGACTGCAGCTAATACTGTATACACCCCTGACTGCAGCTAATACTGTATACACCCCTGACTGCAGCTAATACTATATACACCCCCTGCCTGCAGCTAATACTGTATAGACCCCTGACTGCAGCTAATACTGTATAGACCCCTGACTGCAGCTAATACTGTATACACCCCAGACTGCAGCTAATACTGTATACACCCCCTGCCTGCAGCTAATACTGTATACACCCCTGCCTGCAGCTAATACTGTATACACCCCTGACTGTAGCTAATACTGTATACACCCCTGACTGCAGCTAATACTGTATACACCCCTGACTGCAGCTAATACTATATACACCCCCTGCCTGCAGCTAATGCTGTATACACACCTGACTGTAGCTAATACTGTATACACCCCTGACTGTAGCTAATACTGTATACACCCCTGACTGCAGCTAATACTGTATACACACCTGACTGCAGCTAATACTATATACACCCCCTGCCTGCAGCTAATACTGTATACACCCCTGACTGCAGCTAATACTATATACACCCCCTGCCTGCAGCTAATACTGTATACACACCTGACTGCAGCTAATACTGTATACACCCCTGCCTGCAGCTAATACTGTATACACCCCTGCCTGCAGCTAATACTGTATACACACCTGACTGCAGCTAATACTGTATACACCCCTGCCTGCAGCTAATACTGTATACACCCCTGCCTGCAGCTAATACTGTATACACACCTGACTGTAGCTAATACTGTATACACCCCTGACTGCAGCTAATACTGTATACACACCTGACTGTAGCTAATACTGTATACACACCTGACTGCAGCTAATACTGTATACACCCCTGACTGTAGCTAATACTATATACACACCTGACTGTAGCTAATACTGTATACACACCTGACTGCAGCTAATACTGTATACACACCTGACTGTAGCTAATACTGTATACACACCTGACTGCAGCTAATACTGTATACACCCCTGACTGCAGCTAATACTGTATACACACCTGACTGTAGCTAATACTGTATACACACCTGACTGCAGCTAATACTGTATACACCCCTGACTGTAGCTAATACTATATACACACCTGACTGTAGCTAATACTGTATACACACCTGACTGCAGCTAATACTGTATACACCCCTGACTGCAGCTAATACTGTATACACACCTGACTGCAGGTAATACTGTGTACACCCCTGACTGTAGCTAATACTGTATACACACCTGACTGCAGCTAATACTGTATAGACCCCTGACTGCAGCTCACATCTGCCTTGATCACAAACTGAAACTACAATGCACCTCCTGGAACTATAAGACAGGACTCTGCGTTGTACTCAGCCAAGCTCCAGTGTGCTCTGTGAGTCATGGCCCTCGCACTAATGAAAATCAGAAGAAGGAAGTGATGAAAAGGAAATGTAAGAGTGACAGATGTTGAGCTACGGAGATGTGAAGATAACAGGAAACATTTCACTCCCCCGCCGAGAAACTTGTCAGGGCCCGTAATGAGTCTTCCTGCCTCATATGAAATGAAAGCTTGCATTATCTCGTCTCTATCATCCTCACATTACGTGAAATTACAGGGTACACCAAAGAGAGAGAGAGACAGACAGAGAGAGAGCGATGGTAAGCTGAGGACAGAATTATCATGAGAACATGTTCCAATTTTCATGAATATTGTCTCTGTGTATTCCATACGATCCGTGAGCGGAAAAACATTATGACAAATTATATTGCCATTTATTTCTAAGCCAGAATCATTTCAAGACCAGCGCACCGCAATTCATATTTCCCGTGTGATCACAGCAGCAATGAAAAATCCATTATTACTTGCTCAACATTTTGTATTTTGATCTTGGCTATTGCAGGCAAGATCAAGGAGGACGCTGAAACATTGCCACATGTAATTACCGGAATATAACTGTGCCTCGCTATAAATAGATGTGATAACTGTAATGGATATGGTATTAATTTTTTTGACAAGGCAAAATATAAGGGGAGGAAATATGCAGAACTGTTTGTTGGGTTGGAGATTGTTTAGCTCTTACCCTTACCCCGCTCTCCACGGTCACTACATCATGGATGTCAATATGATTTATATTAAAGTGCTGTCAGGCTCGCTGCCTTTGATCTCAGCCCTACTTTATTTAGCTGAAGGATGATGAACCTACATGAAACTCATCAGTGGGACTAAAATGAGAAGCTATAATTGTCTTTACAAGGTCAGAGTGTGATCATTTTTAATTTGATTGCATTGTTCAATTTCTCTCAACTAATATCATTGGACGAAGGAGGAAGATGGGCTTGCCTGCCTTCAGGGGGCCCGCTCTCTTTCATGGTCTTAAGTCCAAAGGAAAAGGACAGTATGGAAAAGGAAAGTGATGAGGTGCGTACCGAGACACCATACTTAGAAGATTGGGATGAAGAGAAGACAGTAATTTAGGCAGTACTTCTATAGAATCTATATAATAACATTGTGTGTCTGTGTGTGTATCTTTAATGCATGCCCACACCCCAGGGCAGATTGACCTGAAATTTTGCATGGTGGTGGGCTATTATCCGGAGAAGGTCATGGGCAGGTTGGACAGTCCTGGAACCACCTGGAAAGTCCTGGAAAGTCCTGGAAACCACCTCACACTCACACCCCAGGTCGGATTGGCCTGAAAATCTGCATGGTGGTGGGTTATTAGACTTAGACTTAATTTATTTGTCCCGGAAGGGAAATTCATTTTCACTGTCCTGTACATTACAAGGAAAAAATTCTTACACCAGTGTACACAGAGGACATAACAAAAACAGCAGCATCCATGACATCAACAGAGACAACAACAGTGTGGCAAGACAGACATCAACCTAACAGTGGAGACCACGACAACAACAGTATGGCAAGACAGACAACACATCAGCGGGGCCTGCTGTTCAGAGCAGCTACTGTATGGCTGCCGCCATCAGGCTTTTCCCGAGGTGAGCTCTTCTAAATTTGATGATCTGGGGAAGGTCATTGGCAGGTTGTAAAGTCCTGGAACCATGTGGAAAGACCTGGAACAAACCTCACGCCCACACCCCAGATCGGATTGGGCTGAAAATGTGCATGGTGGTGGGTTATAATCTGAGGAAGGTCATTGTCAGGTTAAGTCCTGGAACCACCTGTAAATACCTGGAACAAACCTCACACCCACACCCCAGATCGGATTGGGCTGAAAATTTGCACAGCGTTGTGATCCGGGGAAGGTCATAGGCAGGTTGGACAGTCCTGATTGGACAGTCCCCCCCTGGTCTCCTACCTGCTCTATTTGTAAAGCGCCTTGGGATAACTCGTTATGATTTGGCGCTATATAAATGTAAAATTGATTGATTGATTGAACTGTCACGTGACTGTTGTAGAGGTGAGTCCAGATGTAGGAAAAAGGTTAAGACCCCTCCCTCTACAACAAACTGACCTAAGATGATATTCTAACAGGATCCTATTCCTTCTACGTACCAGAGCCCTCCCCCGGCTGGGTCACCTGGGCGAGGGTGTATGATGTTGCGAGACCCGAAACATCCTATGACCCCAGGGTACATCACTGAGGATACGTCCCAGTTGCATCCATGTGATGTTTTCTCTTTATATACTCCCCTGTGTTTCCTGTACTCTGTCTCTGTCTCCCTCAACTACATCCTCCTACTGCCTCAATGAAAATAATAATGGGAGTAGAGTGTCCCCAACACCAAAAAAAAAAAAAAAAAAAAAGTAAGGGACTATGTTCGCCTAATGTGTTTGGGACATTTGGGACCCAGCCAGCACCAGCTGCTGAGTTCATACTCAGGCAATTAGCCCAACTCCTGAGCACTTCATGGAAAACTATCAATCAGCACACTATTAATCAAAGTCCGGTGTGTAAGTGTGTAAGTGTGTGCGTGTGTTTGTGTGCGTGTGTGCGTGTGTTTGTGTGCGTGTGTTTGAGTGCGTCTGTGCGTGTGTTTGTGTGCGAGTGTACGTGTGTTTGTGTAAGTGTGTGCGTGTGTGCGTGCACGACTCCCACCCATCGACCGGTTATGTATCAATCAAAGACTTCCGTGACGCAACAGGAACACAAGTTTAAAAGAACGTGCTCTGAGCAACTTATCAATTTGGCACACAGCGATACTCAAGGTGATGATGCATCACTGCTTTGGGTTTGAACCGTTAAGCATGTGACCATATTTTGCTCTTATTGTGTGTTAGTTATTGTGTTAGTGGGTGCACACCCATGCACGTGCGCGTGCGCACACACACACACACACACACACACACACACACACACACACACACACACACATATATATACCGTATATATATACACTAGAGACACACACTGTGCGTTGAATCTCGTTAGTCGTCGTTGGTTAGGCAACTAAACGTTAAATGTGATTTACGGTTGAAATAGACTTTGGAAACGCTGGGAATTGAACACTAGGAATCTGGTGGCTGGTGCTGTGATGAGAGTGCTGGTTAATGCTGTTTAATCTGGTGGCTGGTGCTGTGATGAGAGTGCTGGTTAGTGCTGTTTAATCTGGTGGCTGGTGCTGTGATGAGAGTGCTGGTTAGTGCTGTTTAATCTGGTGGCTGGTGCTGTGATGAGAGTGCTGGTTAGTGCTGTTTAATCTGGTGGCTGGTGTTGTGATGAGAGTGCTGGTTAGTGCTGTTTAATCTGGTGGCTGGTGCTGTGATGAGAGTGCTGGTTAGTGCTGTTTAATCTGGTGGCTGGTGCTGTGATGAGAGTGCTGGTTAGTGCTGTTTAATCTGGTGGCTGGTGCTGTGATGAGAGTGCTGGTTAGTGCTGTTTAATCTGGTGGCTGGTGCTGTGATGGGAGTGCTGGTTAGTGCTGTTTAATCTGGTGGCTGGTGCTGTGATGAGAGTGCTGGTTAGTGCTGTTTAATCTGGTGGCTGGTGCTGTGATGAGAGTGCTGGTTAGTGCTGTTTAATCTGGTAGCTGGTGCTGTGATGAGAGTGCTGGTTAGTGCTGTTTAATCTGGTGGCTGGTGCTGTGATGAGAGTGCTGGTTAGTGCTGTTTAATCTGGTGGCTGGTGCTGTGATGAGAGTGCTGGTTAGTGCTGTTTAATCTGGTGGCTGGTGCTGTGATGAGAGTGCTGGTTAGTGCTGTTTAATCTGGTGGCTGGTGTTGTGATGAGAGTGCTGGTTAGTGCTGTTTAATCTGGTGGCTGGTGCTGTGATGAGAGTGCTGGTTAGTGCTGTTTAATCTGGTGGCTGGTGCTGTGATGAGAGTGCTGGTTAGTGCTGTTTAATCTGGTGGCTGGTGCTGTGATGAGAGTGCTGGTTAGTGCTGTTTAATCTGGTGGCTGGTGCTGTGATGGGAGTGCTGGTTAGTGCTGTTTAATCTGGTGGCTGGTGCTGTGATGAGAGTGCTGGTTAGTGCTGTTTAATCTGGTGGCTGGTGCTGTGATGAGAGTGCTGGTTAGTGCTGTTTAATCTGGTAGCTGGTGCTGTGATGAGAGTGCTGGTTAGTGCTGTTTAATCTGGTGGCTGGTGCTGTGATGAGAGTGCTGGTTAGTGCTGTTTAATCTGGTGGCTGGTGCTGTGATGAGAGTGCTGGTTAGTGCTGTTTAATCTGGTGGCTGGTGCTGTGATGGGAGTGCTGGTTAGTGCTGTTTAATCTGGTGGCTGGTGCTGTGATGAGAGTGCTGGTTAGTGCTGTTTAATCTGGTGGCTGGTGCTGTGATGAGAGTGCTGGTTAGTGCTGTTTAATCTGGTGGCTGGTGCTGTGATGAGAGTGCTGGTTAGTGCTGTTTAATCTGGTGGCTGGTGCTGTGATGAGAGTGCTGGTTAGTGCTGTTTAATCTGGTGGCTGGTGCTGTGATGAGAGTGCTGGTTAGTGCTGTTTAATCTGGTGGCTGGTGCTGTGATGGGAGTGCTGGTTAGTGCTGTTTAATCTGGTGGCTGGTGCTGTGATGAGCAGTGGCCTTTCATTCTGTTCCCTCCCTTCTGCTCTGGCTCTGGCATGCCTCTGTTGCTATGGCAAAACCACTCTGATTCTCATTCCAGTGGCATTCTGCTGATTCTGTGGCCAGAAAACACCCAAAGACATTCACTATACATACACAGACACACAGACACACACACACACACACACACACACACACACACACACACACACACACACACACACACACACAGACAAACACAAGCAAGCACACGCGCATGCACGCACACACACACACACACGCGCGCACACACACACACACACACGTGCACACACACGGGCGTTCTTGTATGCCACCATGGAACGCTTGAGCCACAAATAATGAACACACACATGAATGCACAGACAGCACAACACACATACACACACACACACAAGCAGATACACATTCACACTCACACACAGACACACACACAGGTTATACACACATCTATTTCTTATCGTGTGTGAACATGGTGGAGGTCCTAAAGCCCCCAGCTTTCACTGACTTGAATGTAGATTGATAATGCAGCCATCTGTCAGCTAACAGCACCCCATGTTGGCTGCTTGTGTAATTTCTTTGGACCCTCACAGGACATTATGGCGTCCAGTCAAACCATATATATCAGAGCGGGTCCAATATGGCGTCCAGTCAAACCATCAGAGCGGGTCCAATATGGCATCCAGTCAAACCATATATATCAGAGCGGGTCCAATATGGCGTCCAGTCAAACTATATATATCAGACCGGGTCCGCCAAACTGTAGATCTCAGCCTAAGTAGCCCCATGCAGGGACAGGGCCCCGGGCATCTGCCCTTGGCTTCTGGTGGACTGTCTGACACCATGCAGCAGGGATGGGGGAAGGGAAGGTTGGCACAAGTCGGGACGGAAGGAAGGTGGGAAGGAGGAAGGGAGGTTGCAAATGAAACAGGAGAGGAGGAGATTAGGGCATCTGTATCGACCTTATGGCTCAATGTGCCGCAAAACACCTGTATCAGAGGTCAGGAGGGATGCAACAAAGAGCCAACAGCAGTGGATGATGCTCAGGGAGAGAGGCAGTAGTGAGAGAGGTGAATTGATGAGGAATAGTAGAGATTGTTGTGGTAGGTCAAGACAGACGGCTGGAGGGAGGACGGGTGAGAGTGAAGGGGAGAGTGAGAGGGATTTTGGACATAAGCAGTGCTTTCACAGCCAACAGACCCAGTCAGTGGAGAAACAGATGAGTGGGAGAAAAAAGGAGAACAGAATTGGCACTGGGAAGTTGAACCTGAACCTAATTTGCATCCAGGTCCTGACCAGACCAGTGCAGAAGATTCTGTGAAGCAACTTTGACGTAGCCATCAACCAACAGTCAGTAATGAGGAGTAAAATGTTCACGTTTGTACATATTGTTTAGCTACACCAATCTTCCTGGAGCCAATATTTGCGTTCAAATAATTTACCAACCAGTTAGTCATAAAGCTGAAGCCTTTTTTTTCTCCTAACGTTCCAGTATTTTATCAATATGCACAGTTCGTCTGGTGATGGGCCATGGGCCTTCTTCACAGCAGCCATTTTGTAGTATTTTGAAGTAACACAGATGCAACCAAAACATTAATGAGGAGGGCCCCAGCAGTGGAACAATCATGTAGTAGCTGTACTGCAGCTGCTACGTATGTTTAATTATGTCTATGTTATTTGCACCTGTGCAAACAGAATGTTTAATTATGTTTAAATTAGTCTATGCTATTTGCACATATGTGCAGTGAATGTCACTGTTTCTGGCTTGTTTTTATTGCTTTACTGTTATTGCTTGTTGTTTCTCTTGTTTTCCTGCACCTATATGCCCTGTTATTTTGCACTATGTTGTAACGGAGTCTACAGCACAAGAATTTCACACGTGATACTTGTACTACGGAGTGACAATAAAAATCTTGAATCTTGAATCTTGAACACCTAAATAGATTGGAAGTTGGAAACCCTCATTAATGATTTGGTTGCACCTGTGTTTACCCTGCCTTTTAGACACAAAATGGCTGCTGTGAAAACGGTTGACAATGACAATGACAGACTTCATGTTCAAGTCATGAGTAAGCAACGTGCTGTCACCATAATGCCTGTATTTTAGGCAGACTTATATTTCAGATTGACACCGGGTGATTCATCAGGGCTAATTTGATTGGTTTATCTGCCTATTGAATTCAGAGAGAAAATGAGCCTGGCAAATTAACATTGATGGATGACTTATCATTGCTAACAAGAACTATGGTGGCAATTGCCTGATAATCCTTTATCTATTTTACGACTTAAGTGATTATAAAAATCCAAATTGGCAAAAAAGAAAAACAATCTGTAGATTAACAAGGGGCTCAAAAAGTTCTGCATTGCCATTATAGAGGATTATATAGAAAAGGGTAGAGAGAGGAGAGAGGAAAGGACAGGAGAGGAGAGAGAGAGGATAGAAGGATTCAGAGGACAGAAGCCGAAAGACCGAGGGAGAGAGAGGGAGAGAGAAAGAGAGAGAGATGAAGAGAGAAAGAGAGAGAAAGAGAGAGAGAGTGAGAGAGGGATGGAGGGAATATGTGGAAAGGGAGAGGTGGATAAAAGCAGAGGGAGGGAGCCTGCTGCAGATGTCCATGGCATCAATAACTGCATTGTTCACTTGATTCTCCAAATGTATCCCCCCAGGTCAGCGGGATTGATCCAAACCACCTTCTGTGTTCCATATCGAATACCACAGAGGGGAAGCAAACTGGCTACAGCACATTCATTTTGGGATTAGTTATTTATCAAATCCTCAATAAGGTATATCATTTTTTGCCCACTGTGGACAAAAAATTATTATAGCTTATCTTATAAAATCTGAGACTATGATGCATTTCAGGGCCATTCCTTCCAGACACACAAACAGACAGAAAAAGACTACAAGCATACAGTATGTTTTGATTCAGTGTCTAATATAAATCCATAGCATGATGTACAGCTTTCCATAAGTGCAGGCCGCTTGTGTCCAGAGGGCATCATCGCCATGCTCATGTACAGGGTTATAAATAGCTAATGTACACACACGCTCTATTTGCCTGCTGAAATGGATATTCTTTAAACAAACAAATAGGGCCGGCCCAGACTGTTGATGGATGGATGTGAGCCACAGGGTGCAGTTAGCAGCCAACGGGCAAATAACGGACTATCAAAGGCTTCTACAACAGTTTAACAACGCTTTACAAATATAGGCTTACACAACAACTACATCACATGAATAAATCTGACCACCTCTGGACACTGACAGCTTCTGTGTGTGTGTGTGTGCGTGTGTGTGTGTGTGTGTGTGTGTGCGTGCGTGTGTGTGTGTGTGTGTGTGTGTGTGTGTGTGTGTGTCAAACACACACACACACACACACACACACACGTTTTCTCATTATAGACTGGTCAATACATTGATTAGCTAAAAAAAGAAAAGAACCCCACACACAATCTGTACTTGTAACTGTCAGCAGTACATTCGGTGAGCCGCTATTTGGCTGTAACAGGTTTGCCAGCTCATGAATACAAAGATCATTTGTACCACTGGAAGCCGGGACTATATCGAGCGGACTCAATACCTCACTGCTGTGACAGGGAAGGCCTTGGATGTGCTTGTGTGTGTGTGTGTGTGTGTGTGTGTGTGTGTGTGTGTGTGTGTGTGTGTGTGTGTGTGTGTGTGTGTGTGTGTGTGTGTGTGTGTGTGTGTGTGTGTGTGTGTGTGCGTGCGTGTGCGTGTGCATGCGTCCGTGTATGTGTGGGCATTTGGGACTCGCTCGTCTCTGCCAAGGTCAGAGAAGTCAGCAGTATTCATTAGCTGAAGCCACTGATTATGCATTCAGAGGATATATATATGCATATACAGTATGTATATATATATATATATATATATATATATATATATATATATATATATATATATATATATATAAGCAATATCACACGAGAGGGAGTGCGGTTGTTGGCTAATATTGGCACTGCTGTGATTCGGTCGCAGGCACGAGGCCACAGGCCGAGTGCCGAAGATAATCACAGCAGTGCCAATATTAGACAACAACAGCACGACCTTGAGTGTGATATTGCTTTTATACAACAGTTCTATTAAACAAAGCTGATTAAAAAAATTACAAAAACCTGAGAAAATATATGATTTCTGTATTTATTCCTCCGCCAACAAAAATAGTCCCCTCAGCTTTCTGCTTTACTGAAAATGTAGCCTAATCAGCCTAATTAACTGCAGGCTGTCTACTTTACTACTGTCTACTCTACAGCTGTGAAGCGTTTTGTTGATTAGGGCAGCTGTGAAGCGGAGTGATCTACACACAGTGAAGCGCCAGTGCATTATCATGAAATAACGGCACTCGTAGGATCCCTCTTGTCCAATCAAATTGCTCGGCCGGAACTACCTGTTGTATAAGTAAGGGATAATGTATTGTGAGCCGGTGATTACTGGCGAAATAATGACCGACAGGTGAATGATTGAGCCCGACGCGCAGCCGTCAGTGAAAACTGGACCGCTGGAAGGTGTATTTTCATGCTTCCTGTATTGCCGTCTCTTTCTCAATCAAACAGAAGAAAGCGAACAGGGACTGTCTTTGAAACCAAACCAGAGCTCTGACCCCACTATTAAGATGTGTGCCAACATGGCGTTCTGAGACTTTGCTCTATAGTATAGAGTATAGAGTCTATACACTACACATGTTCGCTTATCTTGTCGGAAAGAAATTGGCTGATGTAGAAAAAAGTGATGGAACAACTACTTAGGACAGACTGTACAACAATCCCATAGATAAAGAACGGAAGAAAGAACAGAAAGAAAGCAATATTACACTCTGTAAGGCCCATTGTGGGCAGCAGAACAGGCTGAGAGGGAGTCAGGGAGATGCTATCGCTTTGTCATTCTGGGAATGGACAGACAGACACACACACGCACGCACGCACACACACACACACACGCACGCACGCGTACGTACGCACACACACGCACACACGCATGCACGCACGCACGCACGCGCGCACACACACACACACACACACACACACACACACACACACACACACACACACACACACACACACACAAATACCAAGAACTTGAACTGAGCTGAATTGGTGGATAGCTGGGTCCAGTAGATTAGAGATGAAATGAGAATCCGGCCAGTCTTGATAAAGAATGTGTTGTTCTTTTCATCAGTCTGCTTCAGAGCTGACTGGCACCGGGACGGACGGATGGAGAGAGGGAAGGAGGGAGGGGGAAGGAGACAGAGGCAGGCAGGGAGGAACCAGAGAAGGAGGGAAGGTGGAAGGATGGAGAGATGGAAGGAGGGAGGGGGAAGGAGACAGGCAGGGAGGAACCAGAGAAGGAGGGAAGGTGGAAGGATGGAGAGATGGAAGGAGGGAGGGGGAAGGAGACAGGCAGGGAGGAACCAGAGAAGGAGGGAAGGAGGCCGGATGGAGAGATGGAAGGAGGGAGGGGGAAGGAGACAGAGGCAGGCAGGGAGGAACCAGAGAAGGAGGGAAGGAGTCTGGGGTGGACGGATGGAGAGAGGGAAGGAGGGAGGGAGAGAGAGACAGATAGACGGGGTAATGAGGGAAGATGGACTGTAGGAAAGGATGGTGCTTGATCTAAACTCCCTGCTTCCCCACTATCAGATGAGAAGAAGGTTGGACACAGTGTGGCCGACACAGTGAAAGTCAAAGTGCCTTATATTCCCCCAGCAAAGGAAAAAGTCTGTCAGTGAATTAACCAAAATCTTCCATTTTCAAAATAATCCCATCGAGAGTCGATTTATAATTAAACCCCTTTTATGCTCTGCCTTGTTTCTCAGCATCACAGGCATTTCCCCCCCATCACATATCTCCTTTCCCATCATGGCAGAACTCTTTCCCACACTTGCAGGAATGAGAAAACTTCTCTTTTAACCAGCGTCAATGGCTTGTTTCAGGCTTATCAGCCGGCCGCGTCTCTGCGGTCTCTCGGCTGTGAAAGCTCTGTGCTGTTCTGCTCCGACGAGAGAGGGGAGGGGGGGTCCCAGGTCCTCCGTGCCTGCCTCCCTTCACCGCCCTGGGGGTAAACACCAGCCACTCGACCCCCTGACCTCTGAGCTCCGCCACCCAGGCCTCAAAACAACGCCTGCAAACATTCAAGTCTAGAATGGGCCTTTATATGGAAAAATGTTGGCCTTCCATCAAAGAAAAACGATATCAATAAATCTGGTTTTGAGGGAGGGGGATTGAGTCATGTTTTTCTGATGGAGCAATCTTCAGAGAGCTATGAGAGTAGAGTGCCCGCTCATGATAAGGGGGAAGGGGAGATGGGAGCATTGGTGAGGGGGGCTGAAACGGATTGGTTGATTATGCGATGACTTCTTCTGAGCTGTCTTTAATTTACTCGGCCAGAAAGGAAAAGTAATTAATCTCAAACTTCCCAGGATCTCTTGGGGCTTCGAAAGCAGACCAGGACGGGGGGAAACAACAAAAAACGGCACGCCTAAGAATATTGTGAAAATTAGTTTATTTATCTAAATTGGTTAATTTCTTTGAGAGGATTAAATCTAGGATATCTCGAGCGGCCGGGGCGCTCTTTGGTCTCTCCCCT
>NC_139625.1:52139370-52144370 GCF_964638095.1 Poromitra crassiceps | reverse complement strand
TTCCAGGCCCTTCACTGGCTTCCCATCTTGGCCCACATTAAATTCAAGACACTGGTACTGGCCTACAGGGCAGTACACACGACAGCCCCTCCATATCTGTAATCTATGGTCAAGTTGCAAACATCACATCGCTCCCTCCGCTCCTCCACCCATCCAGATCGCCTCGCCCCTCCACTGCTACGTGGGCTCAAACGTCGTTCGTCCCGATCGTGACTCTTCTCGTTCCTGGCGCCACAATGGTGGAATGAGCTCCCCCCTTCAGTCAGAACGGCCGAATCGCTGCCAATCTTTCGGCGGAGACTAAAAACTCACCTTTTCAGGCTACACCTGGGCCCTTCTTGAACTAACATCTTTTAATAAAAAAAAATTATAATAATAAAAACAAAGTATTCCTTCCCTCTCAAGCTTAGCTACTAATGCTACAGTACTGCCTCGACTGAGATCAACAACATGTCTGAGATCAAAAAATACAAAATATAATACATCATCAATTCATTACAATTTAAAATAATGTTATGATTGTACATTTTCTCCCAATTCTTGTGATGTGAAATATTTTGTTGTGCTATGAGTTCCGACATCACAGGATCAACATTTCACGAGTTTGTCAAACTTTCACACAAAAAGTTCTTTACCAGCTGACAAATCAACTCACTGGGTTCTCTGAGTCTGACCTATTATTAAATTATATTATATGAAATTATTAAATAATAGCATCCACGTGCATTACATCAGCGCTCTGTAGTGCTAACTGCTCTGGAATGATCCGAGTGGATTCCCAGCTGAGGCGCTAAGTGCTACTTTTCCATTCTCTGCTCTTTTTCACTTCTCCCCCATTTCCTCTAAAGTTACATTGACATGACATTGTGATAACCTGATACTGCCACAGAAAAGGCTAATTACGAGTGTTTAAGCTCCTTTTATAATTAGCTAACATAGAGTTTCTTACATTTCATCCTCAGAAGTTTCTTTCTCCCCCGACACAAGCGCGGCAGCTGAACTGACATGAATATGCTACTTTTTCACTCCTTTTTCAGGCTTGGCTCTCTCAGCTTCTTCCTGGCACTGAGGATGATGATTTGACGGCTGAAATAGTGGATTTGAGTGAATAGAATGGCTCAACACTAAGATATTGAGTTATGGTAGGCATCTGGTGGCATACAGTATGGGCATAGTATTCTTCAAACACTTTTGGGTAAGTCTGTGTTATAGGACGAATCAGAATCACTTTTATTGCCACAGTTACATACAAGGAATTTGTCTTAGTGTCTGTATGCAGTGTAGCGGTCAGGTCAATATACTGTACAGAGATAAAGACGTAGAAAATATAACTAAAGACAATCACAACGTTGCCAGTGCAATCAAATCATATATATATATATATATTAGGGGTGTCACGATACACTCAGTTCCCGATACAATACGATATATGATATTGGGTTCACGATAATGATACGATACGATATTTTAACAATATTTTTCGATTTGTAAATTGAGGGGGCATCCTATAGAGGGTATGCACACCCACTGGAACACGCCCCCTCAATCGGGAACGAGTGTCAAAATGAGTGTCAAATTCCTCCCTGAGCAGCAGGTGTCAGTTATCTAGGCTGATTACTGCATTCAAGCCCAGTCTTGCTGTGACTCAGTGGGCGTGACCCCACAGTGACTTCTGCCTCTGTGACATCACATGCATACCCTCTATACGCTAATTTGAGTAATTTCACCATTTTCATCCTCCGTGTCTGTAACGTCCCTCGTCTGTTCAAACAAAGCAATGAAAAGGAGAGCGAGCATGCAATCAGATACAGATCGGTGCCACCATGTTCAGCTTCTTTTTCTCACGATATGAGATTTCATCAACGATACATATTGTCATTTGATATCGCGATATATTGTGGGACGATATATTGTGACATCCCTAATATATATATATACCGTATATATATATATATTGTAGCGAATCAGGTAATCGCTAGTATTGGGGTGTTTCCGTGTTTACCTAGGAACTGATATGTGTGGGTGTGTTCCTAGGGGAAAGGGGGATATAGGGGACCAGCGGCCGCGTGCCGGGAGTCAGTCTAGCTATGCGAGCGAGCTGACCGGTTGCTGTGTGTAGAGCTAGCTGTGAAGCTAGCTGCTAGGAGCTGAATGAGCCTGTGAATAAAGAACCTTGTACCAACTACAACTCTCCGTTCCTTGGCGGATACACGATCCGTTACAATATATATATATATATATATATATATATATATATATATATATATATATATATATATATATATATATATATATATATATATATATATATATATACAATATGTACATGAGTGGAGGAGTGTATTAAATATGATCTGATGATGATGTATTCTGCATGGAGTAATCCACGTTTGACTGCCTGCAGAAACTCCGCCCAGCCAGCTGGTATTGGTCATTAACGCTCATTAAGGCTCTCGATGTGATTCTCTGTAGATGTGCGCATACAGAGAAAATAAAAAGAAACAATAGCAGCTGCCCTCGAGCAACATCTGTTCACTTCCTGTTCAGAATGTCCAGAATGACGTGTAATCATTCTGTACAGGAAGTGCTGGAATAAAGTGCAGAGCTCTCGGTGCAGGAAAACATGAAGACAAGGTCAAGACTTCCTGTCTGCATAATTACTGACATTGTAATGATACAAAGTGAGTTGGAAATCAGCAAAGCCTCCCTTTAAGTTAAGGTGATGGAGTCCTAAATGTGTTGACTCATTTAAAGTGTAAATGGAGTGTCGAGCTTAAAGTATGAAGGAGTAGTTAGAGTCCAAAGAGTTTGTTAAGTTAAGTTAAGTTATCATTTATTTATCTATGGGGAAATTTATCCTCTGCATTTGACCCAACCCATCTAGGAACCTTCCTAACTATGGGCAGCCGCAGTGGGCAGCCACAGTGCAGCGCCCGGGGACCAACTCCAGTTATTTTGCCATTGACTTGGTCAGGGACACTGACAGGAGTATTAACCCTAACATACATGTCTTTTGAGGTCATGGTTTCAACATGAAATGCTGTTTAAATGGCAGTTGCACCTGGAAGTATAGCCAATCTATTTACAAACATGCTGATTTGTCCTATAGAGATGCTCAGATGCTTATCTTTGATATAAAGCCTGTACTCTGATATAGATACAGTCGGTCTGTGTGGGAATGCCCACAAAATGTTACTACGGCTGGCGCGTGAGACTAGACGGTGGGGTAAAGCGTGTATATCTCAATGGGCTGACTCACCAAAGGAAGGTGCGTCTCTAGACTACAGGATTGGGGATTCAACAGCAGGTACATAGACGTCTGTTCAGATGTGCGTTTACTGCGTGGGTTGGATCCCCAATCCTGTCTGCCTGGGCTGTGCTAGCAGCTAAATGCTAACTATGCTGGCTGAGAAGAACGGGAGGATTGCTGACCCATTGATCACCACACGTCTATGACGAGACACTGCCTGAATGTATTCCTCCTCCAAGAGCCCTTATTGATAGTATTCTGTTACATCACCACACGGCCATCTTGGTAGGAAAATAAATCAATCAATTAACAGGAGATTACAATCAAGTGACACAAACAGCCAATGAGCTGTGTGTATTATAGCGCCATATTGGTAGGAAAATGCTTGTGATATCATGGGAATACTATGAATAGAGGCTATGCACGTGATGTCACAGAGGCAGAAGTCACTGTGGGGTCACGCCCACTGAGTGGCAGCAAGACTGAGCTTGAATGCAGTAATCAGCCTAGATAACTGGCACCTGCTGCTCAGGGAGGAACCTGCTGAATGTTTTGCCACTCAATTGAGGGGGCGTGTTCCGGTGGGAAAATGATGTCTGTACATACCCTATGCCAGGGCTATTCAACTAAATAGTTCAGGGGGCCACATTGTCAGAAACCTAAGGGGCCGGACCGTTCCCCGAGCCATTATGTACACTTGACACAACCCACCACCACATTTTCGCAGCCGTGCTGGAACTATTATTAAATAGGGGGTGCTGTAAGGAATGGAATCTCGACGCTGTTTTTTTTATGTTTTATGTTTTTTGGACTTTTATCCATATTTAGAAGAATATTTAATTTTAAATTAACATTAGGATTATACTGTTGTAATGTCATTATTCAGTATCTTCTCCTTTTCTCACTCACTTTCATGTAACCACCTGCTCTCCCTTTAGTCGTTTTACACTACAACAGACAGCAACACAGGCATAAACACTGAACTTATTATTATTATTATGGAAAACCAGATTATGATGAAAATCAAACGCTGTAATGTAACAAACAAGGAAAAATGAAATAAAAAATCTTCTCCCGGGCCAGTCATAGATCTTTGTCCCCCACCCAAAAAAAAAAAAAAAAAAAAAATAATAATAATAATAATAATAATAATAATTTTTTATATCAAACTCTGGCGGGCCGGATCAAAATTCAAACGGGCCGTATCTGGCCCGCGGGCCGCCAGTTGAATAGGCCTGCTCTATGCCATAGAGTCTATGGTAACTTGGGCCTGTTCCCTATGAATTATTACATATCATTATTACACTCTCAATCTAACGATATTAATTCAGCTCTCACATCCATCAGTCAGTGCATCAGTCAACCTCACGATGCATCACAGCCACGCAACTGTCTGAATCTATTGGAGTTTGATCATCGTCATTTCACATCTAGAATCTTTGATCTAAACCTCTCTCTCTCTCTTTCTTTCTCTCTTTCACAAGTTTTTTGCCAACCGTTTTTCTCTGCAAGTGCTGGTTTAATTGAACGCGGCAGTTGTCTCCTTTTAATTTCAGAGCTTGCTAATGTCATTAATAATGTATGGATATTCTAATTAGAATCTGCCCCCGTCGCTTTACAGTGTAAACACTATTGATCATCCGTTAATTAAGTTTTAAATATCATTGACGGAACGTGGAATTGCAGGCAAATATGAAAATCGTCGTCAAGTCTTCCCCCCACACAACCATCCAATGCTCAAAATGTTACA
>NC_139625.1:52111870-52134370 GCF_964638095.1 Poromitra crassiceps | reverse complement strand
TGCTATATTGCTTAAGTATACTGTGGCACAGGACAGTGGGTATACTGTAGTATACTGTGGCACAGGACTGCACTAAAAGGCAAGTGGATAATTGTAATTGTTGAACACTGCTCTGTGTCCAGTTGTCATCTTGTCTATCTCTGGAAGGGTGGGTACATGAGGCCAGATGTGACTGCTAAGCTGAAGTTCAGACATTGTTGGCATATGAGGGCAATATCATAACAGCATTGATGTCAGCAGGGGGGAGGTGTGGGGCTTCAGTGGAGTGTGCTAATATAAGACCTTTGTGTTCTTTGGCCTGTTTGACGATGTACTGGTGCAGGATCGAGTTGGGTGGCATGATGGAGTTGGAGCTCACAGTTACTTTTTTCACTGTTGAGGTTGGCAGCAGCAGCAGCTGAGAGTCTCTGCCTCACCGCCGGCTGTCGCAGTTTCCTTTTCCAATGTCAACATATCGATCGAAGTATTGACATTTAGAAGAAAAAAAACTAACTTTCTCAACTCTTTCTCAGTGAAGGAGAGGCATGCGTTTACCGTTTATTGCAGCAGCAGAGGGATGGGGCACATCTGCGGTGAGATCTGGATGAGCCACTTGAATGCCATGAGGAACATCATGGGGAACATGAATGTTGTGAGGAACACGTCTTCTTCCCAGCCATGGTGTAGTAATTAGGAGGCTGCCTGCGTAGGCACTGCTGTAGCTGTTGTAAGCTGCTTCTCATGCTGCAACATAATGGCAATATCCATGTTCAGCATGAACTGTTATCTTGCCTGCATAATAGCCATCCTTTCTCTGTAGTGCCCTCTATGCACACACTATGTGAGTTTGATGGACAGCTAAACATTCTTGTCAATCATCGTGACCCTGCAGCAGTAGCTGAGCATACACCGGGGCAGAGGGTGCGCCCGCCCCGGGCCCACTCCCATCCAGAAAAATATATATATACTGTATATATATTTTATTTTATTTTTTTGTATGCCAGGCCAGGCCAGGCCTGAGTGTGAGAGCAATTCAATCAATAGACAATAACATTGGTGTGTTTAAAATGAGATATTCCACTAAATATGGCTAAAACAGATTCAAACATGCAAAAAAGGCAAATTTGTCTTCGCCGCCGGCCTTAAATGAAAAAAACAAACAAAAACAAAACTATTTTGTTTTTGTTTTTTTGGGATGGGGGGGGGGGGGGGGGGGGGCCTAAGAGCTTCGCCCCCCGTGGGCTGATAGGGTCGCTCCGCCCCTGCCCTGAAGACAAGAAGAAAGAAAATACAACAATTACTTCAATTGCCTTGTGTGACTGTAGCTAGGCTTACAGTACATGCATCTGACCTACTAATTCAAGTATGTAACCCGAATATATGAATTAAATTGATGATGAAGCAATGAAATCATTTCCATGGATGGATGCTGATACACTAGCAACAAGTGAATGTAAGCGTGGACCAAAATCTCTCCATGGCTGAATTTTTCACTGTCATTAGACATCAACAGCCAATCAAATGTGCGTGCTTCCTTGTTTCCCAAACAAAATTGGTGGTAAGTTGATTACAGACATTCAAAACTTCCCAGTTCTCTACCATTTTTATTTGAAAGATTACAGGAATAAAGTCTCAAAAGTTATGCATGGAAAACAGTTGCATCCCTATGTTACTGTGTCTTATTTGCTTTGTTGTCTTACTGTATTAGAATTATAATTGTCCACGTCATTGTATATTTTATTGTTTTGTTCCGGCACCTATTGCACACTCAGGCCCCCTGTGGGGAATCCCACCATTTAAACCGAGGAGATAATTTCTTGCCTATCCCCACTTCAATGATTGTCTGTTTTTTTAGTAGTCATTTATTCTGAACCCATGTTGAGATTCTGATGACTCACTGGACTCGACAGATTCATTTGATTAGTGATGTAATTGAAGCGCTTTTCCCCATCTTACTGTAATCACATGACCTTTTCCTGCAACAGAGAATAGTACGGCATTGCTGTTCCAGTTTCAGTCATCACATTATCTAACATAGGTCATTACTTGCGTTATATTCTTCAACCTATTTAACCTCTTTCGGCCTTCAAGTCATGTCAGAAATGATGAAATACTGCACATAAATGAGCCAACAAAGTGGTAAAAATGACTATCTTCATTAAATACCTAGAAAGATTATTCGGTTTCTGTCATTATACTTGCTGGTAAAGTAGGCTTCAGTCTACAATATTTATTGACCTAATGAGTGCAAGTAAGCCAAGCAAAAAATAATAAATAAGTAATAAGTAAAATAATTCATTACTAGAAAAGTAAGAAGCAATGTATAATTAATTGCTTTTTCCATTAACAACCCAACACCGGTGAGCACACATTGTATCCCCCCCACTTTTTTTTAAGAGTGTATACGAGGGATCAGCCGAGCAGCATTTTGGTAAACAAACCGTGTCACTGGGTGGAAACGGCAATGGAACCCTATGGAGCGAGCCTTGAGTGCTCACTCTAGCCCCAGTAGTGCGGTGTAAAATTTAAAAACTGCGACAGTTCACACAACTTTAACACGATGTGCATATATTATACATCAAACTCTTGAGCAAATTCTGTTCTCACTCAGAATGCCAAAATATAAGTGATGTCATGTATAGTTTTGAGATAATAACGTTTGTTTGGCACAACTCATACTAGTTAACTGCTGCGGTTCCGGGTGTTTTGTGGTGATTTGTTGTTGTTGTGACGTCACGCTGCACTAAACACTGCGCATTGCAAAATGCATGGGCAAACACGTACTAATGAACACACAGTCCGGATCATACAGAGGTGCTCCGGAGCATCTAATAATACAACAGTAACAGAACATTCCATCTCTCCATTTTTCCACTCCACAGGTCACAAATTATGCTGTGTTATGTATCCATACTGCAATTTACATATCCCTGAGAATATAATTAGGTAGGTAATTGGTGCTTGAATCAACAAATTGTTCCTTAATCAGGACTCATTCGTGAGCGTTGGTAGTTGGTTTGCAATTAAGTCCATTTTAGCCTTAAATCCTTAACTTGAGTGGCTGCCACATGCAGGTGATTTTCTCACTGAAGCAGGGTAAGACTAGCCTGGCTCCAGTCCTTCAAAGCCACGCCCACTCCACAGTTGTGGATTTGCTGTTAATGAGTTTACGAGTTGACGATTCAGTCTGAATATCAGGCTAGGGCAAGACTGTGAGGGACAAAGAAAACGCTTTACCAGTCGGAGGTTCTTATTGACATTGGTCTGAAAGCATACTTTAATATTACAGTGCTTTTTTTTTTACCCCAGATAGTTTACCTCCACTGCCTAAACATATGAAGAGATGTGCACTGGTGTTTATGTATATAAATGTTAAACTCATATTTTAGTCACGTCATGTCCTAGGTTCTGCTTCACCCAGCCAAACACCTGCTTGGACTTCACACATATTATAGACTACAGGCCAACCTGCACTATTGTTACCTGCCAGTAGGAGGGGCTGTGGTAATAATGATATGCATCTTGGATATCCAAGCACTAAGTTGTGCCCTGTCCCCCACTGCATGTAACAGTTTTGATAGGGACTTTCTCAGGAATCCACACATTCAAAACCCCCACCGATTTCTTCCAAGCTGCCTGCCCAGTAAATCTGATTTCCTTTGTTATTCTTCCCCAGCTCTCCAGTCCTAGTTCATAAACACTATGGTAACCAATCACAACTTGCGAGTCTGTAATGTGGTGAGAGTCAGAATGTGAGTTGATTTGGAAAATTTGCTTGTGTTGCGGTTTCTAATATGTGTGCCTGTGCGCCTGTGTGTGCTTGTTTTGCGTGTGTGTGTGTGTGTGTGTGTGTGTGTGTGCCTGTGCGCCTGTGTGTGCTTGTTTTGCGTGTGTGTGTGTGTGTGTGTGTGTGTGTGCGTGCGCGTGCGTGTGCCTGTGCGGGTGTGTGTTTTTGTTTCTGTCTGTGCGTGTGCCTGTGTCTCTGTGCGAGTGTGAGTGTTATCCTTTGTGTGAACATGGTCGTTGCTGTGGCTGGCACGGCGCAGGTTGACATTGTGCTGAGTTGCATGGGAAAGAGACTGGCGTGCTGTGTTTGTGGACTCAGACGAGTGTAGGGCAAACCGGCTTCGACAGGAGACATCATAGACGGAAAAACAACAAGATTAAGAATCACCCCCTCCCATGCCCCCTCTCCCATTCTCCCTCACCCTTAGCTCACCCTTTTACTCTTCACCTCTTGCTCACTCTCACTCGTTAACTCAACATTTTTGCATCATCTTTCTACTGGCTGTTAACTTGGTATTAATTGGAGATTGCTCAGACAGATGGTGTACTGGTTACGTAACATGACATTTAACATTTGGTAACATCCATGTGGCCGTGAACGAGTCAGAGAAATGCATTCCACACTTGTGCTGATTCGCACATCCTCTCTCAAAATCGATCACACTGATCTTCTTCGTAGCGGAGGCAAAGTACATTTTTTAGGTGCCCCGTCTATGTGCCGACAACCCGCAATGCCGACAGCCCGCAATGCTGACAGCCCAGAAGCAGAACCAGCTGAGTGAGGCGGCGTGCAGCGTGTCGGTGGACCAGCTGGAGCTAACCTCTCCCAGCCCCCACGCCTAAATCTAACCTCCCCCAGACCCTAACCCTAAACCTAACCTCCCCCAGACCCTAACCCTAAACCTAACCTCTCCCACCCCCAATGCCTAAACCTAACCTCCCCCAGACCCTAACCTCTCCCACCCCCCACGCCTAAACCTAACCTCTCACACCTAAACCTAACCTCCCCCAGACCCTAACCCTAAACCTAACCTCTCCCACCCCCCACGCCTAAACCCAACGTCGGCATTGCGGGCTGTCGGCATTGTGGGCTGTCGGCACTGCGGGTGGTCGGCATAGTGGGTGGACCCCCATTCTTTATCAGTTGCAACTGCAAACAGTCTGCAGAATCTGCCGTTGTTGTCATTCGAACAGGGCCATGGGCATTTCATTCCATTTCGGTTGAGATTTTGTCTGATGGATAATACAGAGAAAGTTTATGATGTTATCAACACCCAACTGTCCATGCACTGACGACAGCTCCCTGGGTGAATGCGCATTACCAAAATAGTCACCTATCCTGCACACAATTTTTCTCCTGAAGCTAGGCTGAACTAAAAATACTTAATGAACAAATTGTCATACTCGCTCAGCCTAGAAAGTGCTGTTGCTCGCATAATGTTACAGAAATAGTTCATCTAAAAAAGCCCTTGCCCTCAGTAATGAAG
This sequence comes from Poromitra crassiceps, assembly GCF_964638095.1. Taxonomy (NCBI): domain Eukaryota; kingdom Metazoa; phylum Chordata; class Actinopteri; order Beryciformes; family Melamphaidae; genus Poromitra; species Poromitra crassiceps. The sequence continues at coordinate 52,129,118 of NC_139625.1, read as the reverse complement.
ATTATGTTGGTGTCAGGCAGTATGGTTTAAACTAAAGAATCAAAGATAGCCCTTGGTAGCCCATACATTTCTCACTCACCCTAAAAAGTGCTGCTGCCTGCATATCCTTAGTTCCTTCAAAGCGCGAAAACAATGTTTCCCAGTTTAAGCATAGACTACAAAAGCAGCTAATGTGCTTTGATACACTGCAGCACTAAGTTGTGACAGGTTTACGATGATGTTAGTGCAGAGTCAGTTGCTGTCAGTTTCCATCCAACAATTTGACAATAAGCCCAAACTCAACCTCACATGAGACCTGGTGCCAAATAAAGAAACAGAGACAAAAGAAAGAAAAAAATTATATGGCAATTTTTTGTTCAAATAAGAAGATGTTAATGAATTCATTACAAGTGACGGCATTCTGAGATAATAATATACTGGTATTCATTTTTATGTTCATATAGTCATATCCATACTACTGTCTTGGCCAGGTCTCTCTTGTAAAAGAGATGTTATATCTCGAGACTTCCTGGTTAAAGAAAGGTTACATTACATTCGGTTGTTATCGTGCATTCCTTTATAACTGGGAACTGGTAATCTTACGACTTCAAAGGTCATGAGCTGGGACGGTGACGTCACCAGAGCTGGTATTTCCCATTCCAAACTCGTAGGAGCCTCAGCAGTCCCGACCTCAAAAATCCAAGATGGCTGCGCCGCGCAACAACAATAGTTATAATCATAGTAATGTTGTTTAGCACTTCTGTTTTGCTTGTGTCTCATTAAATCAGCTGTACACACAGCACTGCATAACATCTATATGTGTGGACATGAGGCTGCAGTGTTTGTATGCACAAAATGCCGCGAAATGCCATGTTATCAACTGTTATTGCTAACAATGGCTAGCCTGGCTAGCGACTGGATCTGACCAATGAACATTGAACTTCCCAGCTCAAGTTTTCTGCAAATGGAACGCTAACAAAATGGAAGTGACGTCATTTAGCCTCAACATCCCAGTTATTTTGCGATAAAGGAATGCGCCATTAAGACTGACGACAGACGTTCACCCGGCGTCACCTCCGGGGCCAAGCGGCACCACTCCTCATTCGCCTCATTCAAAACAACTAGGGCGGATCCCGTGAATCTTTTTAGATATCTTTTTATAAATAATTTCTTAATTTAACATAAGTTTTTATAGATAATCTGTTTAGATTTAGCGCCAAACTTTGTTTTTCTACGTACTTTCTCGGAATTGTAACGTACCTTATTAACTGCAGCCATTTCCTCTTCTCTTTCTCATCGCAAGGAAAGTGGTAGAAGACAGTTGAATCTGTTTTTTTTTTGTCTCGGATCTATTCCAACAATGAAGGACACAGCACTGCGGCATATTGACAAAGCAGAGACGCTTGGAAGCTTGGAGCTTGGACCCGGAAGTAGTATTGTCGGGAGGTCATAGTCACAGCTTAACAAGCGAATTACATTATATTACGTTATGTTACATTGCATTAGGTCATTTAGTAGATGCTTTTGTCCAAAGACTTACAATAGTACATTTGTAATAGTAGTTAATTTGTAATAGTACATTCACCAGTAGTGAAACCAACTGTGCATCACAGTCTTCAGCTACAGACAGTTAAATAAATAACATAAATAAATAGTAGGCTATGTATTGTATCATTTGGGTCAATAGTGCTTCCATAATTGCACATTTTAACGCAGATGTTTGTATGGTCAGTTGTAATTACCTTGAGGTGTCCTTCTGCCTGTCCTGTCCTCTACCCCTCGCCAGCCAATGACCTTTCACTCTGACAGACAGACAGATGACTCCATTTTACCCCCTCTGTGTGGGTGTCAAGGGAATGATAAAGGAGAAGAAAGAGGGATGAGGTAGAGAGATGAAGAGATGAGGAGCTTAGCAGGATTTGACAGAACACAGTTGGAGAGGAGTGGAGCCGACAGGATGGATAGATCAGCGAAAAGCAGACAGGAAGGGTAGCCCTGTTTGTTTGTCACTCTGAACAGGTTTCAATAGCCCCCCTTTACACACACGGGGAAAAACAACCTCGCCGGATTAACTTCTTGCTTGTTTGCACAACTGACAACAGCTACTCAGACGGACTGGCAGAGTTTGAAATAGGTCCAGCTTAATCATGTTGACGTGGTATTTAAAAGAAAAGATCGCTCTATGGGTAAGAGTTTTCACTTTGGTAATTATCTGGGGGGGTTTTGCCTATTCATCCCCCATGCATGCACCATGTGGTTATTTTGTCAGAACCACATCTTTCAAACATCCCTTTGTTATCAACAATTGTTTTTCTTCTTAAATGCAGAGGAGATCTTTCATAGTTAGTTTCATATCTTTCATTTCATGTTCAAGATCTCTCATAATTGAAACATATTTCTTTGCCAACTAATATGTTAAATGCTGAAGTTGTGTGTGCTTGATCTGTCAAGGGCTTTGTTTGATATGGAGATTTTACAAAATGCTGACACGTTCCCAGAGACTTTTTTTTTAGTGGAAGTGTGACTCTGTTTCTCATTCAGACATGACACTTAAAAAGAGAAGCTCCATAACATTTACAGCAAAGGTTGCATATGGAAGAGGGCTTCTTGTATGCCTGTCAGTCACACTAATGTAAAGTGAAAATGACTCATCGTTTTGGATCGTTGAACCAATATCAACATCCCATTTTCTGTTTTCCCATTTCCCCAGATCCCCTGACACTGATGGAGGCTGGACCAACTTAATCAGCAGTTTAAGAAAAACACTTCTGCTCCTTTGGCTGACGATGAAGGACAATGGAGATAGCTGTGTGACTCTAGCCCAGCATCAGCCTGTGTTATTTACATTTCAGTCAATAGAGTATTCACTCATCTGTTTGAATGACCTTGTAAAGTCAGTAATCCCTGCTTCACAATGAATAAATACATAAACAATGAGATTAAATCTGTTGACAGTCTCTCAGTTTGAAAGAAAGAGAGCGGCAGAAAAAGAGAGAAAGAGAGGTGTATGACACTGGGATTTCATAGTTCACTGATTGATATGTAATTGCACTCTCACAGAGTGAAAGCAGTGTTTGTTGTTTGTTACAATAGAGCTAGTGACTGTGGTAATGGACCAATCCATATTCCACTTGTGCAGCACCCAGCAAGGCAATCAATGTGTCCTGAACTTGGACGACCAATTATTGTGCAGCTCCACGTATCTTGTATGTATGTGCATGTTTTGGATAGGGATGCAACAAAAAGGCTTCAAAACCATGTAGTAGTATGCAATACTGTATATGTGTATGCACTTTCTGCGTATGTGTGTGTGATTTCTAATTCCCTATTTTACTATTTCAACTAGAGTATCACAGGGATAGACGCTAATATTTTTAAGCATTGGCCCCACAGGCCACCAAGCCCCTAAATTTGGTGGCCAAAGTACATTTTTGGTTCACGTCTCCCAGCGCTTTTCTGAAAAGTTTAACATTTCTCAGCTTTTGAAAGCGCTCACTCTGACAGGAAAAACTGCCCGCTGCAGCGCTTTTCTGGAGCGGACGCCTTTTGTGCAGCGTGCGGCCATTTCCTGTTGCTTTTAACGAGGAAAGGGCACTGAAGCTGAGGAAAAAAACGATATGGACACATAGCCTTATAAGGCATCCCACGCAAACACCGTCCACTCATTAGCTTACATCTTACATCTTAAAGACCCCCTAAAGTCATGTTTCAAGATGTATATAAAATACTCTACTTTGAATAATAATTTGTATCTGATGGTTTTTCCCACAAAAAAGGTTAAATTATCTTGTTAAAATCCTTAAAATGACTTCCCCTCCTTCTCCCTCATTTAAAAATCCAAAGCAACCAATCAGGGTTATCTAGAACGTAACTAGCCAATCACAGCATACAACACGGGCTTTCAACACATTCTCACTCGTGATAAAGTGACGACAAGGGTTCCTGACCGATCTGCAGTATATGACGAGTTGGGAGTAAGAACGTGTTGGGGATTTAACTGCTGAATACTGGACAGGGATTGGCTCCAAGATTCGTGATGTCACGAATCTTGCTTTTTGAAAATGGCCTTTTCAGTGAGCTCAGAGAAACTTTCCACTTTCAGCAGACGATTGTGAAAACAGCTTTTTAGTGTCAAACTCTGCACAGACATCATTCTGCACAGTGACGCTCAGACATCCAACTGTAGGAACAAGAAGAAAAACTGATTTTTGACTTTAGGGGGTCTTTAAGCCAGAGGTTCTCAAATGTTTTTCAGCCAAGGACCCCTTACAAGATAGAAATATACCGGGGACCCCCTCATTCTGATTTGTGATTTTGGGCTAAGCCTAATTGTTTCCACGGTAATGTGCCCGACTTTTAAATTGATAGGTTTGTTCGATTAGAATGTAATCCATGAACCATTTTAGATTTAAAGCATAAAATATTTTCGTTGAACTATGAAGCTTTTGCAATTTTTTTTAAATAAAAATACGTTTTTATTTTTAATTTCCAGAAAACTTTTCCCGGACCCCCTGGCAAAGTGCCACGGACCCCTGGGGGTCCCCGGACCCCCATTTGAGAACCACTGCTTTAAGCAACCCACACATGTGTCAATGGTAAAACAGCTCTGCGTCCGCTGCCTCATTGTTTTCCTACAGGGAGAGCGGCGAGCGAATTTACCACCGTGCGCTGCGCTCAAAGTTCAAATTGTTTCAACTTTGACCTACTTACCGCTGATCTTCTCGGCGCTCTACCTAGCGGTGAGAGAAGAGAAGATCACTTATCATGTGGAGGCAGCTTTAGTATAATAGGGCTAAAAGGACTCAAAGGAGCGAAGGCTTTGGGGCGTTTGGGGAACTGTGGGAAGGAAGGAAATCGGGATGCTTTTTGTAACTGTAACGTTAACGTTGCATGGTTGAAGGATCGCAGTGTGGTGGCCACCAGTGTTGGGGGTAACTCATTACAAAAGTAACATATTACATGTAATATATTACTTTTAGCAGTAACTCAGTAATATAACTTATTACAATGGGATTTCAGTAATCAGTAACCAGTTACTTTGTCAAGTAACACAAGTAACAAATGGAGTTACATTTATTTTAATCAAAGCAAATATTTAAATAAAGATAGAATAATTTCCTAATCAAATTGTTTGTTTTTATGCAAATAGCCACTATAGAGACAGTCCGCATGTCTAGAAACGCCCACAAAATGTTAAACGGCTGGCGCACGAGTGGGGTAAAACAGCCGATATATCTCATGGGCTGACTCACCAAAAGACGGTGCTGTGGCTCTAAACTACAGGTTTGGGGGTTCTAGAGCAGAACACAAGACGTCTGCTCAGATGTGCGTTTACTGCGGTGGTTAAATCCCCGATCGTGTCTGCCTGGGCTGGGCTATCAGCTAAATTCTAACTTTGCTGAATGGATAGAACGGGGGAATTTACCCCACCCTGACCCTGCCTCCAGCAAGGCTGAGCCAGCTAACCCAGCGTCTATTGTGGGCGTTCCTAGAGCCTGTATGGGCGTTCCCAGACATGCGGACTGTCTCTATACATGACAATACAAAAGGAAAAGGATAACATTTTAAAATTTTGGATGGTCTACACTGACTTCAAGACGGGTTAAAAAAAAAATCGGGGTGGTTCCGGGGCGGCGATGTCATTCTGCTACTGCAGTTATTTTGGTGAAAGTAATGCAAAAGTAGTGTAATAAGTAACAAGTTACTCTATACAAACAGTAATATTGTAAAGTAACTTATTACTTTCAAATTAAAGTAACTAGTAATTACATTATATATGTATATGTATATTACATCTTGAAAGTAACTTGCCCACCACTGGTGGCCACAGGGGGCCACCTACATGGGATATTTGGTGGCCAAAGAGCCATGGTTAATGTCAAACCCTGGTATCAGCTCCAGCCCGGATGGATACAGTGGGAAGCCCCCCCCCCCCCCCCCCCCCCCAAAAAAGAGATAAAACCACTTCCAATGTACTCTGCTTGCCACCTGATGTTTTATTCAGAGATCACTTCACTCTGCTATAGTGATTTATATAGGGCCTGCTTGAACAAATGAAGGATATTTCTCCTCAACGCAAAGACAAAGACAGAAGGAGGAGAAAGCTATTTGCAATTTGGAGCATCAATAAAAATGCAAATAGTGGGAAACCATTTCTCAGCTGTGACAATGGAGGCGTTGTCGTGGCGCCGCCCGAAGACAGCGAGACGGATGGACCCACCCAACTCCACAGCCCAGAATTCTTTATCTTTACACGGGAAAAACTTCGACAAGAGAGGGGAAGTTATTGCTTTTTGCAAGTGCTGCTTTTGGTAGAGACGATACTGTGTGCTGTGCTGTGACAGAGCGGACGCACCGCGGCTGCTACAGGCTCTCGCTGCACAATTGCAGCTCTTTAACTAAGCCTCCTGCTGGAGCGCTCGGCGCCGACATCAAGGGCACGCCAAGGTCTGTCAATCAATCCAGCAATCAATCAAGCAGTCAGCCAGCTCTTACAGGCCTATTATTCAAACGCTTTTATTCTGCTTTGTGAGAGCACAACACGAGTGCGACAGCGAGCATTCAAAGGAGCAGCAAAACCAAGAAAACAAACCCATTACTTCAGCAAGTGCTAACAAACACAGCCTCTATATCAGCATCTGATATGGGCGGGGGGGGGGGGGGGGGGGGGGTTTTGGAGGGTAGCAGGACCTTGAAGCAGAGGCATGTGAAGTCAATGAGAGTTTTTCTTTTCCCTGACTTGGTGTTTCCCTGCCCACTGATTCTCCCTCTGAGTGGAGTAAGTGCACAGGTAAGCTTTGAGCTTATTGGTCCAGACTGAGATGGAAGAAGTTCTTGATTGGTTCTGACATGCAGCCCAATGATTTTTGTGACTGTGCAAAAGGAGACGCGCGCGCGCGCACACACACACACACACACACACACACACACACACACACACACACACACACACACACACACACACACACACACACACACACACACACACACACACACACACACACACACACACACACACACACACACACAGAGGTGTTTGTCCTCTTATTGAGATCAAAAGGCAAATTCCATCCTTGGAGTGCAAAAGGTCTCCACTTATCCTGTGATTCTCACCTGCCTGCCTGCAAAGTTTGGATTATTTCTGTGAATATTATATTGCTAAGCCGCTTATCAGCCATTAACAAGGAGATATCCTGACTCCTACATCAGCTCAGATATCATGCATGGCCTTCTATAGAGTGAAACCTATAGGGAATCAAGGATTAAACCTCATCGTTTTCAATTCCAACACCTTCCTATCTGTTTCTTGTCCGGTATTTCTTACAATTTTCTCCCTCCAATCATTACCTTCTACTCTCCAGTCTCTCTCGCTGTGTATGTTTGTTGACATGCCTTATGTGTACAATACAGCTTCGGACTGTGCACATACACCACATAATACTGCACCTATCCTGTGAGTGTTGATTGTGCATACCCTCTCTTGTGTTTTCACGTCAGTATGTGTGCGCATGTCCGTGTGTTTCCGCAGCAGTTGGCAGTATGCTGCAGTTTAGGCAGAGTGAATGATCACTCTGTTTATAGGGATTTGATTGCAGCCCAGAAAGCAGGCCGCATTCTCCGTCTGTCAGCTGCCAGTGAGCAGTCTGCCGTCAACATTTTACCCCGAGAAACTCTGCCTTTCTCTTTCCTGTTCCTCCTCACTGCCCCTCTCTCTCTATCCCTCTCTTTAATTCTTTCTCCCGCTCCCCTCCCCTTCCCAATGAGTTTATTTATTTGTTGGTCTCTCTCTCTCTCTCTCTCTCTCTCTCTCCGTGCTCTGATTTCCCTGGGAGCTCAGCAGCTGCAGATGTCTGCCTTCTCCCCTCAAAAAATAAACACGCGTACACATTCGCTCGAATACACATGCACGCACGACCATATATAATGCACCGGTAATAATTTCAATATTTGTTTATTCTGAGCTCCCAGGCCCCCCGTATCTGGTAACAAAAGTTTATGACACCAAATTATTTACCTGTGCCTGTTCCCACAGGGCATGCAAAACACGCGGCTCATCACAAATTTGTACAGAAGATTGGAATGTTAGTCCCATCTGACCTAAAGCAATGTTTTTTAGTGTGTGTGTGTGTGTGTGTGTGTGAGAGAGAGAGAATGAGGGAGGGAGAGAGAGAGTCTGTGCGTACAGGTATATGTATTCCTCCATATGTGTCATGGAGTGTGTGTATCTGCATATCTGTGTCTATGTGCTTCTGTAGCCTCTCTGTCTGTGTGTATGAGTATGTATGAGCCTTTGTGCGCACCCATGGGTGCAAACAATGCAATGTGTGTGTGTGTGTGTGTGTGTGTGTGTGTGTGTGTGTGTGTGTGTGTGTGTGTGTGTGTGTGTGTGTGTGTGTGTGTGTGTGTATGTATGTATGTGTGTGTCTGTCTAAATATAAAGACAGCGTTTCCACAGCCTTCACAAACCATACACCTCCCTCAAGTTCAATGACATCTCACAACTTTACATGCACACACACACACACACACACACACACACAGACACACGCACGCACAGACGCACGCACACACACACACACACACACACACACACACACACACACACACACACACACACACAAACACACACACACACACACACACAGTGGTCATCCACTCCTACTGAGCCAGAAATAGGCATGCATCCCTTCTCCGCTGTCTCAGCGCAGCATTGATATAGGAGTTAGCTGTGATGTGTGAGGTTAAGTACAAAGACAGTTGATGCTGATGGTGGGCGAGGGGGCTGGGATGGTAGGTAGAGAGGGAGAGGTTATAGGAGAGATGAGTGGGTGTCCTGAATGATTCATGGACATTACTGCGGTACTCAACACCAGCCTTAGAAGAGAGGGGGATATTTTTTTCTCCTTACTTCCATGTTGGAAAGTTCAAAGTTATTGATTTGGCCAGAGAGTACATGCAGAGTAGGTGTTCCAGATACCTGGCCCATCGGCTAACTTTATTTTTACGCAGCCGAACAGGAAATCACAAAAACAGTACGCGGCGAACTCCTCTCCCATGGATCACCTGCTTAGTTTTTTTCTATTCGTCCGCATTGTTTTCCCCTCTCTGCATCCCTCCTGGCCTTCCCCGCTCGCTCTCCCCGCTCCCCTCGTTCCGAGGCCATGTATAGTGTGAGATAAGGAATGGCAGAGCTGGGTACAGAGGCTAGGCTGGCAGGATCACTGTTTATGGACGTTTGAGCCCGGTCTCCGAGAAAGGTAATTTCACGCTTGGCGGCGCTGACTCCAGCCTCGGCGTTGTCCCGGTGATTAATTAGGCTTCCTAAAAGAAAAAAAAACAGGAGCCAGGTGAAGATGTTAATTATCTCACCGTTATGCAGATAGAATATAGTCTTGGACCCTGCGGCGCTGGTTAGCACACACCCATACAGGCTCATAGGATGACATGCGTACACTTGAGTAAACAAACGTGAACACATACTAGTCCACAAACACACACAAACACCTTCATTAGTGCGTTGTTGTGAGCAGCCCTGAGCCAACCAAAGAGTGAAAAAACATCAAGAGCAGAAGTGATCAAATCAGTTCCAACATCAAGGCCTTATTATAGCTAACTTGATTGAACTGGCTTCACCTCTCTTCTCGCATGGGCCACACACACACCTCAAAGCACTCTAATATCATTAGGCAAAATAAATGTCTGCTCTGACTTACATAACAAAAGGAAGGACCCCCCCCCCCCCCCCCCCACACACACACACACACACACACACACACACACACACACACACACACACACACACATACATAACTCTCTTGTTGGGCCAGGCACAGAAACAAACAAGCATAATATAATTATTTTATAATATCCAAGCTAAAATCATCCACATCATCCACACAGTCGTCATCATCATCATCATCATCATCATCGTCATTATATAATAAATAAATACATCAGAATATATCAGTCTGGGTTTTATTTTTAATCATTGGTGAGATGACTCACTGATGGGCCCAGCTCTCCTGGGCTCGCAGACACCAAATCCCTGCATTTGGGGTCAGAGGAATAAAATGTCTCCCTCCGGGGCAGCTCCCCACCTTTATAGACATTTTAATTTGGCAATATAAACATTCTAAATTGAACCCCAGCTTCCTTCCTGTTGCAGTGTTTGCTAGTGCAGTGGGACGGGGCTGACAGGACTGCTGCGACGGGACTGACAATTCTGTGAAAATCATCTATAAAGGGCGGCGGAGCGAGCTTGCTCTCATTCTTTGGATTCTTCTCACCCAGAAGGAGCACATTGTCCTGTTGCTAGCTAGCTTAACTGTTCACAGTGGTTATAGCGACTACACCGAGTGTTAGGTAGCGACAGAGCCGACACGTCTCTCAGCCTAAGAGAAAACTATCTCTCGACGAAAGAAGCCACCTATCGTCACACGACTTCAGCCCGAGTCACCAGGCCCAGCCGTGGTTAATTCAGCGACAGTAACGAGCCAGTCACCGCCGTTGGAAAGTGTCTCATGTCATCAAGTCGGATTTGACCCGGCGCTATGGCTAGCTCCCGCACTAGCCACACTATGATACACTATGGATCACATATACACTATACACACTATGGCTAGCTCCCGCACTAGCCACACTATGATACACTATGGATCACATATACACTATACACACTATGGCTAGCTCCCGCACTAGCCACACTATGATACACTATGGATCACATATACACTATACACACTATGGCTAGCTCCCGCACTAGCCACACTATGATACACTATGGATCACATATACACTATACACACTATGGCTAGCTCCCGCACTAGCCACACTATGATACACTATGGATCACATATACACTATACACACTATGGCTAGCTCCCGCACTAGCCACACTATGATACACTATGGATCACATATACACTATACACACTATGGCTAGCTCCCGCACTAGCCACACTATGATACACTATGGATCACATATACACTATACACACTATGGCTAGCTCCCGCACTAGCCACACTATGATACACTATGGATCACATATACACTATACACACTATGGCTAGCTCCCGCACTAGCCACACTATGATACACTATGGATCACATATACACTATACACACTATGGCTAGCTCCCGCACTAGCCACACTATGATACACTATGGATCACATATACACTATACACACTATGGCTAGCTCCCGCACTAGCCACACTATGATACACTATGGATCACATATACACTATACACACTATGGCTAGCTCCCGCACTAGCCACACTATGATACACTATGGATCACATATACACTATACACACTATGGCTAGCTCCCGCACTAGCCACAAGTCCCCCCGCGGGATCACCAAGAACCACACCATGTGGATTGGATGAGGATGAGGATTGGTCTGCATCGGTTGGTTCCATGCAAGCCAAGCTTTGGAGTCCCTGGAGTCATGTGAGTTCTGCGCCTGATTCAATCATGTAGCACTCCACAGACACCACCTGCTCTTTGCCCGTCCGGCTAACCCAGACGAAGAAGACGTCTCCAATGCTGAGGTTCCACTGGCTTCTGCCTCATGGGGCTCCAAGGCTGAGCTGAACCCTGACCCCGACGTAATTTCTTACCGGTTCCTTCCGTCCTTTCCCCCTGCTGCCCAGTGCGTCAGGATAGGCAGTTTATCTGGTTAGCCTTTGGTCTCTCCCAGCTGCACTCACAGAGTTTGCAGCTGGAGTGTTGACTTGTTTATGCTGGATGCACTCTGTAGCTACGGCTATCGGTGGTTGCCTTCCCGTTTAACACGGTTAACCACACCAGCGCACAGCCTCCTCGGGGGTTCCCTGCACACTCTACTCATGGGATGTCTTCATCCTGGGCCCTCTTTAGGGGAGTGCCTATTCAGGACATTTGTGCCACGGTGACCTGGAACTCACTCCTCACCTTTGTTCAGTTTGATAGACTGGATGTCTCCACCCCGTGTGTCACACAGGCGGTTTTGGGACACAGTGAAGGAGCCTGGCAACTTCCCTCTGGGTCGGAGCGATGAGCTGTCTGGCATACGGGAGCTTCCATATCCCATAGTGAGTCATCTCACAAATTCTAAGAAATAAAACTTAAGGTTATTAATATAACCCCGGTTTTATGAATAATAAGAGATGACTCACCAGACAACCCTTCTTATAGGGTGGGTGAGAAGAATGCTCATCAAGAATGAGAGCAAGGGAGACATTTTATTCCTCCGACCCCAAATGCAGGGATTTGGTGTAGAGAAAATAGTGCTTCTTTCTGGGGGCCAGGAGAGCTGGGCCCATCAGTGAGTCATCTCACTCTTAAGCTTAATTTATATTTATTATAAAGTGTCGCTCATGGTGTTGCATTTATACTTCAGAGGACGTTCGCCTCGGTTCAATGGTCACGTGACACTCGAACGCTATAAGCAGCTGCAGAGGGAACGAAATGCACAGTGAAACCACCTCGGAGGCAAGATGTAACGTACTTGGCTGCAGCCGCATACAGTATAGACAGCACACAACCACACAACTCACCTCCTCTCTCTCTCTGGGAAATTGGTCACAACGTTCTTTGTGATTTTCACAAAGTCATACATCAAGGACAGGCTGATAAAAATAGCGGGGACACGTTCATTCATTTCAATCGAGCGAAAACTAGCGGGTGGACCCCAACCAAAACAAGGAAGCGCGTGCCGTCTATATAGCCAATCAGACTTGCGCGATACTATGACGTAGTCAGCGACACTAGACATTTCACCAGGTAGCAGACACTGCTCGCCGACACTTGAAAGTGTGGACTCAAGTCCTCATTTCTGTCGGCGACCGTTTGAAAAGTGTCGGCAGACAAAGCATAAATTGGGCTTTAGGGTGCTTGCTCACTGGCGCCCTGGTACCATTCCTGAGCACACTTGTCCCCAAATTGACCCCAGGTCCGGTTGATGAGTGTCAACATCAACGCCAACCATTCTGAACCACATAGACAACAAACGGGCAAGGATACACTCCAGGCATAGTTGATGACACAAGTGCACTCCGTTCTGTTCCCGAGCTCGGAAGAAATGTTGTAATGTGAAAGCTGACCAGTGGGGGAGAGGGGAGGGGGGGCAATTGTGCCCGGGTGCGGAATGGAATGGAACGAAAGCAATCGTTCCCAGTGAGAAAGCACCCTTATTATTCATCAAACCGGGGTTATATTCATAACCTTAAGTTCTTACTCTCTAAATAAAATGGGTAAATAAGGGTTCTGTGTGATGTTGGAGAAACTGAAATGTTTAATACAGGACATTTTTTTCATTTTGAGAGGTTTAATGTGTAATGTCTATCCTTAAACCCTATTTATGGAGGAAAATAGCAACAACGTTAAAATGTCATGGTGGTTCATTGATAATGGTGGTGAGGCAAGTATCATGGTGATGATCATGTGGATTTAGTATTATGGTGACTTGAAAATGTTGATGAATAAATTAAGTGTTTTATGCGAAAACTCTGAATATTAATATTGAGGACAAAATGCTACCAGATGTTCATTGGTTCTTATTTTTTTCATTGTTTGTTACTTTAAAAACACAGATCTTTCCACCCACGATTAAATTACAAATATAGAATGCAATTAATTACTGTAAGGAGAGAGCAAGGTCATGCATATTGTTCCATGCCATGTCAATCATCTGATCAGAGTATGGTGTTTTTCAAATGATGATGATTAACTCATTTTGGGGTGAAACTGCCAATAAAACAACACATTTTCCAGTAAACTTTGTGATGGAAAGTATTTTGACTTTCTGTCACTCAAGACTTTCACTTGAGGGTCAAATCTGAATTACAACAACACTAAAACCTCAAAGATGAACAGAGCTCAGATGGTAACAGGTAATCCTATATCTCCTCTTAATCAATTACTGAATCTTCCAGAAAGAGGAATGAATGCAGGTGTTGTTGTTGTTTTAGCAAAACAGAAAGTTTTCCAAAAAGTGAAATCTTTTAAACAGAGCCAAGATCTCATGCCATTTTTTCCCTTTTTTAAACAATTAACAAATCTGTGGTGTTGGCTAATTGATCTGGCTATGTAGAACCAGCGTTCAAAATGAGTCCAGCTGGCTGTGTGTTTGAAGTGGTGACTGACTGTCTCTCTCTCTCTCTCCCTCTCTCTCTCTTTCTATATCTCTCTCTCCCTCTCAGTGTGAACTGACAGCAAGCAGACATCAGACAACCTATTAAAGACTCAATTAGACGGTCTGCGTATTGGATTCCTGCAGCTATCTGTCCTATTGAAATACCATTACAGAGAGGAGAGCGGTAAAAAGGGAGAGATAAAGAGAAAGAGAGACACACACACAGGCAGACTGACACAGGCAAAGAGAGAGACGAAGGGATGGAGCCAGACAGACAGATAGAGGTTGAATGAAATGCCCGTGGCATCAAAGAATGATTAGAGTCTGGCCAACACAATATGATCTCTCTCACACACAAGTTATGACCTCAGCTTTCTCCTGCCGCAATACAAAAGGTGGGATTATAGATAGCTGGTCAATAATCCAGTAAAGCACTGTAAGCAGTTTTTCAATGCAAGAGAGGCCTCTGGTCACTGGAAAACTGTGATATACTATATACTGATAGATTATCAGCTCCTAAATCTCCTACAGAAAAACACATATTTTGTGTTGACCTATAACAGATAATGATTCTCCATTATCTGTCACAACATGTACCATATTAACTCAGTACTGTATGTGGAAGTACAACAACAATAATAACAACAACAATGAAAGTTTTGTTGTTCCATAACTTACTCCATTACAAAGTTGAGGTGTCTTTGTCGCACTCTAACTCTCGCTGCGATTCTCCCACTCACTTTCATGTTGCTATTTCTGCCCCCTAATTACCGTCTGTCTATCAGTCTTCTCCAACTCACTCGCTCTCTCTCACTCTCTCTCGCTCGCTCGTCTCCTCCCCTTCTGCCCCTTCCCATTGCCACATTAAGGCTTCCTTGTTCCTATGGCAACCCGTCCTCATCTCTCTATCTGGGTGCATATACATAGCCCATCTCTCCGGGGTATTCGTTCTCTAGCCGAGCAAAGATATTAGCAATTATGTGCTTGTTAGGAGTGGGCCGGAGATAAGAAAGATGTGTTTTGTGTCTGATTACTTTTGCTCTGTGTTCCTGGGGAGAAGACGAGGGAGTCCTCAGGGGGACGGCGCCGAACCCCCTCTGCTAATCTAGCCCGGGCCCTGCTGGAAATATTACACTTTTGCTTGTATTGGATTATTGATGCGTGAAGTATTGTGTAAATGGGAATGTGGGAGAGCTCTTATGTGAGGTAATAGACGCGAGCAGTAGGCGCCCGGGGTCCTCTCTACGTCTCTTTTCCCCACTTTGAACATTTTCAATGGTCATTCATGGTCATGGATACCTCGCAAGCTCCATTGTATGGTAAATACTTGACCGGATTAGGGTTTTCATGCAAATCGGTGCGGTCTATGAGTAAGGGATTTTGGGTCGTTCTAAAACTCCAAGGTCAAAACCTCTGTTTGAGCGCTCATATTGTTGAGCCGCAGTATATAAACACGCCCACCCACCCAACCACACACACCCACACACACACACACACACACACACACAAACAGACACAGTGGTGTACACACACACAGTCACACGCAGGCATAAACCATCCCAGACCGTGCTATGTGTTGATGAGACAGGAGCGTGAGGGCTGTATGTGCATGGCTAATGTAATTCCCCTCCAGCAGATGGCCCAGGCAGGTTTATGCAGAAAAACTGCTTTTTTCTCTTCCCCCCCCATCCTCTACCCCGTATGATTCCTCTCATCCTCGCCCTCATTCCTCCTCCTCTACCCCGTACCTCTCCTCTCATCCTCGCCCTCATTCATCCTCCTCTACCCCGTACCTCTCCTCTCATCCTCGCCCTCATTCCTCCTCCTCTACCCTGTACATCTCCTCTCATCCTCGCCCTCATTCCTCCTCCTCTACCCCGTATGATTCCTCTCATCCTCGCCCTCATTCCTCCTCCTCTACCCCGTACCTCTCCTCTCATCCTCGCCCTCATTCATCCTCCTCTACCCCGTACCTCTCCTCTCATCCTCGCCCTCATTCCTCCTCCTCTACCCCGTACCTCTCCTCTCATCCTCGCCCTCATTCCTCCTCCTCTACCCCGTATGATTCCTCTCATCCTCGCCCTCATTCCTCCTCCTCTACCCCGTACCTCTCCTCTCATCCTCGCCCTCATTCCTCCTCCTCTACCCCGTACCTCTCCTCTCATCCTCGCCCTCATTCATCCTCCTCTACCCCGTACCTCTCCTCTCATCCTCGCCCTCATTCCTCCTCCTCTACCCCGTATGATTCCTCTCATCCTCGCCCTCATTCCTCCTCCTCTACCCCGTACATCTCCTCTCATCCTCACCCTCATTCCTCCTCCTCTACCCCGTATGATTCCTCTCATCCTCGCCCTCATTCCTCCTCCTCTACCCTGTACCTCTCCTCTCATCCCCGCCCTCCTTCATCCTCCTCTACCCTGTACCTCTCCTCTCATCCTCGCCCTCCTTCATCCTCCTATACCCTGTACCTCTCCTCTCATCCTCGCCCTCCTTCATCCTCCTATACCCTGTACCTCTCCTCTCATCCTCGCCCTCCTTCATCCTCCTCTACCCCGTACCTCTCCTCTTGTTCTCGCCCTCATTCCTCCTCCTCTACCCCGTATGATTCCTCTCATCCTCGCCCTCATTCCTCCTCGTCTACCCCGTACATCTCCTCTTGTTCTTGCCCTCATTCCTCCTCCTCTACCCCGTACATCTCCTCTTGTTCTTGCCCTCATTCCTCCTCCTCTACCCCGTACATCTCCTCTTGTTCTTGCCCTCATTCCTCCTCCTCTACCCCGTACCTCTGCTCTCATCCTCGCCCTCATTCCTCCTCCTCTACCTCGTACCTCTCCTCTTGTTCTCGGGCCATATGATATGATTTCCGCAATGCAGAAAAAACGGACAGAATCATGGAATTTGGTCATAAAATTCAACTGTAAAACATGGAACATTGCATAATTTGGTTGAAATTGATAAAAGTATGAAATTCACACCTAAATTAAAATTAAAATGAAAAAGGAATCTGGATTTATTTTTTTTACAGATTTTATCGTTCTCTCTCTCTCTCTCCATCCTTCACCTTCTTTTCCTCTCTCTCCCCTTTCTTTTCTTCCTCCCACTCTTTCCTGATACTGTATATTAGATCTCTGGCTTCTCTGTCACTTCTTC
>NC_139625.1:52054370-52106870 GCF_964638095.1 Poromitra crassiceps | reverse complement strand
TAAATGACCCAGTTACCACCCACAGTTTCATGTAGCAAACAGCCCACATAGGCCACACCTTCAAGATTCAAGATTTTTATTGTCACTCCGTGGTACAAGTATCACGTGTGAAATTATTGTGCTCATCATACAGTTTCATGTAGCACACAGCCCACATAGGCCACACCTCCTCATACAGTTTCATGTAGCACACAGCCCACATAGGCCACACCTCCTCATACAGTTTCATGTAGCACACAGCCCACATAGGCCACACCTCCTCATACAGTTTCATGTAGCACACAGCCCACATAGGCCACACCTCCTCATACAGTTTCATGTAGCACACAGCCCACATAGGCCACACCTCCTCATACAGTTTCGTGTAGCACACAGCCCACATAGGCCACACCACCTCATACAGTTTCATGTACACACAGCCCACATAGGCCACACCTCCTCATGTAGCACACAGCCCACATAGGCCACACCTCCTCATACAGTTTCATGTAGCACACAGCCCACATAGGCCACACCTCCTCATACAGTTTCATGTAGCACACAGCCCACATAGGCCACACCTCCTCATACAGTTTCATGTAGCAAACAGCCCACATAAGCCACACCTCCTCATACAGTTTCATGTAGCACACAGCCCACATAGGCCACACCTCCTCATACAGTTTCATGTAGCACACAGCCCACATAGGCCACACCTCCTCATACAGTTTCATGTAGCAAACAGCCCACATAGGCCACACCTCCTCATACAGTTTCATGTAGCACACAGCCCACATAGGCCACACCTCCTCATACAGTTTCATGTAGCACACAGCCCACATAGGCCACACCTCCTCATACAGTTTCATGTAGCAAACAGCCCACATAAGCCACACCTCCTCATACAGTTTCATGTAGCACACAGCCCACATAGGCCACACCTCCTCATACAGTTTCATGTAGCACACAGCCCACATAGGCCACACCCTCATCTTACCATATTTTGTCATCTTTCATTTCTTTGCTTTTAGTGCCAAATAGAATTGACAGCCGTAAACACTGGCTCTGCTTCTCGCCTCACCTACTCTCTCTCTCTCTTTCTTTCTCTCTCTCTCTCTCTCTCTCTCTCTCTCCAACCTCTGTAGGCTATGAACTGGAGAGGGTATAATTTATCATGAACATGACAAATTACTTTAGGTGGTGTTGGTGGTGTTGAGGAGTGGATTGGTCGGCTGCTTATGTGCGTGTGTGTGTGTGTGTGTGTGTGTGTGTGTGTGTGTGTGTGTGTGTGTGTGTGTGTGTGTGTGTGTGTGTGTGTGTGTGTGTGTGTGTGTGTGTGTGTGTGATATGATATGCAGCATCTTGGCCCTGCTAGGTGGAAGGTGGGAACAGATGTGAATGACTGCTTTGTTCCTGCTGTGCTGTGTGTGTGACCAGTGTCTCCTCCGGCCACATGCTCACTCACAGGTCCCAATCTGCCCTTATTGGCCTTTTTCACAGCAGCCATTTTGTGTCTCAAAGGCAGAGTAAACACAGGTGCAACCAATATGTTAATGAGGGCTCCAGCACTGGAACACCTAAAAAGTAAATGGATTGGAAGTTGGAACCCCCAACGTTTTGGTTGCACCTGTATTTTTACCCTGCCTTTGAGACACAAAATGGCTGCTATCTCTCTAACTACAATACAGATAGTCTTGGAATTCTGGACAAAATCTAGCAATACAAATATTCTCAAATTTGGTTTGGAGACAAAATGTTGGAATAAATTAGGAGTCCTTGACGTGGAAAAGGTTGAGAATCACTGTTTCAGATATCTTGCTTGTACAGCTGTGTGTACTTGTGTGTGTTTGGTTCCACACAGATGTCTATCACCTATTTTTCCACCTATCATCTGTGGATCTTTCCCGACAGGTAGGTGTGTGTGTGTGTGTGTGTGTGTGTGTGTGTGTGTGTGTGTGTGTGTGTGTGTGTGTGTGTGTGTGTGTGTGTGTGTGTGTGTGTGTGTGTGTGTGTGTGTGTGTGTGTGCGCGCGCGCGCATGCGCGCGCGCGTGTGTGTGTGCGTGTGTTGTTTCCATACGGGTGTGTTGAGCTCCACCACTGCCAGGAGTCATTTAGCAGAAAACGGGTTCCCATGAGGGCCAAAATAAGAATAAGTCCAGATAAGAAGATCACAACACATCACAAGGACAGGCAGAGATGATCATATGGGCTCTCTGATGATACACATCAACAGGCTATTATCAGTCATGCTCACTCATGCTCTTAGTAATGGTAAGTTGGATAAGCAATTTTCCACGTGAGCAAATATTGTGTAAATACGCCGTATGGAGACACACAAGACGTGGGTCAAGAGCAGTTTGCAAATAATAATCTTTACAACCTCAATATAGCCTTTTAACCTATAGACGGTTTTCACTGAATTGTGTTGCTAGGGAACAGTTTGAAACCTAGCTTATTTCCTGTCAGCTATTGGATTAGCAAACACTGCAACAGGAAGTAGTGTAAGATAGGTTGATAGTAACAGGAAGTAGTGTAAGATAGGTTGATAGTAACAGGAAGTAGTGTAAGATAGGTTGATAGTAACAGGAAGTAGTGTAAGATAGGTTGATAGTAACAGGAAGTAGTGTAAGATAGGTTGATAGTAACAGGAAGTAGTGTAAGATAGGTTGATAGTAACAGGAAGTAGTGTAAGATAGGTTGATAGTAACAGGAAGTAGTGTAAGATAGGTTGATAGTAACAGGAAGTAGTGTAAGATAGGTTGATAGTAACAGGAAGTAGTGTAAGATAGGTTGATAGTAACAGTGCTGGCTGTAATAGTATCACCTTATCATTTGCTCATATCAGGACGCTTCTGCATTACGTCATTTTGTAATCGTTATTCTGTTTTAGACCCGGAAGTAGATTACTCCTACCTTTATCATTTTTAGACTTGCCAAAAAGCTGTTTTCAAGCAAAAAAAAAAAAACTGTTTTAATATTTTTTCGGATGAGAACGTACCATTCCAAATACAGTATGTGACCAGTTTATCAGAATAACACCTATTTGGAAATTGTTAACGAGCAGCGAGGACTGAGAGCGCTGGCTGTGTGACTGGTCAGACTAGCTATTATCTGCTACTGTACTGGCAGTGAGAAAACACTGTCGACGTGCTTTTGTAACTAACGTTAAATGCCGACCGGGTACAGCCATCGGCTCCTCGCAGCAGTAACGCTATGAGCATGTAACTGAAGTTGGCCGCAGTGTAGCTGCTGAATGTTGCCAAACTTCATACATAGTTTACAGTTTACAATGCAACCGGCCGGGCGGCACGCTGAACCAGAAGAACAAATACAATTGCATCTGACACGGAAGAGAAAAAGTGGGCGGGGCAACATAAGGTGCATAGTAATAGTATGTGAATATACTACTGTAGTATAGTAAAATATATGAAATTGGCTTTTAAATACAGTACTTTGCTGTTGTGTTCTAAACTTTCTGGCAAACCATTTGGATATGCTAATCCCCACACATGAGGCAGCCAAACAGCCTAAAATAAACCATAAAAAGCATTTGCAAACACTACAATGGTCTAGCAGGCGCCTACACACACACACACACACACACACACACACACACACACACACACACACACACACACACACACACACACACAGCCACAGATACAGCACTTATGCGGCCTCAAAAGGTATAGGGTAGAAGGTATGGAACCAAACACCATCAACACCAGTCGCTTTATCACACAGGCAGGGGGAAAATCTCAGGAGGAGAGGGAGAGAGGAGGACGATCGATATTCCAATACTCCCCTGTCTGCTCCACTGGCCCCCAACGTTATCCCACATCATCGCCATGGACACAGAGAAGACAAATTACTCCCATGTCGGGCAACATGGGATAGGATGGGACGGGATGGGATGGGATGGGGGGGGGGGGGGGGGGCTGGGGGTTGAGCGTGGGAGGTAGGTAGGGACTGAATGTACTGTACGTCCCTAACATCGGCACTAACAGGGACAATTTCTTCCCAGGCTTGACGCTGTGACCACGCTGCAAAATCAAAGTGACAGGAGAGAGCCTGGGTGTGGTGAAATAATAGGGAAGAAGATTGCCTGTGAGACGCGACTAAAAGCGTACGTCTCAGGAATGAGAAGGCAAATTGACAAACAGAATATGCCACATGTCTTTATCGGCTGTGTACCAAGACGTCAGGACTTCGCCAATTGCACTGCCTGCCACCATCCCTCAAGAGATGCATATATATATATATAGTATATATATAGTATATATATATATATATATATATATATATATATATATATATATATATATATATATATATATATGCACACACACGGCCCCAAAACACAGCATGTGTGCGCTCACACACACACACACACACACACACACTCATAGAGGCCATTTAGACCTGCATTAATGTGTTTTCTGTCATCAGATTGCAATCAGATAGTGCTTGACCACATTAGCCTGATTTCATTTACACCTGCCGTTAGCATGCATTTTGGGTGATCTGATTGCAATCTTATTGCAATCTGATCAACCAAAATGGGTGTCCTCTCAATCCGCATACAGTTGCTAAATGCAGATTGAGAGGACACACTGCATTTACACATTTGTCTTCAATGTGTACACAATGCGTCCCTGACCACCTCCGGAGGTGGTACTGGTTTGTCTGATCAGATTGCAATCCGTCTTCAATGTGTCTTGGGGGCCTTTACCCCTGTAGGCTGTACTTTCAAGTGGTCAAGCACAATCTGAATGCAATCTGATGACAGAAAACGCATGTTAATGCCAGGTGTAAATGGCCTCATAGACTAGGCAGGTGAGGCAGGTTGGGTGCCTGGACTGGATGTGATATGTGAGAGTTCACAGAGTGACAGACTGGATGTGATATGTGAGAGTTCACACAGTGACAGACTGGATGTGATGTGTGAGAGTTCACAGAGTGACAGACTGGATGTGATGTGTGAGAGTTCACACAGTGACAGACTGGATGTGATGTGTGAGAGTTCACACAGTGACAGACTGGATGTGATGTGTGAGAGTTCACACAGTGACAGACTGGATGTGATATGTGAGAGTTCACACAGTGACAGACTGGATGTGATATGTGAGAGTTCACAGAGTGACAGACTGGATGTGATATGTGAGAGTTCACACAGTGACAGACTGGTTTGAGAAGGTGCAGGAACAAGGGAAGACTGATGAAGGGGAGAAACGCCACCTTTGTTCCACAAAGAGCCCTCTGTTGTTTTTGATCTGCTCTGACTTCAAAGTGCAAAAGTCTGTTTTTATTCCCAGCAGAACTCTCTCTGTTGCCTTATCACACATCTCATTTGTGGAGGCTCCAGACAGACAGACAGCAGCGAGGGGTTGAGGGCCGTGTTAGATTGAGCTTTGACAAATTAGATTTCACTGTGATTGATGCTGAATGAACGGTAGAGAGAGAAACGGCGAGGCAGCAGGACGGGGCGAGAGAAGGTAGAAAGCTAGAGAGTAGGCCTAGCCTAGGGAAGGAAATAAGGAAGGAAGGAAATCCAAAGAGAGAAAGACAAAAGACTGAGAAGAAAAGATGAAAGGGGATCAAAGGAAATGTCTGGCGATATTTATTTGCCGCTTTCATTTCACAAGACTTCATGCAGGCCGTGAGAATGGCACCCATATTTATTGACAATGTCACATTTGCTGTTGTAATTTGTGGGCCGGCACTCAGGGGCCTTATGAGTGGAACTAGCAATTAGAATTTATTGAAGTTGTGTGTGTGTGTGTGTGTGTATGTGTGTGTGTGTGTGTGTGTGTGTGTGTGTGTGTGTGTGTGTGTGTGGCTGTGTGTGTGTGCGCACGTGCGCACGTGTGTGTGTTTCTGTGTATGTGTGCATGTGTACGGTAATTAGAAGTTATTGAAATGCAGGATCCCTGTAGCCCAACTATTACAGCTAAATCAATATGGATCGAAAACACAGCTGAAAGAGCAGCGAATAAACATGTAGATGAAACATGCACATTTGGAGAGAGAGAGAGAGAGAGAGAGAGAGAGAGAGGGAACATAATGAGATGCAGGAGGTAGAATAGAAACCGTAGATAACAAACTGGGCCTCAGATGGTTCAGATGGTTCTGCCTGCCTCCTGCAGAGACGAGCTGATTGGCCCTACATGTTTCCTCCTTTGTTATTCTTCACTCTTCCTCCAACACTCAACGCCCTTCCTTTTCCTCTCTGCTCTCATTACCTGCTCCTTCGCTCCACATCTGTACTGCGTTCAAATGGTCTTTTTTGCTTAGGGAGGTTTCTAACTGAGTGAAATTAACCTAAGCGACAGCCATGATAAGAGCTGTTCGAATTCTCTAAATGCTAAGGAAAGCTGCTTCAATGCTTCCCCACTTATCTCCTTTAGCATAGGATACACTGGACCATCCATTAGATAAGGAAAGTAGATAACACAATTCCTTGCAGCAGCAAGGTGATGATTCGGCCGTTCACAAAAACTGACGAAAACAAACTATCAACATGACGGGACACAGATGTCAGTTACCATTGCTTAAGCTAATGCCTACCCCACACTACAGGATAATTTGCAAGATTATGGCCAAGATTCCCCCCTCCCGATTTTCTCGGGGGTGCTCCCGATTTGAAGCGCGTCGGGCAGATAATCTTCCCAAATGATCCTGTAGTGTGTGGGGTTCAAAGATTCACAATCGGGAAGACTGCCTCTTCCCGATTGTGAATCGGGCATATCTAACATGTTAGATATTTACAACCCGACAGGCGATTGCATCTTGAGCAGAGAGCCAGTAGTAGCTGCGTTTCCATTACAGTTTTTCGCAAAATAATCTGGTCCGCGTCCGCTCGCAGCCCCGCACAGAAACAAAGAACGAGGAAATTGTCATCGAGGTGAAATACCCGTGCGTCTTTGAACGGGACGGAAAACTAAATGCTATACTGCAAAGCATGTAGCCTACAACAAGCGCTTAGGTCTCAGCTTCCCGCATCGGCGAGTGTCCGCACGGAAAAGTGAGTCAAATCAGCAGACGCGCCCCTCCACAAGACACCTGTGCAGACGGTTTTCGCCTGGCCGTGCACAGTAGGCCTACACCCCGAATGGACGCGGCTGTCCGCGCAAATATTAGTTAAACAAATCCTTTCAGTGCAAATGCATTATAAAAACAAAAAATAAAATTTGTTTAGAAAACGAAATGACACTACTACACCCGGTGCGCACACTGAATAGGCATTTTAAAAGTTAACGTCGAGCCCTGCTTCCAAGGTGAGTCTTCGGCATAATCTTCTAGTGTGTGGGGTTGCGTTTGAACAGACGCGATTGTGTGTGTGTCCCAAGATTGAAATGTTAAAAAATCGGCTCTCTCTGTCCTGTAGTGTGTGGGCTCTCAAGATTTTTATAATCTTCAAGGATTTGAAAATCCTGTAGTGTGGGGTAGGCATAACTTGCTAATCTGCTTATACTGTATTATGTTTCGCACAACTTTCAACAATATGTCAAAACCCATACACAGTTGTCAGGGTTTTAAAATCAGTGGAATCAGCTTCAGACCAACTTTCTCTCTGTCTCTCCCAGCATGACCTGCTAGCTAGACCCTCTGCAATCTGGTTTCAAAGCTTCTCACTCTACTGAGACAGCTCTCCTTACAGTCACAGAGGCCCTGCACACTGCTAAGGCCTCATCCCTCTCTTCTGTCCTTGTCCTCCTTGACTTGCCTGCTGCTTTTGATACAGTTAACCACCAAATCTTCTCTCCATTCTGTCTGACCTAGGTATCACAAGATGTGCACACTCCGGGCTTGTTCTCTTTATATATACTGTATACTATTATGAAAAACTATTATAAATATACTGTTATATATTATTGTTATTTATTTATTTATTTATTCATTCATCACATTATTAAACACATTTATGATTAAAAATAGGGTAAACAGTAAAAAACAGAATGAATGTGTTTTGCGGTAAAAGTGGCTCTCCTATTGACTTTGTCCTGCCAGTGCGGCGCTCATGGAAAAAATAGTGAGGATCACTGCTCTAACCGCTCATACCAGGTCTTATGGGGAGGATCCCTATCCAGACTCTGCACAGCAACGGTGTCCCCCAGGGCTCAGTCCTGGGCCCCTTGCTTTTCCTTCTCTATATCAGATCTCTTGACCATGTGATCTCATCTCATGGCTTCTCTTATCACTGTTATGCCGACGACACTCAGCTCTACCTCTCCTTCCCCCCCTCAGATACACAAAGCGAGGTACGCATCCCTGCATGCCTCAAAGACATCGGTGACTGGATGTCTGCCCACCACCTCAAGCTCAATCTTGGTAAGACAGAGCTACACTTCCTCCCAGGGAAAGACTGCCCTCTCGCAGATCTCTCCATCTCAAGTGACAACACTACTGTGTGACCCTCTCAAACAGCTAAGAACCTCGGGGTGATCCTGGACAACCAGGGGCCGGTTGCACCAACTGGTCTTAACTATGTCTGGTCGTAACTCCTACGTCTGTCTTAGTTAAGACCAGTCTTTAGAGTGGACTTACGCCTGTTGCACCGACAGGGCTTACGTCTGGTCTTAACTATGCCGGTCGTAGCGATGCGCATCCATGTGAAAGCACGGGAATGCCCACTGGAATGCGGCATGCGACCTGTAGAGTGAAGAGTGCGCTGACGTCAAATGACGCTTTGCTGACCCCCGCAAAATTGCTGATAACCCTCTTGTTGACATTTTATTTAATTTGCGGCAACACAATGGAGGACCAATGCAAAAGAAAGGAAAATTTCACAAACATAGAGATTAGAAAACTAATTGAACTGTATAGCCAGCATAGAGGCATACTGACTGCCAAGCAGTCAAATGTTGTCACCAATAAGAAGAAACAGTTGGTTTGGGCAGAGATAACGGAGGCAACAAATAGCTGCTTAGACTCTGGCACTCTCACTCTCTTCATTCAAGCTGTGCTGTCACTATACTGCACCTTACGCCTGTTCTGGACTAGGCGTAATATTTACGCCCGGTCTTAAGCCCAATCCCAATTCTCATTTGTACCCCTACCCCTTAAGCTTCTGGCATACTCTTCGCGCACGCGCTGGAGGCGGGGCTCAGAGGAGGGCGCGCGCACTCTGCGCGGGCCAAAACAGAACATACTCAGTGCGCAGCTCCAGGCTCCAGGCAGTCTGAATGAAATTGAATGTAATGTTCCCAATTCTATGTATTAAATTATAAAAAACGACCCCTCCACATTTGGGAAGGCTAAGCCACACAACTAGTTCGTTATAATCGAACAGCATGCTTTGAAGGCGACTTTACGACGGTGAGGACTCAATCACAGCAGATATCCGCTGATAGCCTACCACGGAGATCTCAGGCACAGGCAGCAAAACCGACGCGCTGATAGAAAAATCTCCATGGACGCGCCGCGCTGCGCTCAGGCCTCGCCCCCCGACACGCCCCGTGCGATGTCGTCATAATCGCCGTGCGCTCTATGCGCTTGGCTGGGCGCAAAGAGTATGCCAGAAGCTTTACCCCTCACCCCTAGCCCTTGCCCCTCAAAACAGAGTGCCAAGGGCTAGGGGTGACGATAAACCCCTAAGAAATGGGACAGCACTCGATTACCGCTACGTCATCAAACGTTGTCGCTAGCTGACTGCTACGTCAGCAGAAGCGACAACACAAACATCCAAAATGCTGTCTGCAAACGTCGTGATGTCCATCTTTTAACTTGTGCACAAAACGTAATATATCGATGGTAAATGAAGGACTATCACATGCGGACCGTCACGCTATAAACGATAATAATGCACGGCAGATGACAAATTAGCGATTCAAAAAATCTTTTAAGTGCACCCGGTTGAATTATATATAGCAATACAACACGGAATATAACACAAATGTGACTGTCAAAATGTTATTTGCTGGTATTTGCACTGAATTCTGGGAAAAAATCCATCTACGCCTTGGTAGCAAGTAAGGTCCGGGAAAATCTTCGTTTTGAGGGCTATTCAGCCCTAGCCCTTGGCCCTCGCCCTCGATCCACAGGAGAATTGGGATACCCCTTCCCCTCACATGAACGCGCAAAACTAAGGGGAAGGGCTAAGGGGTAGAATTGGGATTGGGCCTTAAGGCCTAAACATGGTCGTCCGTCCGCCTCGAATTGGAGCCGTCTCGCCGTCTGGCGGCGCCAGCGAGCCCTACATGCTCGGACGCCACTACACCCTCCCTCCTCCCACCCCCCTCCTCCTGTGGAAGCTCTGTGTGAAAATGGCGGAGATTGTGTGCCAGGCAGTCTGAATGAAATTGAATGTAACGTTCCCAATTCTATGTATTAAATTCTAAAAAACGACCCTCAACATTTGGGAAGGCTAAGCCACACAACTAGTTCGTTATAATCTAACATCATGCTTTGAAAGGCGACTTTACGACGAAGAGCCAAGGCAACGGCCAATCACAACTCTCCTGCAGCTGTCGTCACGCACGTATCGTCGCCGTGAAGTCACATTTTCGAGCAGCCCCCGTCAGCCGACGGCGGCCCCTCCCCGTAGGACGGCGCTCCACCCGCCGTCACACGGGGAGGGCGGGGCGAGGCTCTGACGGACGACCATGTTTAGGCCTTTAGTGAGAAGAAGGTCATAAAGTTACGACGACTTAGCTTAAGACCAGTCATAAAACCAGTTGGTGCAACCGGCCCCAGCTGTCCAGCTCGGCCTGCATCGCAGCGACAGCACGCTCCTGTAGGTTCTCCCTGTGCAACATCCGCGAAATCTGTCCGTTTCTCACGAGGGAAGCAACACAACTCCTGGTCCAGGCACTTGTCATCTCCCGCCTGGACTACTACACTGGTACTGGCGGGATCATGTCTATGTTCCCCGGGTTCTATGTTCCCCGGGTTCTATATTCCCCGTTTTTCACTAACCTCTCCCAGCCCCCATGCCAAACCTAACCTCCCCCCATGCCTAAACCTAACCTCCCCCAGACCCTAACCCAAAACCTAACCTCTCCCACCCCCACGCCTAAACCTAAGGTCGGCATTGCGGGTGGTCGGCATAGCGGGTGGACACCATTTGGGAAAAACGGGGAACATAGGACCCGGGGAACATAGGACCCGGGGAACATAGGGATGACCCCGTACTGGCCTACAGGGCAGTACACCAGACTTCTCCCCTCTATCTGCAATCTATGGTCAGGTTCCAAACCTCGCACTGCTCCCTCCGCTCCTCTACCCTTGCAGATCATCTTGCTCCTCCTCCGCTACGTGGGCTCAAAAGTCACTCATCCTGATCGCAACTCTTCTCGTCCCTGGTGCCACAATAATAATACCTTTATTTATATAGCGCTTTTCAAAACAAGTTACAAAGCACTTTACATACAGATTAAAAAAGGCAGAAGGCAGACAATACATAAAATTGCATACAATTAAAAGACACTAGGTAGACATAAAATATACATGTAAAAGTGTAATAATGAAAAACCAGGAGGAATAAAACAATAAAATCACAATAAGATCAATAAAAAGCAAGTCTAAAATAGTGAGTTTTTAGACGTGACTTAAAAGATGACAGTGTGGTCGCTTCCCTGATCTCCTCTGGGAGGTCATTCCATAACCGGGGAGCCTGAACAGAGAAGGCCCGGTCACCTTTAGTTATGAGTCTGGATGGAGGAATGGCCAGGAGTGACCTCCCAGAGGATCTCAGGTTGCGGTTTGGCTCGTAGGGGTTCAGGAGATCAGCTATATATTCTGGAGCTAGTCCTCTACAAGCCTTAAAAGTGACAATTAAAATTTTAAAATCAATTCTAAAACGAACTGGGAGCCAATGAAGTGATTTTAAGACCGGTGAGATATGTTCTCTCCTGTTGGACCTGGATATGAGTCTAGCTGCGGCATTTTGAATTAACTGAAGTTTATTGATGTTTTGTTGTGTGAGACAGGAGAAAAGTGAATTGCAGTAATCTAACCGAGATGAGATAAATGCATGAATGACTGTTTCCAGATTTCTAATGGTGGAACACAATGGTGGAACGAGCTCCCCCCTTCAGTCACGACGGCCGAATCACTGCCCATCTTTCGACTGAGACTAAAAACACACCTTTTCAGGCTCCACCTGCATGCGGGCCCTTCTTGAACTAACTAAGTATCTTTCTCCCTCTTCTTCTTCTTTTTCTTAAAAAAAATCCAACCAATGTTACTTATTCCTTCTCAAACTACTTTCTAGAGGTGCTACTCTATTCCTTCACAAAGTTGTAGCTGTCATAGATTGTGTTTCATAGTTGATTTCTCTACTGTCAACAGTATGTGATATTGTAAGTCGCTTTGGATAAAAGCGTCTGCTAAATGATGTAATGTAATGTAATGAATTAGTGTCAGGTGACAGTTTAGCTGGTTAGCTTAGCGTCAGCAGGTATTGTAGTTTCACCACAGCAGACCCACGTCAATAAAATCCATTGCTGTCGCTTAATTACGTAGTGCAGTCAGATTCTCTTAGCATCGCGGTTGTCTTTTCCTACATCCTAACATCTTTCTTTGTCCTCATTACGTTTTCCTTCGGGGTCAAGAAAAAGTGGTTAGAAATAGCAGTTGGAACATATTTTTTCGACAATTCGAATGCAGCCGTGGTCTCCTCTGTGGTGTATGTGTGTGTGTGTGTATTGTGTTGCACGTGTGACAGGGCCAGCATTATGACCTGCTTTATAGGGCGGGGGAGAGAGCCTTCTTGCCAAGGTCAGACTGACAGAGTGCATTATGGGAAAGTAATTCACGAGTTTACAATGGAGTGTGTGTGTGTGTGTGTGTGTGTGTGTGTGTGAGTGCGCGCACGCGCACACGCACACACACACACACAGGCTGACTCGCTGATATTTAGTGGATGGGTTTTACATCGCCTACTGAGTTATTTCCACAAATTGCTAGAACACCTGTGTTGTGTGTGTGTGTGTGTGTGTGTGTGTGTGTGTAGGTGTGTGTGCGTGTGCGTGGGAGAGAGAGTGTGTATGCGAGTGAGAGAGAGAGAGAGAGAGAGAGAGAGAGAGAGAGAGAGAACACATGCCGACAGTGACATTTGCTGCAATGTCTGATTAATTACCTTATACAGCTTGGCGAGGTCATGACAGGTGTTTAGTCATTTCCTTGGGATTAGTATGGTGGGAGGAAGAAATGAAAGGAGGGGTGAAGGGATGGATAGAGAACTGTAAAGAGAAAGAGAGACAGGGATTCAGATCAACATGACTGTCTCGAGGATATCACTCAAAACACAGAGAGAGAGAGAGGGAGAGAGAGAGAGAGAGAGAGAGAGAGAGAGAGAGAGGAGGGGGAGACTAGCTTGTTTGGAGCAATTATCTCTCTATTCCAATCAGTGCTGATGTCTGAGTATAATCGTCTGTAAACACAGAGCGCCTAGACTGGTTTAATGAGACACACACGAACACACACGTCACACACGCACGCATGCACGCACGCACACACACACGCACGCACGCACGCACACACACACACACAGGAGCCATTAATATTGTCTGATGGCAGTTAGCAGCATTACCACCCTTCCTCCTGTCTGCCTTGTTGCCTCCATGCAGAGGAAAGACAGCTGAGGGGAAGTCAAACAGCTTGCATGTCTGGTAATGATGGGAGGGCGTCGGCAACACAGATTGGAGTGATCAGTGGTCCTAATAAGTCCCTAATGCATCAATGTACATGAGTACACCTACAGCATAGGAGGAGCTTCGTTCCATGAGATGAAAAGATGACACCTATTCTTTACCCCCCCCCCCCCCCCCCCCCCCCCATTTAAAAAAAATCTCTCAAAAGTTCAAAAGAAAAAAAGGAACAAAAAGCTTAATTCTCAGTCAATGGAGTCACTCTATTTTATTTTTTACGTTTTCATTTTCTCGTCCGCCTGTCTCGCCTCATTTGCCATATTTTTATTAATATTTAACATGTTTTTATTCTTATCATATTCTTTACAAAATCACTGCTTGCATGTTGAACTTTGTCAAAGGTGCTCTGTGGAGAGTTTTTAAACATCAGTATAATTGCCAAATTCATATACCACAGGGTTCCAGAGTGCGTGTATTTACACGCATTTTCCCACCTTAAAATCTTCCAGTGCGTATAAATATTTTCATTCTCTCTCTCTCACCCTGCTCTTGTGCCAGCGTGCGGCGCGGTCAATCAAGATCTCTCACATAGGAAGACAGGGGAAATACAAAAATAAAACGTTTTCAATTGCTTCTGAGTGCTTTAGACTTGGGCTGAATCGTTTTACTTTGAAAATCCGACTGGAAGTCGTATCGTCCTTATCACTAGTAGAACACAGGACAGTCCACAGCCAGCCATCCAGGTGATACTGGTGTGCGGCCAGACCAAGCCCCCAGGAATAGCGCTGGGCTGTGAAGCCATTTGAACATGGTGGCGAATCTCTGTATTGCAAGTCACGTGACGCCATGCAGTCCAGTAAGGAAAATTCCCATCCACTTGCATGGGGACCCCGGCAGCTGTTAAACCCAGGGGAATTTTTTCTGGGTGTCACTCAAAGTATAAAACGACTCTTTTAATTATATTTTTTTCTTCAGAAGCCACTAAGAGCCGTATACGGGTGTATTTTCTTCTTTAAAAACAGTACAGTACAGTACAGTACATCCATGGGGCACGGTGGCTCAGTGGTAGAGCTGTCGCCTCACAGTCAGAAGGTCCTGAGTTCGATTCTCGCCTGGGACACTGTGGGCGCTGTGGTTGTGTTCCCCCCCCATATCTTCAGTGCCTACTGCCCAGGTGGGGTATCTCGTCGTAAGGGCCTTTCTCTCTGTGTGGAGTTTGCATGTTCTCCCCGTGCTCCCCCAGGGGGTTCCTCCGTATATAACCCCCCCCCACTAAAAACATGCAGAAGATCAGATCGTCATCCGACCAGTGACGACAACATCCGAAGTTGGTCCCCGGGCGCTGTACAAGAAAGCGACCACTGCTCCTGGCCTGCCCCCCAGAGGAAAGGACATGCCTTGATGGGTTAAATGCAGAGGACACTTTTCACCGGCCACCGTCAGCATGAGTGTGTTGTGGCCGCATGCATGTATTGTGGTGTTCGTGTGATAATAAAAGACGGGCTTGTCCCGTTACGAGAGTTCCATGGGCCAGACTCACTCGTACCGGAATCGGAGTCACCACCAGATGGAATTAAAATGTGTCAGATGGTGGTTTTGTACGTGGGAGACAAAGCTACGGCTTCAGCAGATGAGTTCTGACTAACGTTAGGTTGGCTGGCATGACAATGACATCTTAGTGTCTAATGTTAGCATCACTAGCGGGATGCTAACTAACTATCAAGCAAATTCTGGGATTACTAACGTTACCAACATGTAATTCAAGATCGCTAAAATGTGTTGTTGACAATATGACTATGCTGTCTGTTAATGTTAGACCATCTAAGAGCAGCTATCTGCTACGGTTTTTCACTATCTGCTAGGGGTGGGGGGGGGGGGGGGGGGGGGGGGAAATCGATACACCATAGTATCGCGATATTTTGCCTGACGATATTATATCGATATTTGGACGCCAAGTATCGATATTAAAAAAATAAAAATAAATTGCAGGCCATGCCATGCCAGGCCACCGGGCATCTGCCCGAAGCGCCCGATGTTGCAGTCCGCGGCTGCAGTGGCGTATTGAGTCCAGAGAAGCTTAATAATGTACCCTACATCAGGTTACATGTGGGGCAAAAACAAAACAACACAAAAAAACACTGCATGTTTTACTTCCGGTGAGGCCAAGGAAAAGGTAGGAAAAGGAGTTAGACAATATATCGAAATATCGCAATATTCAATATATCGCAATACTAGCATATCGCAATACTATCGTATCGTGACTCAAGTATTGTTTTAGTATCGTATCGTGGGCATCTGGTGATTCCCACCCCTACTATCTGCAGTGCACAGTGAGACTATCATTAAACAGCACACTGTGGGATATGTCACTAATCACACAGTAACGTGAATGTCCACAATGTTAGGCAAACTACGATGACTAAATGAATGGTTATCGAGTCAGTCTTAACTGGTAAGACATTCATAGTGCATCATGAGAATGTTAGCCTACTTTAATTGAATTCAGCTAAATTGTAATGTATCAGAGATTAATCATTGTGTCCTTAAAGGTGCTCCTAACTTTTTTAATTTAGGAGCATAATGTAAGGTGATAATCACATCACAGACACCCAGTTCATAAATGCTGCAATACTTAAAATGCAAAGGCTTCCATCAGTGGGCCATAGGCTCAATCACCACTGTGTTAACTCAGTTGGTGATAGTGACTTTAACAGACGTTTATTGACATGAAAATCTTTGATCGTATCATTTAATAATTTGCCAATATGTATACACAGGGGCGGTTTTAGCATCAGAGCTTTGGGTGGGCTCAGCCCACCCAAAGGTCATGGACCACTGAACCCCTAGGGGGGTCCGGGGGCATGCCCCCCCGGAAGAAAATTTTGTACAGTTTCAAGTAAAAATGGATCAAACTGGCGCACTTTGAGATCAAAATGAAGAGACTAGATCTATGAAGAACTACACACATCAATATCTTCTTTACCGTTCTGTGGTTTTACAGCAATGAAAAAATAATTGTTTCCCTATATATACTATATATATTCTGCATACAGGTTACTATATGGTAGAATTATGCTTGCATAAATAATACCAAAATCACTTCAGGGGAGTTTCAAGTAAAGTAACATTTTGCTTTGTAGGCAAAACAAAAGTAAAATTAAATCAAAAGGGAACTTCCTAACTTATTGGCTGGAATAATATTCCGACAAGATAATAATATACTGTAAGCACTAAAGCAGGAGTTTGCAGTCAACTAGTTGAAATTAATATGTGGCAGTATTTGTGGGGGTCAAAATCTATGTAGGGTGTACCACCACAAATAGATCAGTGTATGGGAAACACTGACTATTAAATTGTGTGACTAGAAAGACACCAATAAATCTGAGAAAATGTACTTTAATTTTGAACAACAGCACTACAACGGTGGCATTACAAATGGTATTATGAAATTATTGTGTGAAAAAACAAGAATGCCACTTTTTTCATGAACTTTAAGCAGAAAATTAAAAAATTGTTTTAAAGCAAAAATAAATAATAAATAAAGATCATTTTAACATTGGCTCAACCAGCCCATCTTACTGACCACCAGGGGTCCTGGTCCTTAATCCCTTTTTATTACTCCCATGCCACTGGTACTGTACACAAACAAGGCTGTTTAAATATCTGCCTTGCACTCCCTTAGAGCAGGGGTGTCAGACTCATATTAGGTAGAGGGCCGGATTTGTTCAACTGAGACCTCATGGGGGCCGGATTTTTTTTTTACTAAAATCAATTCGACTCATTTACCCATTTACTTCACAAAAGAAATACTGCTCTTTCCATTTCTCTTGAAACTGCCTGCATTCCGTGTCAACCTTTCTCTTTTGCGACAGCATCTTGTTCAGGGGCGGACTGGGATCATAATTCAGGCCGGGCATTAGATACCAAGCAAATTTAGGCCGTTTAAAGCTCAATTTGGGCCGTTTGAAGCCAGATGTGGGCCGTTTGAAGCCCAATTTGGGTCGTTTAAAGCCAGATTTGGGCCGTTTGAAGCCCGATTTGGGCCGTTTGAAGCCCAATTTGGGCCGTTTGAAGCCCAATTTGGGCCAAGTCCAATTTTACAATGAGATGCACCCACTTTAATCCTGAATAAAGTAATAAAACCACTAGTAAACCAGTAGGCGGCGCCTGGCCTGCTGTTCAGTGAGTGGCCTGACTGCGGGCACAATTTTTTTTTTTGCAGGCCAGGCCAGGCCACCGGGCATTTGCCCGACGTGCCCGATTATGCAGTCCGCGCCTGATCTTGTTGATTTGTTTTGTTTTTTTGGTAGGTAGCTGAATGCGCGATTCAATTCCAGCGTGGCATCATGGCGGCTTTGTTTACACCTGATGACCTACTGACATACGTAGTGCAGGTTAATTAACTTATGAATGAACTCTTAGCTTGCTTATTAGCCACACGTAGTTCATGATAATGGGGTGCGAATTTAATAATAATAATAATATATATATATATATTTTTTAATATTCCAAAACATCTCGCGGGCCGGATGAAACCTGCCCGTGGGCCGGATCCGGCCCGCGGGCCGTATCTCTGACATCCCTGCCTTAGAGGGAAATAACAAGCCTGTAAGAACTTTTATTGAGATACTGAACTAACATCACAGCAAGACATAAGTGATGCCATGCACGCATGTTAAGCTATCGTCATCATCACATCAGACAGGCTGTGTAAAGCAGCCACTTGCGATTCTGAAGGGCTTAATTTCATTCAGATAACAAGGGACCCGTTTGAAAATGTTTGTCACTTATGCCCATATGTTTCTCAAAAAACATCACATCCATTTACACCCGCTTACTGCGAGCTAGCATGACATGGCTGGCTGGTGCCATGGAAGCCTACCTTCCTCCAGTCCACCTGTTTGTCTGGCAGGCACAGCGACAAGTTCTTTTGTTTAGCCTACGACAACGTTACGTGCTAATTTGCATATCAATATGCGCTAATTAAGTAACTACTAACGACTCTGACTGCTCAATGCTCACCTCAGTTTCATTGATCATGAGTGGGGAGAACGATTGTGTGGACTGTGGAGGACCACTTCGCTGCTGTACTGTGTGTGTGACCTGTGTGAAGTGATGTGGGATTAGGCAGATAGATGGAGGAGGGAGCGCCTGCGCAGCCGCGGTTCTAGAAACTTTTCGGGTGGGCTGAACCCCCCTAAATTTTTGTCTCAGCCCACCCTAAGAACATAGAGGGGGGGGGAAACATGCACACAGCGCATTGAGTGTAGTCAGAAACTGCTACTAATGACCACCATGGATTTGGAGAGGGATTAAAAAAAAAAAAAAAAGTTTTTTTTGCCTCTATTTTTTTGGGTGGGCTGAGACTATTTTTGGGTGGGCTAAAGCCCACCCAAAAACGGCCTAGAACCTCCCCTGTGTATACAAAATGAGAAGGTAACGCTTAAAATGTATAATTGCTGTGCCAAAAGGCGTGGTGAAAAATGTGGGTGCACCTAAATTAAAAAGTAAGGTGCACCGGTGCACCTAGTGTAAAAAGTTAGTCTGGAGCCCTGTA
This sequence comes from Poromitra crassiceps, assembly GCF_964638095.1. NCBI lineage: Eukaryota > Metazoa > Chordata > Actinopteri > Beryciformes > Melamphaidae > Poromitra > Poromitra crassiceps. The sequence continues at coordinate 52,087,741 of NC_139625.1, read as the reverse complement.
CCATGGTATAACACCGATACCGTAAAGAAATGAGACCATGGCTGCGTCTAACGCCAGAAGAATTATTTGTGCTGGTGGGAGGGGAGGCTGGCCAGCGAGACTACTCTCTACCTAAATCCACAGCCGAACGCAACAAGTTCAGGCCCATTTTCTGTTGTCAAAAAGTCATTCTGGGAAGGAGAAGTCGATGAGGTGGGTTGAGGCCAAGTGGGTTCAAAAAAGTAAATTGCCACACTTTATCACAGAATAACTGGTGGAATGCACTGCAGAGATGGATGGTATAACAGCAGAGGATCTGAGGCTGGAATTTTCCTTTAAGACCACAAAGTCAACCGCGGAACAAGTACAAAGTTAAAGCTAGCCTAGTGGCACACTGTAAAATGCACTGCAGAGGTCAATAAAGGCTGTCAAACTTCTTGTTCATGGTCTCATTTTGTTTGCAGTAATTATACTGTCTCAAAAGTAATGTGTTTATTGATTGATGTTAAACTGTGACACGTTCACGTAGCACCGTCAAGGAAAACAGTAAGAAGTTATTAGCTATCTGAAGACACATTTCTATCTTGTGTGTGTGTGTGTGTGTGTGTGTGTGTGTGTGTGTGTGTGTGTGTGTGTGTGTGTGTGTGTGTGTGTGTGTGTGTGTAACCTTGTTTTATGTTGATAGTGTTCTCTATCTATTGTTTATTGTACATTTTTATTGTCTTATTTGCTTTTAATATTTGTTTTTAATAACATCTAGGGACAAATAACTTATTGCAAATTAGCTTTGGCTATAAATGTTATAAATGACATCAGACCGTTTCCTGATTAAATATTCTGTCCCTATTCAAATAAACATTAAATGAAATAAATAATCAGACAGACAGACAGAAATATAAGCACAATGCTAAGCCATCCGTATAGATGTCAACAGAAACCAGCAGGTGAGGCCTTGTGTTTTACAGTGAATAACACCTGCATCAGCATTCCTGTTGGTGATAAGAAGTCATCATCAGCTTGGATAAGGATCTGCTCCTGATGCACTTTTCACCTGTTTGGAATGCAGTGTTAACCCCCGCACTGCCAATCTCCTCCTCCCTCTCCCCTCCTGCTCAGCCTCTCTCTATCTTTAGACATGCCTAGCAAACTGTCTCATGCTCCGTCTCATCCGACTATGCCCAGGAAACCCTCTCTCTCCACCAGCTCTCCCATAAAGGGATCAGCCTGGCTCTAACCATTACCGTACCTAATAGATGCTTCTTTTTGTTCCCCCCGCCCTTTTTACCAAATACTATTAAATTCTCCATTTCAGCAAATCGGTGCCATCTATGTTCCCAAACACTTCCCAGGCACTTACACACCCCTGAAAGCCGAACCATGGGTTTTATCTTTGTGTGTTCAGCACATTGTGTATTGATGTTAACTAATTTCCCTCTGTTTGTGTCACCAGTGGCGTGCATTTGGACCAATGAGATGGGGCCGAAAGAGACGGATAGAGAGAGGAAAGTGATGTGTGAGGAGGCAAAAGATTTCTTCATTTCAAAATCATTGCCATTGCGTGGATGTGGGTGTTTGTATGTGTTTGTATATGTGTGTGTGTGTGTGTGTGTGTGTGTGTGTGTGTGTGTGTGTGTGTGTGTGTGTGTGTGTGTGTGTGTGTGTGTGTGTGCGTGCGTGCGTGCATGCGTGCTTGTGCGCGTGATTGGCTTGGCATTATGATGAGAGTACGGGGGTGGCAAAGTGTTGACATGCAGATCACAGTGCCTCCATACAAGCAACAGGATAATGAATGCATTTGGGCTCCCACGTTCAAAAACAACTAGCGAGCTGTTTACTCTCTTAACAGACAATGTTTCTCTCTGATTTTCTCATTTCCTGCAGTAAGTGCCGTCCAGGCATGGGTGAGTGCAAGCCCAGATTAGTGTGTGTGCGTGTGTGTGTGTGTGTGTGTGTGTGTGTGTGTGTGTGTGTGTCTGTGTGTGTATGACAACAATGTGTGACGGTGTTGAATTCTGCTGAGCCGCCAGGCACAGAAACTCATTTAGGTCTTCAGAAGCAGCCCGGGGCAGCGGCACCTCCAGGCTGAAGGCCACGGATGGCTCACATTTTTCCCCATTATCAGAGCTTTTCTCTGGGCTGAGCCTGGCGGGAGGCCTGGCTGCCGAGCCATTCCTCCAGGCAAGACAGATAGCAACCAATCACTGGCACCAAAGAGACTACCCCGCGGCTCTCACTGCAGACACACACTCTGATATTAGCATATCCAGGTGTGTGTGTGGCTGTGTGTGTGTGTGTGGGGGGGGGGGGCTAAGCTAATCAAAATGCAGTAAGGCTGCTTGGTGTGCTATTTGTGTGCAAGCCCTAGCATGAGCTTAATTCCCAGTCAAACCTTAGTGTTTGATCGTTTTTTGTTTACTTTTGCTACCCTTATCTATTCTAAGACTACAAATGCACACACATATGCGCGCACACACACACACACGCACACACACACGCACACATGCATACACATGCATATACACTGCTCCGTCACAGCCCTTGTGTACACTCCCTTCTCATCTATCGCACACCACATGATTTATGTGAATATTAGTTGCACACACACACACACCAAGACGTCGTGTGCACACACACACACACACACACACCAAGACGTGCACATACACACACACATGCGCACACACACACACACACACACACACACACACACACACACACACACACAGATGTGCACATACACACACACACACACCCCAAGATGTGCACATACACAGACGCCGTGCACATTCCCTCATCGTATTTATGACAGCAGCACCGCTGGCTGCTGGGCCAAGGGGATATTGGACTTTCTCTTCAGTTATCAATGTTTCGGTTTTGATTGATGACCTTTATTGTAATTATTTATTGAAAGGCAGGAACGGGATAATTAGAAAAGGTCTGGAGGGGAGGAAAGTGCTGATCCGGTGGGAATTCTTTCTGAGGAGGGAACCGGAACGCTGAAGGTGATAAAGTTCACGGATCTCCTCAGAATTCCGTGTCAGCGAACGGGAGGTAGAGATCTGCAGCGGGAATCAATGATCAGAGCTAATGGCATACTAATGATGTAACTACTCATCCATACAGTGGAGAGAGAGGGAGCTATGGGGAGGAGAAAGACATGGAGAGGGGAGGATGAGGGAAGAGAACGGGAGAGAGAGAGAGAGAGAGAGAGACTGAAAATGTATGGAAAAACCTACATCATTATGGTTGGATGGTATGGATAGTGATTATGGCAAACTATTAATAAATATTTTTATCACAATTATTAATCACAATTATATTTGTCTCGGTTTCAGGATACACATAATTTTATTTTACTTTCGCACCTTAACTCATTTTTTTTCTTCAACATTTTATTTTTCAATTTTCAAAACAAACCAAAGCAAAACAAACTCAGACACAAACATACACAGAAAAACAAAACAGTTACAGTATGATGCTATCAGTTGCATAAGGTGCTTACTGTAAGTGCCTGTAAGAGATGCCGTACATAAAATCCGTTTCGTCGTTTCTAACCTCATGAAAGTAGGCCAGGAATGGGTCCCAAATAATCGAGAACTTCCCAAGTGAGTTAGTCCTCTGGAACCTGAGTCTCTCCAGAGGCACAACCGAAACCATGTCTGCCAGCCACAGCCGAAAAGAAGGTGGAGAGTGGGACCTCCACTCCTTCAAAATGAGTCTCTTTGCGACAGTCATCCCCTGCGTTAGACTGCTGCACAGTCATAGGGAGGAGCAGAGAAGATTCAGAACAGCTGACGATGGCAATTTCCGCCTCCGGCTGAAGGGTTATTTTATAGGCCTTAGAGTACCAGTCAAATATTTTGTCCCAGAATCCGGACAGTAAAGAGCAAATCCAAAAAGCGTGTGACAGTGTACCCTCTGACCCTTGACACCTATCACATAGTGGTGAGACAGAAGGGTAGATCCTGTGCAACCTAGACCTGGAATAGTGAAGTCGGTGAGTGACTTTAAACTGGATCAGCTGGTGTCTGCTGTTAATTGAGCAGAGTTGGACCACAGACAGACTCCTGTCCCATATCATTTCAGACAGGACAACACCAAGTTCCTCCTGCCACGCCTCCCTAATCCTCTCAGTGGAGGCCCTGATACAGCCATCAAACAGATACACAAATCTAGAAATAATATCCCTGGAGTGAGGGGGGGGGGGTCAGCAAAACCACCTTAACACATATTTTGACTTTTTTCAGTGCATTATGTCTCAAAGTATAGCAGCAGATAGAAACCTTGTCTTCATTCCTATACTGTCTTTAAGGCTGAAATATACTTCTGTGTCCGCCTCGACTTGGAGCCTTGCCGGCGGCAGCTGGTCCTATATACTCGAATGTCAGCTTGACGAGGGGTCGCAGGGGAGTCTCCAGCAAAATGAGTCAATTGTGTGATTTCACTAGGATTTCAATGACTAGAAGTTAGCCAAAGGAGAGAATGTAGCATATACTTGGTAATAGCTTTCACTCTTTCCTGTTATCTCCCCATCTATATTATATTATAGTCGCGCTGTTTGCGTCAGCTGCGTCGAGTCACATTTTCGAGGAGCTGCACGCAGGCTGTGCCAGTTTGACACGGAAGTATGTCAAGGCCTTTACTGTTACTGTGTGACTGGTCATTTAGTCACGCCTCCATCACAGAGTTGGCATGCTGACTCTCCTCTCTCTCCCCAGGGGCTTTTCATAGTCCACTTCAGTCGTTGATTACAACTCAGCTCACCTGTGTGCCTTTCCACTCTGCAGCACCTGTGAGCTCCTCCACTCTGGAGCTCTCCATGGTGCTGAACCTGTCTTGAGTCATTTTGGCCACTAATTTGTCATTCTTGACCATTTAGTTGGCCCTAATTTCCTAATTCAAAAATCCGGCTCCGTTAGTTCACTCGCAAGGGGTGCTCTTTATACTCGCTGAAAGATTCAGCGCCATCGCACATACAATGGCATAGCTGTGCCACAATTCCGCTCACTCACACACACACATAGACACTTTGCATTCTTATTATAGGATCGTGGTCCTTATTTACAAAATTAAAATACTACTTTAATGAACCTTAGCGAAAATTCTACATTGACTCAATTTATTTACTCTCCTAGGAGAAACCCTCTAGTTGTCACACCCCTTGTCATCAATCACTCCTTTCCCGCAAATTCTTAAAGATGAGACCTGTCACTTGTCATTCATTCACTCTCCATTTATTCACTATCCTAAGGAGAAACACTTTAGTGTCACGCCGACTCATTCATACCACCACGTCATCAATCAACCCTTTTCCCGCTTCTATCTAGCGTCATTGTTTGTGGGCGGTAACATTTAGATTAAACCAATCCGAGTAAGACACATCTTTCCATTCAGCCTATCATCATCTAGCTGTCAAAGCCGCCTTTTCTCTGTGTGTGGTCTACTGGGTTTTCAGTGCGTTCCTAGTGTGTCCCTCCTCCACCCCATTCTCCTCCAGTCCTCTCCAAGGTCTTCAGATTCAGAAGCCTTCTCCAGCAAGACCAAGACCACCTTCACCACCACCAGGTCTAGACTCCACGGGGGGGATATTCAATCCTACTCCTGCCTGCTCGACCCCTGCTGATCATGACGTCAAGCTGACGTCATGACGGAGTCTAATCGCCAAATAAAATTGAATGTGCCTACAGAGGCTCATGTATCTAATCATTTAATCAATCATTGTCATTCTAGAAATGTGTCTCTCTGATTGAATTACTTTTGGGCGCGGCTACAATCCGAAGGCAAACCTTGCTGAATACTTGTTTGTTGTTATCTGGTATAAAACCAAACTGTTCTCAAATGACAAATGATCCACTTTCAGGAAATATAACAATGTTCCTCTCTAACTCCACTGATCTATTTCCACTTTGTCTCTGCCTGCTTCTCAACCCAACTTTCATTTTGGGCACACAGTGCATGTTGCACACCCAAAGGTTGTAACTGGTCAGGCAGAATGGAAGCGCTTGATATACCACACTAGACCTTTTGGGTAATTGAAAATATAACAGACGCCTTTGTCAAATTATATAGTTATTAACCGTGGACACACAGAATCGATATATATATATATACGATTAACCATGATTAATTGTGCAGTGAAGTAGTCTTGAGATTCTGGTTAAGTGTCAAATGTATGGTTGGCTCGGCAGTAAGCAAGCAATGCAGCGTTTAACCATCGTCCCGATTGCCACAATGCTTCATCCTGACAAAGAGACATCCATCACGGCTCATCTGCTTGGCTAATTTTCTGATTGAATAGAATGGGAAGATCAACCTCTCACTAAGCAATGGCCCCTTTCTCACTGTGAAGCATGGGGGCAGTAACACGGTTATGGGTTGTTGTTTTGCTTGTACATAACCTGGACTTCAAGTGACTCATTGATCCAATCATACATTTCATCCTGTACCACAGCAAACTGAAGCCAAATGTAGTCTGAATGAAGATTACCCTGCAATGAAGAGGTCCATTACTTCATCTCCAGGGGCACAGCGGTTTTGATGATTTTCTTATTGCCATTACAATGAAAAAGTGTAGCTGCTTGCTTGCTGCTTTATGCACTTTGACACGTCGTCTTTTAATAATAGGATGATTTGCACAAGGATTGCATAGAGACGTTTGACACAAAACGGCTGAAAAAAACACACCAAATTAGCGAGGGATTCAGGCACCTGTCCTTGCCACTGTATTGTGAATAAAGCAAAATGTAAGGCAGCACGGTCACAGTCAAACCTATGAAAGCCACTCATCTTCTCAGGGCTTTGGAGTGGGAACGAAGATAAGGTGAAGACTGCAGTGAGAGCTAGCCACCGAAAAGCAAAGCCATGACAGATATGCACAAACTGCAGAGACACAAACAACACAGCTACACAAGAATAGCCTCGCATTTTCTGTATGAATATTCCCCTCCTGTATCTATACCCTCCCTTTCTCCAAAACCACTTTTTCTTTGGCTGCCTTTTATCTGTCTGGCTGTTGAGGAAAAGCCTACAGTATGTGGCTGCCTCTGTAATGTGACATTTAGACAAATTCACTAGGCGGGGGGGGGGGGGGGGGATGCTGCCTCCACTCTGTGTATATTTGTGTGTGTGCGTGTGTGTGCACCAATGTGTGCAAGCACACGCCTTTGTGTAGTTGTGTGTGTTTGCGTACAGATATATATATGTGTATTTAAAATGGGAGTTCACAATCTGCAATCTGCCTGTGAGAGGCTTTTCCTTGGATGTACGTACACACACACACACACACACACACACACACGCACGCACGTACACACACACGCACACACACACATACACTGATTGGGAGTTGGTAGACAAGCTTCAGTCCTTTAGATGTTTGTGTTCTGGGTGATCTTCCATCATCTTAAGGCAGCGCGGGAGGCCTCTATGCTGCTGAGACAGGAAGAGCTACAGGAGCCCAAATGCGTCCCTGTGCCTGAATAGCACTATTCTACCTCCATCGTCCCCCTTCCTTTCTTTATCATCTTTGCACCTCCTCCTTCCAAGGCTCCATCTCCCTCTGTTTGTCCTCTCACTCACAACACAAACCTCCATCATCAGATCTGTCTGGCTGTGAAGCATCAGCAGCCTGAGAGACAGACGGTCATGGTGAATTGGTAATATGAGTCACACAACTCAGTGTTGGAAACATGACAGCCATCCGATTTCTCTCAAACTCTTTACACAGAGCTTTCAAATATATAGGAATACACACAGAGACACAAACACAGATTCTCACACACACACACACACACACACACACACACACACACACACACACACACACACACACACACACACACACACACACACACACACACACACACACACACACACACACGTATCCTATATATCCTATATCCAATGCACTATTTAAATTCCCAAGCTGGGAGGATATAAAGTGGGCAGATGTTGCAGAATAGATGAAGATTAATTCAGACGTATCGACAGAGGAAAGAAGAGAGATGGAATGAAATAAGGATGGAGGGAGACACCGAAAGAGGGCACCTTAACCCCGGTGAAAAGAGGGAGGAACTCTAGAGGAATATGGGACCAAGAAAAGAGAGTGAGATGTGTGTGTGTGGGTGAGAGAGAGAGAGAGAGAGGTGCAACCGAGTGTGCAAAATCAAAGTGCTTGCACCTCAATCAGTGCGAGTTCAGATGGAGGGTGATGGTGTGGGTAGAAAAGGGGAGGGTGAAGCGAGCACTTGAAGAGGAGGGAAAAAAATTAGATGATTCAATGCTGTCCCCAGAAATAGGTGGTTTTTCATCTTTGGGGTCAAATCCATTCCAATGCTGCTTATCCTCAACCGCAGAATTCTTGCATCATATCAAAGAATGTGAACATTGAATAAACCTCACTGACAAACATAATGGGGGCGGGCGCATGCAGGGGGGAGGGGGGTGAGGGGGGGTTAAAAAAAAAAGTGTCAATCGTCATCTCCAAATTGATTTGATAGAAACTTACTGGAGGCGACGCCCACACTTCTGAATTTAGCTTTTTTGTGCTCGGCGTGCAAGCGCTGTCAAATAGACGGGATTTCAGATCAGCACGGAGTTATGACCTGACAACACTAAGATGATAAGATGATTAAATATCTAATTCACTTTAGATCATTAATTTTAATCTGCTTATGCTTGAGAGGCAGGAGAGGTACGTGGCAGGGGAGGAGAGGGGGGCAGAGCTGCCATCTTTCAATATCCATCAGGAGATTTTTTTTTTTTTTTGCTATAATCCACTTAGATGGTTATCTTCCCCATCCATCCAACAAAATGAAGAGAAAGCACAGAAAAACAAGATGGAAGAGGAGGAAAATGTGTGCACTTATTGGGTTTTTGATTTATTTATTTTTGACCCAAGATCCATCTGCTGCATTTCCTGTGTGATGGAGATGACATCATTGCCCCTAATGCGCAGTCTAGATTGACATAGGCTCCTGTCTGCAATCTGCTCGTGGCAGAGAGGCCGTGATGGAGCAGGGCTCTGCAGCGATCACTGGAACATTATATTTGCCATATTTGCCAATCAGGCATGCCAATAAAGCATCATTGACAATATGGGAGAAGAGTTAGTAGGTGAGTGGGGGGGTGCAGCTGAGACGAAACAGTGGCGGAGATGAAGGCGGCACAGATGACAGGAAGACAGGTTTCTGAGGTGGCAACCACCACCAACCCAGCAATTATTGTCCATTCATCCCAATGAAGATTAGGGGTGGGACAAAATATCGACACTCACGGTATCGCGATATTTCCACTTGCGATACGTTATCGATACACTGGCACCAAGTATCGATATGTTTATTAAAAAAATAAATAAATAATAATAAACAGGCTAAAATATTATGCTGTGTGTGGTAGTTGAAACATAGTTTCAAGTTGACATTTATTTATGTTTGTAGTTGAAACAAAAACAAATAGTGTAGGCTACATGAATGGAAATGTTTGATCATTAATATCTACTTTTAGAAATTATATAGGTAGGTAGGTTATATAGGTTTTCTTGTTTTAATAATAATAATAAAAATACTTAATGTGTAACTTTTCCTCCATGATATCGAAAATGGTATGAGTGAGTGAGTGAACTCTGAGAGAGTTCATGTCAATTCTGCTAATAAATACATAATACCTGCTTCTTGCCTTTTAGGGGTATTTTTTTCTCTTCGGTTACACAGATATCATGATGTATCGTAGGTTAAATTTCTTCCAATATATCGATTATCGCAGAATCGCTGTATCGTGATAATATCGTTATCGAGGGCCAAGTATCGTGACCATATCGTATCGTGAGTTACTGCATGATTCCCACCCCTAAGATAAGCGGTGTGACGGAAGATAGTGTGGATTTCTCTGTACAGGAGAACCCGATGCGCTGTGGCGTACAATGGGAGGACGAAAGGAGGGAGAGACCAGAGGAAGAGAGAAAGAAAGAGGGCGGCGCAGGAGAGGAAGACAGAGAGAAAGAGAAAAGAGAAAGAGAGAGACAGTGTGAGGTTACGTGGGTTCCATTAGCTGTTCCTTGTCTTCCAAGAACCGGAGCAGCAGCTAGATCAGATTGCGCTCCACTCAAACAAAGAGCTTTGGTTATTTGAGTCCTTTGCCATTGTACGAGCTAAATTTCCCAAGGCAAATGTTGACAGAGAAAATTGATATTGAGTGCAATATTATTCTCCTCCCATCACAAGGCATTTCCTTCACCAAAGTTGCTTGGATCAGTGATGCTCCGTGCAACGACACTCACACACGACTGGCCTTCTGCCAGGTAAGCATAGTAAACCATATTGCAATTCTTAGCTACTAGTGCTGCGCGGGTCAGGGTTTTTTAATGCCCGCACCAACCCAATCCGTCATCGGAGCCAGTCCATCCCGTTAAAATATCTGAAAACCCAGAACCCAGAACCCAACCCAGCAGCCCGCAAACGGCCAATTTAATGTCTCGTAAAAACTCTCGTAACGGGACAAGCCCCGTCTTTTATTGTCACACGAACACCACAACACATGCATGCGGCCACAACACACTCATGCTGACGGTGGCCGGTGAAAAGTGTCCTCTGCATTTAACCCATCCAGGCATGTCCTTTCCTCCGAGGGGCAGGCCAGGAGCAGTGGTCGCTTTCTCGTACAGCGCCCGGGGACCAACTTCGGGTGTTGTCGTCACTGGTCGGATGACGATGACGATCTGATCTTCTGCATGTTTTTAGTGGGGGGGTTATATATGGAGGAACCCCCTGGGGGAACACGGGGAGAACATGCAAAGGCAGTAGGCACTGAAGATATGGGGGGGAACACAACCACAGCGCCCACAGTGTCCCAGGCGAGAATCGAACTCAGGACCTTCTGACTGTGAGGCGACAGCTCTACCACTGAGCCACTGTGCCCCCACCGTGCCCCATGTAATATGTCTCTTGACTCACGATGAGCGCAGCAGAGCTCTCCAAGGTGTCCAAACTCGTCTCCTTCTCTCTCTCACAGACAGACACACACATGCGTGCCGGTGCGCGACTGGACAACAGTTTTACTGCTCTGGATGCATTGCGCGGCGGCTGCTTTCATGTTGTTCATGTCTTTCTGCTTCTTCCAGCGCTACAAACTCAGCTATTATCGATCTTTCCTCAATTAATCCCAGGTCTCAAAATGGAGGTAGCAGGTAGAGGAGGTAGGGCAGGCTACAGAAACAGTTCTTATTCCTTCCAATTTCTTTTAATTACCTCATGTGCTCTCAATTGGTCACGTAGCCTACTCACGTTGCAGTAAAAATTGACAAATAGATCACAGTCGAGTCCACACAGAAAATCTGCGGTGGCATTCGTTTTATGGACACTTCAAATAATAATTACAGCGAATAATCCTTCCAAAATGTTTGTTTTGAGAGAACATAGGCTACCTCATTTGAAGCATTTCTTTACTAGTGTAGCAGGTGCAGACGGCTTCAGACTCGCTGATTGTGTGTATGTGTGAGAGAGTTCACGTCTTAATAAAGGGTTACTCTGCGTGTTTCACTGCTCTAACTAAATTATATTATAATGTTGCTTTGTCACGTTCTGAGCCTGCCCCGCCCACATATTTTCATAATTTGCCAACCCAGACCGCCTGCGTGGCAGGCCAGCCCTCGGGACCCGGTGGGTTCTGGGTGACCCGCGCATCACTATTAGCTACCTAAAGACCTTAAACTACACAATAGTTACACATTTTAATTACGATGCCTATAATATGCATCGCAATATTCAAATTTGCAGCAATGAACATCAGGGCTGAGTTCAGCCCCGACAACACATAGTAAAATGTTTATATAAAGGGAAACGGCGGTGTGTTATGCAAGCGTTGCACTTATCTGTTGGATCCACTGTGCCTTTTTAAACTGCAGGGTTTATAGACTGTACACATCGCTGCTGATTGGATAGAATATCTGACACACCCACCAAACGAGATACAACGTACCTCAAAGCCTGTTGCACACTATTTCGAAACTGTAGCGGTGCACACCGTTTTCAGATTGAACACACCCCAGGTAGCATGTTTGCTCCAACATAAATATAATTTTATCAATATACATGAATACATGGGTGAGCCACCGGATATTGAACTTAAGTTATCTCCATAAATAAATACACTCAGTGGCCACTAAATAGCCGCCAGTGGTTATGGTCGTTTAAATAAACCCTTAAACAACTGCTTTGAAATGTGAGATAACCCATTTCCCTATGGTTGAAATGCCTATATGGGCTTTAATCTGTCATTTCTGTGAAAACGAATTAGGAGTAAGATCCTGCCACACCCACAGAAAGAAGTTCAAAGGTCATCTTGTCACTGAAAAATGACCCTGCACAGCAAAGTACAGCATACACAAACAGCAGCACGTGCACGGGCGCACAGAAATGCATGTGCACACACACATACACAATTACACACACACACACACACACACACACACACACACACACACACACACACACACACACACACACACACACACACACACACACACACACACACACACACACACACACAGAGAGAGAAACATTCATAATGAACTTCTGCAGGCTCACAGGGAAAAACAAAAGCTTCAGGTGTATGCACTATGCACGAAGCGTACACACACACAGACACACACAGACACAGACACACACAGACACAGACACACACAGACACACACACACACACACACACACACACACACACACACACACACAGTGCCGTGATTTGTGCTGTGAATCAGAAACATTCATAATGAACTTCTGCAGGCTCACAGGGAAAAACAAAAGCTTCAGGTGTATGCACTATGCACGAAGCGTACACACACACAGATACAGACACAGACAGACACACACACACACACACACGCACACACACACACACACACACACACACACACACACACAGCGAGACAGGTTCTTCATGGCATGCACACACAAAACTCACTGCTCTATAGCAAAAACATTATGGGCATCCGGGTAGTGGTAGATTCCCTGCCTACCAACACGAGGGTCGCAGGTTCAAGCCCCCGTGTTACCTCCGGCTTAGTTGGGCGTCCATACAGGCACAATTGGCCATGTCAGCGGGTGGGAAGTGGGTGGGGTATGAGTCCTGGTGGCTGCACTAGTGCCTCCTCTGGTCTGTTCAGCGGGGGAGTGGAACTGGGCGGAATAGCGTGATCCTCCTAAGCACTACGTCCTGCAAGTGTATGCACATGTATCGGAGGAAGCATGTGCCAAATTCCACTACCCAGATGGGCAAAGGGTTGGAGCAACGACCGAGACCTCATACACATATGCACACACACACACACACACACACAAACACAACAACATCTCACCTCTATGCCATTCCCGCACACAGATACACACGTTTGCATGCACAAAAAATTGCACTCTCACCTCTATGGAGTACACACACACACACACACACACACACACACACACACACACAGCACACACAGATACACAGAGCGCACACGGATACACATGCACAAACTCACACCTCTTCAGTCTAGGGGCACACACACACACACACACTGTGGAATGTAGGAAATACATGGCGCCCGGTTTTGTTTTCGTTCTACAGTGTGCACTTCCCCTTAGGCACATCCAAAGAAAATATTTGCGTCTGAAACGCTTCGAAGGTTCAGGGAATAATTCATTTCAAGGCTCTATGATGAAAACACATTGCTAATTCTTTCGACTTTTTTCCCTGTTTATTTATTAAAAACAAACATATTGCATTGAGTGTTTTTGTTGCCGCACCTCTATGAAAATGTGAATTCACTCTGGAGTTATGAAGAGTTGTTTCCTTGTGTTTTAATACGCTGTTGGCCTTTTGTTTTTTCCTCAGTGGAATTCAGTCCTGACCGCTGGCTAAGTGAAAAGTAAAACACAAACAGACGGTGCGTGTCTGGAGGGGGAAAACACCGCGGCCTCAGAGCAGATTCCTTAAACCTATAGTAGGGACAAATATGTGAGAAGCATGAATGAACTCTAGCTAGCTTGGGTTAATTTGAATAACCTATAATCTGCTGAGCACCCAATTACTTATTTATAGACAGACATTTTTAATTGGGAGCATTTTATACACATCATACATAAATATTATAGTCTGTACAATACATACCGTATACTGTATTGATATTTTACAATCAGAAGATATATATATATATATATACACACACACACACACACACACACACACACACACACACACACACACACACACACACACACACACACACACACACACACACACACACACACATATATATATACATTATATATCATTCATTGCTCCACCCCCTCTGCCGATCTGGGGAGAGTTGTAGACTAGCACAATAGCACATGCTTCCTCCGTGTGCATGTGCAGTCGCAAGGCGCTTCTTTTCACCTGATAGCAAGGAGTTTCACCAGCAGGACATATAGCGTGTGGGAGGATCGTGCTATTCCCGCCAGTTCCACTCCTCCTGAACAGGTGCTCCGACCGACCAGAGGAGGCACTAGTGCAGCGACCAGGACACATACCCTTAATCCGGCTTCCCACCTGCAGACACGGCCAATTGTGCCTGCATGGACGAAAGGCCAAGCCGGAGGTAGGCTCGAACCTGCGACCCTCAAGTTGGTAGGCACTGCAGGGATTCTACCGCTGCACTAGGCCTACCTGGAAGCCCATATACATTTCCAAAAATAAAAGAAACAAATATGCAAGCAAGGTACTGAGGCAGGACATAATACACTACTGAAAGCCTCTGGAAATTGTATGGAAAAATCCATCTAAACAGGATCATTATGCAAAAGGCAACAATAAAGTGGTTCTGATGATAAAGAGACTGTCATATCTCTATAACCGAGCCAGAGGGCAACACGCTCGCTCACATCCATCTTCTTTAAGTAACGCCGCTCACAATAATGACACGGCACATGGTGAGAGCCAAACACACACGCACGCACAGATGCAAACATATTGTCATAAGTACACACACGCACGCACACACACACACACACACACACACACACGCACACACACACACACACACACACACACACACACACACACAGTATTAATATTCTCTATCTGCTTCTCTCTCTCTCTCACACGCACCCGCACGCACGCACGCACACACACACACACACACACACACACACACACACACACACACACACACACACACACACACACACACACACACACACACACACACACACACATCTCCCACTATTTAATAGTAGTGCCAGGGGGCCAGCAGAAGTCATAATCATGAGTGTGAGTAACAGCAGTGTGACAGGCGGAAGCTGCTTCAGTGTAAATAAAGAACATGTAAATAAGTAGTCTGAATTATTCAAGCCTGAGACCAGCTCGCACATGCATGCCCCGGCTGTCTCCGCCCGCTCACTTCGTGCTGGGATCATCTACCACCAATCTAATACCAAGATGAGATTGGTTTTTTGTGTTTTTTAATACTGTGCAATCTGGCTAATTCACACGACATGACTGTAAATTCAGGGGATTTGTGGAAGTCATGGAGATGCATGTTATGTGGAGTCCATAAAGCCTGTGGGTATAAGCTTATAGAGGAGATATGGTGGGCTAACAGAACAGAGCAGTATAGGGTATGGTGTGATAAGATGAGAAATTGTTTGAGACTGTTTACCTAAAATGTTGGACATGCATGTATGTGGTGTCCACAAGCCTGTGGGTATAAGCTTTGGGGAGATATGGTGGGCTAAGACAGAAAGAGATGCATTTAGGCTATGGTGTGTAATGTGGGAGAGAAGAAAGGAAAGGAAAGCCAGTTGTCCACTATGTAAACAGAGAAGTAGTTTGAGATGAAAAATGGTGCAGAAACCCAAAATTGAACCTAAACAAGTGCGGGAATCTGCTCGGCATGTTCATAAACCTCATCTGTTGAAGATAAATTGTGAGTTATGACAGGCTTCAAGGCAGCGAGATCTAAGTGCAACAGGGAAATCATGGAACATAAAATCCTGGATCAGCACACTGGCAATTACAGGCTAACAAAGTACATATCACATGACTCAACTCAAATAACCCCCATACTCCAAAAACACCCCCATCCCTTACTGACTTCATTTGGCATCAAACAACCAAAACAACTGCTGTTTCCACATCTCTGGGTTTGCTGATTGGGCTGATCTTATTGATTGTTCTTCAGTAGGACACATGTGGGAATAGCCTCTGGTAGCTTACCAAAATGCTGTGCCAGCCAGTCATGTTGAGTTGCTCTGCCCTAAGCATCTGCAATAACACTTCTCTGAGAAAACACAGCTAAACCTTGTAGCCCAAGGCGGGCGGGGGTTCACAAAAAGAAAGGCTTTGGTGAAGCAGGGGTCTTATCTGAGCATCCAGCAGTTGAAACATGTCTCTCTTCCACTCGTAGATGTGATGAGTCAAAACATGATGGACAGCGCTCCACTCTCGCCCCCTGGGAATAACATCAAAATGCGGCGCCTGACAAGTTGTTCGGCTGCAGAAGAAGAAGAGAAAAATGGACTCAGTGCTGACCACCAGCGGTAGCAACGCGAGAAGCAACGTGAAGCGGCGTGAATTGTTGATCTGATGGTTTGGGGACATTTGTCCTTGTAAACGAAAGTGAGATTGGATGCCTTGCTTTTGAGAACTTTTTGTTTGTATTTTACCCAAATTTCAAAATGTATATTATGATTATTATGATTATGATTATGATTATGATTATAATTATGATGATGATTATTATTATTATTAAGAAATGTAGCAATTGTAAAAAAAAAATGCTGTTAATTCAGCATTTCAAATGGTAAGGCAATGCTTTTTGCCAGTGGTGTATGCATCTAAAACAATACAAATTACATTGAAAATGTATTTGCTTTATTGGTATTGTTTGTTTGGTAATTAGGTGAATAAAATTGTACACTACATAGACATAGAGGAATAGACTATATTGACCACGACCAAAATTAATGCTGAATGCATCATTGTGTGTGTGTGTGTGTGTGTGTGTGTGTGTGTGTGTGTGTGTGTGTGTGTGTGTGTGTGTGTGTGTGTGTGTGTGTGTGTGTGTGTGTGTGTGTGTGTATAAAGTCAGACTTGTTCATGTATTCAGGAGTCAGACCATGTAAATGCCCCAATGAAGCATTGATTAGAGTGTCATTTCAGTTAGTCAAGGAACAAATCTACTGTCTGATGTAGTAGTAAATAAAAAGTTTGGTGAGCCGTGATCCCAATTGGGGATTTATAATAAATCAAACATCCACAAAACTAAAGAAAGAACAATTATATTTCCATTGACATTGTGTAAAATGTTGATTGTTTTGTTAGATGTTGTAATTTTCAGTTAATTGCATTATCAAGCCATGTCTAGTGAAATAAACTGCAAATGTTGATTTAGAATAGATGGAGTTGGAAAATAACGTACAGTATTACGGTAGGATGTGATCAGGCCCGTAGCTACCATTGAGGACACCGAGGTCATGACCTCGGTATTTTCCACACCAAATTTTTTTTTTCTTTTTTTTTTTTTTTTTTGAAAAATAGCCCCAGTCCCCAGATCTATTAATCTGTCATTGATGTTTTAATGCGACAGTTGATCGGAAATGCAACAATTTGCTTCCTCTCTGTGTGCTATTGAAGTTAGAGAGATAACTCACAACATTCAGATTTTGCATTGAGGCTAGATTGGGGCTAGACTTTGGGGACAGTTCTATTGAAGTGAATGGGTAAGTAACTCCCCTGTAAGTGATGTTTGTGTAGATGGGCCATTGTATTTAATTGAGCAGTATTCTGCCATGTGACCTGTATGCAGAATATAAATTAAATCATATGGGGAGACATTTATTTTTTGTATCATTTTAAAGCAACAGCACAGTAAAGAGGATATTAATCTAACATGATGTATGTAGTTCTTTATAGATCTAGCCTCTTCATTTTGCTCTCAAAGTGCACCAGATTGAAGCATTTTACTTTAAAATGCACAACATTTTCTATCGGGGGGGGGGGGGGCACAGCCCCCCCTGGGCCCCCCAAGCCGCACTAAAATGACCTCGGTATTTCTCAAACCCTGGCTACGGGCCTGGATGTGATTTGATGCATTGGACAAGTTGGTGGATTACTTTATTGGGTGAAGAATCCACTGTAAAAGAGCTGACAAATTTAAATCCACCCTACATTACAATACATCTATTCCGTTAAAATATTGGTTAATTTTTGACTTATAGATTTAACGCTATTGGGTTGGTTATCCTATATCCGATGAATGACGCGGTCGCTGTGTATCAAACAAGAAATTAAAATAGCTCCCTTTCATTCGTTTTCTACGAGAGAGAGCGAGAGAGAGAGAGAGAGAGAGAGAGAGAGAGAGAGAGAGAGAGAGAGAGAGAGAGAGAGAGCTTGTTGAAAAGGTAGGTCTCTCGCGAGTCGCGATGCATCCTGGGTACATAACTCCATGGTGATGCAGAGCCTGTGTGTGTGTGTATGTGTGTATGTGTGTATGTGTGTGTGGTAGGGGAGCCAAAGTAAGTAAACGGGGGAGGGTCAGCTAGGGGTTTTTAACGAGTTACAATGTGTCTTGAACGGTCGCGCTTTACAATGTACCAACTCGGCCGGTCGTCTTAACGGGAAATGAATCATTCTTGAGTCGAACAAAAGCGTTCTTACCGGGGGAGAAAGCGCGAGGGAGAGAGCGAGAGAGGCAGCATGAAGAAGCCTCTCGCCCTGCTCTGTGTTGTCGGATTGGGTTTGAAATGGTAGCGTACTGTACGAGCCTACCGCACTGGGAAGGACCATGGTCGAGAGGAGCAGCAAATTCTTGTTGATCGTCGTGGGCTCCGTGTGTTTCATGCTGATCCTCTATCAGTACGTGGCCCCCGGGGTGATCAATTTCGGCTCCCCGCACGGCTATTTCACCGAGGAAGACGAGGGGGACATCTTCCCCACTCCGGACCCTCACTACGTGAAGAAATACTACTTCCCCGTCAGGGACCTGGAGAGGACCATCGATTTCCAAATCAAGGGAGAGGACGTGATCGTGTTCCTGCACATCCAGAAGACAGGGGGGACTACCTTCGGGAGGCACCTCGTCCAGAATGTCCGCCTGGAGGTCCCCTGCGACTGCAGACCGGGTCAGAAGAAGTGTACCTGCTACCGGCCCAACCGCAAGGAGACCTGGCTCTTCTCCCGGTTCTCCACGGGCTGGAGCTGCGGCTTACACGCCGACTGGACCGAGCTCACCAACTGTGTGCCGGGGGTCCTCAACAAGAAGGAGAACAAGCTGAAAAATCAAAGGTAAAGGAAGAGTTTTTTCCTCTCCCCAAATATGAGCCAACCCTGGTGCAGGGTTTATGTTATTAGTCAAAACAAAATAAAAAGTACCAGTATCTACGATACATTTTAGAAGATTTTCACAGCTATATATATATATATATATATATATATATATATATATATATATATATATATATATATATATATAACCCTAACCCATATATATATATATATATATATATATATATATATATATATATATATATATATATATATATATATATATAATCCTACTGGAGTAGGCTATTGTAGTGTTGCCTAGTATAACATTACACCATAAGCTAGGCTACAATAAGGTCACTAAACTCATCACTACCCAGTACCACAGACACAGTCCCTGTAGGAGTAATATTGCAGTGATTTGTTGTTTGTATTCGAGATACCGTAATCTCTAAAGCAAAAAGCAAGGTCTACATGACTGAAAGTCTTTCTGCATGTATATCTTTCTCATTTTCAAAATAGCCTTTAATGTGGTATTGTCTCTTTAGAAAACACAACTAATAGTACATTTTAGAAGGATATATTATGCAAAGCATGAGAACAAAACGTACACCACAAAAAATACTTGAGTGATATCATAGGAGATAAAAATCCCACAAAGTGAAATAAGGTCGCAGTAAACTCATCGCCAAGTAACGTTATGACTCACCTCCTACAAGCCCCTACAGGATTATTATAAGGTTATTATAGTGATTTATTGTTTTAGGGTGGCATTGGCATTCATTTAGCCATGAGATCAAGGGTCTGTCTCTGCACTGGGTGGGACAGTATTATGGCATGGTATGAAACAATAGCTGTGGGAATTATAGCCTGGAAAGTCTGTCCTCCTGATGGACGGTAAAAAGGCAACTGTTGTTGATTGACATTGTAACACTGCCACAAATGCCATCATAGGAGATCAACAGAGAGGCTGACAATTGTTGAGAAGTGTCATTATCAGGGCATCCTCCTACACAGCGTGCTTCAGCAGACTGTATTCCACACGGGGAACTGTAATACATCTAGGCAACATTTCCACTCAGTAATAATCCCACGCATTGACTGCAAGCCAGCCCGACACTGTGCGCATTCTTTATTAAGTTATAACCCATTTCTGCTCCACGCCTCCCCATTGTTGTTGCACATATTGCATCCCTCTCCCAGACATATTGACGGCTGTATCAACTTCCATTTCACTGCACCCTTGTGGTTAAAGGCTGTGCTTGTTGAATGGTTTAGGTGTCTTTGTGTGCCCTAAGCTCGTTCAATATTTTATTTTGGCGAAGGACAATCGATAGGACAAAAGGGCTCAGAAATATGAGGTAATTTAATTTAGATAAAGAAAAGATGCGTTTCCCCGCCCTCTACCCATCAGTCTGGCAGAGATGTCATCCGGGCTGCTCTGCGCCCCATAGCTGCTCAAACAGGGGATCAGGGCTGCAGCCTGGGCTGGGCAGGGCTGGGGGGGGGAGAGGGGAGAGGGGACCCTGCAGGGGTTTGGCTCCGCTATAATCCGGGTGATTATTACTGCTGCCTGGGACATACACACACACACACACACACACACTATCTCACTCTCTCTGGCGCTGGTATTTGCTGCTGGCGTCTGTCCCAGCGCCCGTGGTTTCCCCCGGTCAGAGGTGATAACGTGTCCGACCATTCTGCATGGCGAGCTGAGATATCTCAGTGGTAACAGGATAGACGGCCTTTCATCACTTTCTAAACAGTTTATAAGCCTAAACTGTGTGTGTGTGTGTGTGTGTGTGTGTGTGTGTGTGTGTGTGTGTGTGTGTGTGTGCGCGAAGACTGGGGAACAGGAACAGACAGGAAGGCAGAGTGGGAGAGAGCGTGGGTGTGAGCGTGGTGGAGAGAATTTTTTGCCTCTGGTATAATGGACCATCCTATCGCTCGTGACAGGAGAAGCCAGGGACTAGAAGCTTAATAGCACCCTGAAGAAAAACAATGCTGCTCCATATTACACAGCGCTCCTTTAGAAGGAGAAGAGACGTGAATCGCTGCACTGCAGGGCCGCAACTAACCATTATTTATTTTCCATTATCGATTAATCTGTCGATTATTTTCTCCATTACTCGTTTGTTGTTTGATCTATAAAATGTCAGAAAATGGTGAAAAATGTCGTTCAGTGTTTCCCAAAGTCCAAGATGATGTCTTCAAATATCTTGTTTTGTCCACAACCCAAGGATTATTCAGTTTACTGTCATAGAGGAGTAAAGAAATATTCACATTTAAGCTGGAATCAGATAATTTTGACTTGTTTTTCTTAAAAAAATAAAATAAAAAAAATACTCAAAACAATTGATCAATTATCAAAATAGTTGTTGATTAATTTTCTGTCGATCGACTAATCATCTCTACTGAAGTGAAGGGCTCTGAAGAGAGACTGGAAGCACTATCTCCATGTCTCTCTCTTGCTCTCGCTCTCTCCCTGTTTCTGTCTGTCCCTCCCTGGCTTGTTTAGGGACATTTGCATTCCAGTCCAGTAGCAGTGGTTGTGAGGCTGGTGAGGGAGAGATCAGTAGCAGTGGTTGTGTGAACTGAGGCTGGTGAGGGAGAGATCAGTAGGAGTGGTTGTGAGGCTGAGGAGAGAGAGATCAGTAGCAGTGGTTGTGAGGCTGGTGAGGGAGAGATCAGTAGCAGTGGTTGTGAGGCTGAGGAGAGAGAGATCAGTAGCAGTGGTTGTGAGGCTGAGGAGAGAGAGAGATCAGTAGCAGTGGTTGTGAGGCTGAGGAGGGAGATATCATCTGTGTTTACCGAGCGGTGGTTGGGATTTCTCGGTGCAGTGTTGTACGCATGGTCTTCAGCTCTGCTGTGTACCATCGGTGTGGCGGAGATGGTTTGGAGATCAGTCCTCATCCCGGCCAGCGGCCAGGAAGATTTACGGGCCTGACAGAAACTGAGCTGTTCACTTAGCGGAGGAAGCGGTTTGGAGCTGCGTTGTTAACTCAAGAAACCGTGAGGCAGAGAAAGAGAAAACGCTCTATCGAGAAATCTTCTGGCCGTGCAGCGGCAGCAGCTCTGGTGACGACATCTGGCTCCAGTTGTTTCCTTCCAAATGTCAAAGTGAATTTTACACAAACGTCTGAAATGTTGCAAAGAAATAAAATGTGAATGAGGCCTGTTTCCATCAGCTGGGTTGAAGTGAATAAATAGGCTTCTTATGTCAGAGGAACACATCCACAAGAGAAATGGAAAGAGTCAAGAATAGATCAGTGAGGTGGAGTGAAGAATTGATGAAGATGTTGTTGCTCTTCACTGTTGGCTAATGTTGTCCATATGTCATGCTTTCATCTGAAGACCAAAACAAAGAAATCATCTTATATTATTTATGATTCTAATACACAATCTAATGGCCATATAGAACCTCAACAGGCGCCTTCTAAATGGGAGAAACAGCTGCATGACATTTCTGGGAGGTTGTGATAGCCAAGAAGAGATATTACACACATTTCACAATGTTCAAAGGCACTTTTGAACTGTTACGCAATGATGCTGTAACACGCCATGATGCCATGATGCCATCCATCATCAGGCCCCTTCATGCCAAGTCTGTGTCATGATTCATTCCTCACATGTTTTTCCATTCCATCACTGTTGATTTGATCATTTCTTCATCAACAAATCATGTTTCCGTTTCAAGTGAGCATAAAATCTTCGACATTGCCTTTCGATGTTGTGATTTTATTTTTAATAATGCTTTTCTAATTCAGCACATCATCATAATTTGTTCAAAAATGGTTGGAAAATCAGCTCATGGTGATAATGGGCGCCTTGTCTTGGGGAGTGCAGCAGTTTGAGATGTGGAGATGCAAAGATGAAGGCACAGTTCAGTACTCAGACAAATGTGTCAGAATGAGAGGAAGGCACAATAAGTCAGAGAGAGAGAGACGGAGTGAGACGAATGATTAGTAACAGGAAGGACAGATCTGTCTTTGATCAGTGACGGAGATGAACAGTGGCGCGACATTGGAGAATGGAACACTCTCATACACACGCGCACACACACACACACGCACACACACACACGCACACACACGCACACACACACACACACACACACACACACACACACACACACACACACACACACAGACATACACACAGACCCACAGACACAGACAGACAGAGAAGAGCGCCAGTCTGACTACAGCTTTGTCATTTTCCATCTCTTATATCAGTTTTAATGCTCTTCTCTGATCCCCTGGGACACATACTGGGACTAATACACACACGCATACACACACACACACACACATGCACGCTCATGCACATTATTAGGGACACACTAACTAATGAGTGTGTGTGAGGCTAACAGACACAGACATAAGGCCTTTTAGATATGAGGCCTGTAACACTTTCACATGGGGGGATACTGTGTGTGTGTGTGTGTGTGTGTGTGTGTGTGTGTGTGTGTTTTTAATCCTAATGTGTCATAGTGCGTCTTAGTAAGTGAAGTGATGGGGCTAATTTTTACCGCCTCTCTCGACCCTCTCAAATCACTCCTCACTCACTCACGACTCACTCAATCACTGACTGACTCTCTCTCTCTCTCTCTCTCTCTCTCTCTCTCTCTCTCTCCCCTGCCTCCTCTTCATCCTTTCTGCTTGCCTCTAAAACACTTTCACTCCCTCTCCCTCCATCGCTCCCTCCCTCCTTCCCTCTATGATGGTGTCATTCTCTAATCAAACAGCAGGCTTGCGTTCCGCTTGGTGGCTTTATGGCCGGGGGCTCTCTCTCTCTCTCTCTCTCTCTCTCTCTCTCTCTCTCTCTCTCTCTCTCTCTCTCTCTCTCTCTCTCTCCCTCTCTCCCTCCCCTCTCTCTGTCTCTCCCTCACCATCTTTCCTTCTCTCCCTTACCATCCCTCTCTCTCTCTCTCTTTCCCTCCCTTCTTCCTCTCTTTCTATCTCCCTCTCCCCCCGAGCGTGACTACTGCATTAGAGGAAATGTCTTTTCATGGAAGATTTGCTGCAATTTCCAAAATGGCTGCTTTGCCTAATGGACAACTGCCTTGGTTCTAATGAATGATTACATGTACGAGTATGAGGGGAGGGGAGGGTGTGGAGGGCGGGGGGAGGGAGGCAAGAGGAGATGGAGGTGATGAAGGGTAAGAGATGAGGGAGAGGGAAGGATGAGAGGATGAGTGTTGGGCAAGAGGACGGCCCTCTGGGTAGGATGGAAAAGATGGAGGGGTGAAAACGTTTAGTTTCATTGCTGGGGAGGGGAGTGTGGGGGGGGGGGGGGGGGGTTGGGGTAGTCAATTAGCACGGTTGTCAAGCACTGGGCATTACTTTTCTTTCAATAGGTCTGTTTCAGATTCACAGCACAAATCACAGCAGTGTGTGTGTGTGTGTGTGTGTGTGTGTGTGTGTGTGTGTGTGTGTGTGTGTGTGTGTGTGTGTGTGTGTGTGTGTGTGTGTGTGTGTGTGTGTGTGTGTGTGTGTGTGTGTGTGTGGTCGCCCAGCATGGGTCAATCAGCCAGCCATCTGAACTTTTGGAAGCTGCAAAGGCGGTCCTGGCTGGCTGACAACATCGTACATGGTGTGTGTGTCTTTACATGGATGCGCGTGTGTGCCCCGCCCATGCGTGGTGGTGGTAGGCTGTGTGTAGCCAGGCAGGTCGGTGTTAATCCAATCAGATTAGCCGGGTTTAAGCGCTGGCGGCCGGGCGCTCTAAAGCGGGTTATAGGTTCCCTCATCCCGGCTGTGGCTGCACCACGTTCCAGCATTCCCAATAAGACTCCCACATCCTTCCAGCCGGTTATTCCCTAGCTGCTTACATCTTCAAATCCCCTTCACTTGCGGGACAAGCCTGCTTACTAGAAAGTAGGCTCTCTAATTGGTTTTGACCAGTTGAGACTAGTGTTGCCTAGGGCTGCCGTGGTTACCGCATCACACCAGTTATGCACTCACCTCACGCGTCAAGCTGATCAACGCTTCATCGCACGCAAATGAGCAATTAATAAGTAATTAATTAGCGACTGTGCTGCTGCTAATACAAGGGCCAAGCAATGTGCACAATAACCTATTAATGGTCTTTCCATTTGAGCTGAAAGTGTCAATGGCAGGGAAAACCCCTTTGGAAAAAAAAGTGTAAAAGGTCACTGTGAGCAACATGAAGTGAATGCAGTCAGGTGTTTCCCACAGGATTTTGAGTTGTTGTGGTGGGGGGTGGACCCCCACCACAACAACTGGGAGGCAGCCGCCTCCCCCACGTGCATCTCAACGAATCACGATGCATTTAATCAATCACCTGTCTTGAAAACGACATCTAACCTAGTGTCCTCTAGAGAGAGAGTGGCGTCAGTGGAGGACCAAAATGCAAGACTCATTAGCCAATGAACAGCCAGGAATGGGTCTCGCACTACTTTTGCATGCTAAATAAAGCTGATAATTAGGGGTGCACCGATTGCAATTTTGTTGGCCGGTTCCGATTTCCGATTTTTTAGTAGTCTGACTTGCCGATACCAATTTTTGCCGATTCCGATTTTCTTTCTAAGAACAATTGACAGCTTACAAAAAGTTTTTGTAACTTTGTTTGAAAATTAAGATTCATATAACAATTCTTATCATGTGCATGAAGTAGAACCATCTCACTCAAACACATCTCAAAATAAAAGTCTTCCAGGTTACTGGACAGAGATTTTTTGTGCAAATACAATGAATAAAAAATTAAATAAAATCCAATAGCCTATATCCCACTGTACAGCTATCTATCAAAACGGGTGCAACAGAACATCAAAATGATCCATGGACAAGGAGTTTATAGCTTGGCTCCAGACCAGTCCTCTTGAGTAGAGGGGAAATGAGTTTATGAGTTACAGTAACGATCTTCAGTCTGAATATCAGGCGGAGTTTACACACAGTCCGAAATTTCGTATGCGTTTTTTTTTTATCTGCCATCCGAACAAAGATCGTCACTCACAGAAAACCTTGCACACTTGAGTCCGATGCATTTTTATTATTATGTCCGTCGTTCTATTTACAATACGAAACAAATAGTCTGTCCTGTATCAACGTTACAACATGACTGACAGGCTGAGGCAGCAGCGCTGATGTGGAATGGAGAAGGCAGGTCGGGGAATGGTTATACTGGACACAATGCTCACGTTCACCTCGCCAAGCCAGCTGTGCGCTGTGGCCGGGTGCAGCAGCACTGCTTCCCGGGTAGAGAGAGCAGAGAGAGGGGGGCCAGTGAGGTGAAGCGAGCCGCTCAGACTGGACTCCAGCCGAGCGGGACTCGGCCGCACCTCTGTCTCCACGGCTTATTTTCGACGTTTTCTATCTCGGATGCGTTATTTCGAATCCCACATAGGTTACGCCTGGCGCAACCTATGTGGGTTTCAGGACGAAACAGTCTCGAGCCACTAACGTCATCTTTAGTCACAATATTCCTGGAATGCAAGTTTAACTAAACAGTTACATGTCCTTTACATTCTACATAAAATTAAGATACGGTATTACGGGTTGTTTTATTTTGTATGTTACATACTTATTGGCCAAGTTATGTTCAATTCAGCCAGGGTACAAGGGACTGAGTGTAGTCGGCCATCTTTTCAAATCAAGTAGAATACCATTTAGGAAATGGCCTATTGAAAAAAGATAGATGTAGCCTAATAATTTCTTAAATACATAACATATTGCATAATTTTTAGCAAACTAAATCTTAATTTTAAATCATTTTTTGATTTCAAAATAATTATCTAACTATTCACTGCGGTCTGCGCTTGCCAGTGCAAAGGGAGCGAGCCACCGCTCCTTATTTAATTAATTAATTCGGTTCGGGTTTGCAGACCCATTAAGATTAATCAATAAAACACAAAAAACAAAAGCTATTATCCAATCGTCCAACAAATGTATTTTATTATAGTGAATGAACTCATCACAAACTTTGTGAACTGAGTTTGTCATATATTCCCGTTTAATTAAGCCTAAAGAAAGACACTGGCGGGCCTACATTAAATGTCTCTTTGCATCCAAGAACGTGAAATTAAATAACTTGAAAGATAATCTAAATTAAGAAGTTGCCTTCCTGCAACAAGCCAGAGATGAGACGTGCAGTCAGTCAAACTTTATAGCCTATATTTTCTGAAGCGGGTCTATATTGACAACGATGAGGAGGGACTGCAGCTGGTTGACATGCGGGCGGGCATCCAACTCGCTTTCAGAACGGACTTATAGCCTACTTCACAAGATGAGAATATTTACCTTAAAGTCCCTGGAAACCAGAAATATTTTTTTATTATTTAGCATTTTGAGTTCATCACATCACAGGAACCTATGTTAATAAGCCACCAGCCAAATCTGAACGATGATGAACGTCGCAAAGTATATAAATTTAGGTTTGACAGTCATGGCAAAAGTCATGAGAATCAATTAGATTTTAGACCGTCTTTTCTCCCGCTGACTGTGTGGGCGTGTCCCGTCTGCAGCAGGTCTCCTCCGAGAGAGAGAGAGAGGGAAACAGAGAGAGAGAAGGAGAGAGAGAGAGAAGGAAAGAGAGATGGAGTGTGTGTGTGTGTGTGTGTGTGTGTGTGTGTGTGTGTGTGTGTGTGTGTGTGTGTGTGTGTGTGTGTGTGTGTGTGTGTGTGTGTGTGTGTGTGTGACTTTTGTCATGACTGTCAAACCTAAATTTATATACTTTGCGACGTTCATCATCGTTCAAGTTTGGCTGGTGGCTTATTAACATAGGTTCCTGTGATGTGATGAACTCAGAATGCTAAATAATAAAAAAAAAATCTGGTTTCCAGGGACTTTAACTCTCATTTTAACCATAAACTCATCCATAGGCCAATCAGTCAACAATATATAACGAGGTCCGGTAGCAAGGGGCGTCTCTTCCAGGCTTTCTATTCTAGCAAGCGATGTTACACCTCGCAGTATAGTAAACCTAGTCCACTCACACATCATCTCACACATGAAAGGGTGAGATATGTTTCCTATGTGTTTGCTCCCCCAGTAGCTTGAGGCTAGTGTTGACAGGCCTCTCCCAGCTACACCACTACTCCCTCTTGACTACAAGAGTTCAGCTCGGGTTCAGACTCAGGTCGACGTGACCCGTAACCCAGCCTCCCCAAACTCCCGGCTTCGGCCCAAAAGGAAATGTTGATGCTTTAACTCACTCTGCTACACACAGTACTTTACTTTAGCACAGTACTTCACTTCAACGCCATGTCACGTCTCCCATCTGCAGCCATTTTGCAGCAGAGATTTTGTTTCCCTTCACGCAGCTGTTTGGCTGAATTCGATCAGGGATGCAAATCGTCTGAGTGAAACCAAACTGCTGCTATTGAGAAAACACTGTGCCACCGTACCGTACAGGGATGCTTTAACACAGGAAGCTCACAGACAGAATCAATGCTATAACTGATTGGTTGGAAATAAAAGAATGTCAGAAATGTGAATCGGTATGATCAAGTTGAATCGAGACCATTTAATGTCGTCATTGATTCAGCGCAGCCATTTCTGCTCTCAGACAGACAGAAGATGAGCAGAGGAGGAGTAGAGGAGGCCTCTCGAGGAGTGCCTCTCTTGGTGGTCTGAGTGGAGGGTTGTCTTCCGTCTGCGTGCGAGCCCTTCAATATCGATTAGCCGTTATGGATCGGCCAGGGTTTTTCATTGATTGATAAGGGCTGAATGACACCGACGCGGAGCAAAGCCTTTCCAGACAGGTCCAGCTGTACACACAACAAAGAAGACAGACGCACTGACGCAGCGAGAGGAAAGAAAAGCAAGAGTGATGCGTTTAATGATTACACAGCCTGTGCGACTGTGTGTCACTCTGTCTCTTCCACCCTCTGCTGCCGACTGTCACATGTCACCCCCCCCCCCCCCACCACCCCACCCAAGTGATCCTTCAGCCATGAGGACAAATAGCCGTGCGGTGAATGATTAGAGGACATTTCCATGGCTGGTAATGAGGGGCGCTACGCTACAGTGGCTCCGCCAACAGGATTACTGCCTATTGATTAGCCTAGCCTAGCATTAGCCTGGCTAGCCAAAATGCGGCCAACTGATTAGCGGGCATTTCTATGGTGGTTAATGGGTGGCGCTATGGAATGCTACGGCGCGCTAGCCATGAGAATGGGATTACAGGCTATTAATCAGACAAGGGGTTAGCCGTAGTCATTAGCCGGGCCCCTCGGCAAAGTCAGCGCATCTGCGGTTGATCCCAGTTCCTGGTTTCTAAATTGGGTTTGCCGTCTCTTGCTAGATACTGGCCCTGAGACCCTCTAACAGTCTCTCCCACCCCCCATGGTGCCCATTATTTGGTGGCTCTGCTTGTCTTTCCCCTCCCTCCTTCCCTCCGCCTTCTCCTGAGATAGAGAGGGACGGAGACAGAGAGAGGTCCCCGGGGACTGCTCTCCTCTGCATCCATTAGCTGCACTG
Organism: Poromitra crassiceps; assembly: GCF_964638095.1. Lineage (NCBI taxonomy): Eukaryota > Metazoa > Chordata > Actinopteri > Beryciformes > Melamphaidae > Poromitra > Poromitra crassiceps. The sequence continues at coordinate 52,058,048 of NC_139625.1, read as the reverse complement.
TCTTTTCACGTCGCTGGATGTGACAAGTCCAGACAGGATGTGACCCGGGAGCTTCCCCTCGTCGTCTCCAGTCTGAGCTCGTCTCATTTATTTGTAAACAAATAAAAAATTGCATCCATTTCCTGAGTGTGCGTGTGTGTTTATGAATAAGTAAATCTATTCATGAATTCACTGTGTGTCTGTGAGAAGAGATGGCCAGAGGAGGCATGTGAACGGAGAGGAGAGGCTGACAAGCGTGTTAATTGAATTGTGGGAAAAATGCAAATCGCAGACTGCCTCTTTGAATTAGGGGGAGGAGTTTCAACTGATTGGGACTGTCTCCTTTGGGCACACACACACACACACACACACACACACACACACACACACACACACACACACACACACACACACACACACACACACACACACACACACACACACACACACACACACACACAGAGTAGGCTAACTTTTACCACATCCCCAAAGAGAATGAATGATAGTGTTGTCTCTGTATCCTTCCCCGCCTAACCCTCTCTTTTTCTCATCGGTCCTCTCTGTTTTTTCTGCCCATCACTCCATCCCAACACTTCAATCTTGTGTGTGTGTGTGTGTGTGTGTGTGTGTGTGTGTGTGTGTGTGTGTGTGTGTGTGTGTGTGTGTGTGTGTGTGTGCATGACATGTCAGAGTCCCACCAGGAGAGCTAAACTGCTGATGCCATTCATGGAAGACAGAGTGAAGGAAAAAGAGTGAATCCTCTTTCTGTTACACTTGCTTTGTCTGCTTCGCTCCAGGGCAGAGCTGTAGAAGTCTTTTTGAATGTGTCTGTCTGTGTGTGTGTGTGTGTGTGTGTGTGTGTGTGTGTGTGTGTGTGTGTGTGTGTGTGTGTGTGCGCTGCGCGCGCGTGCGTGCGTGCGTGCGCGCGCGTGCGTGCGTCCTACCTTCATCTGTGCATTCAAGCAGGGACTGCATGTATCCGGGACGGGTGCGTGCAGTGTGGATGTTTGGCCTGTGCAATCTGTGTTCACATATCCATAAGGTGATTGTGTGTGTGCGCGTGTGTGTGTGTGTGTGTGTGTGTGTGTGTGTGTGTGTGTGTGTGTGCGTGTGTGTGTGTGTGTGTGTGTGTGTGTGTGTGTGTGTGCGTGTGCGTGTGTGTGTGTGTGTGTGTGCACGCCTGGTCTTCTCACTGACTTCACACAGACCAATTCTGTCACTGTAGGTTACATTGCTATCCCCTCCTCTCCTCCTCACACCACACACACACATCACACAAACCCCCCCTCAAGCTCTTTTTCCAGACAGTTCGCAGTCAACTGCCCTGGTTAAACAAGGTTAAATAAATACGTCACCAGGCCTGGAATCAACTTTGGCTTTTGATCAATCCAAATTTATTGGGGCATTGCGGCAAAAATGTAGGGCACCAAGGCCAAAACCAATGGTTATTCAAATATATTTTTCAGTCATTTTTCCCTCAACAAAATAAATGTCGTGATGGAGAAACGTAATGCTGCAGTGTGATACAGCACATAATAAGATAGCTCAGACTGCAAAGTTAGTTAAATGTCCAATAACACCTGATAACGTAAGTAGCTACAATCAGATGTTCCCTAAACGCCTCATGCAGGCTACTGCTACTGATCTGTCTCAACCCAGTTCATTATATAGTTCGCTATATTCTTCACTACATCGGCTAATACTAGTTCTGCTCAAGCACTCATAGCTCACTCCTTTTTTTATTAGCCACTACACATTTCAGATGTGCTACTTACTTAGCTTAGTAGTTAACGATAGCTTAGATGTTAGTGATGGGAGATGGCTTCTCTCTCCCTCTCAGTTTAACTAATAATTAGCTGTTTACGTTTACGTTACACATATATTTGCGGGAGCGGGAGAAATCTGGCTGTGGAAGTCCAGCCTGATGATGGAGACACTGTGGAAGTCCAGCCTGATGATGGAGACACTGTGGAAGTCCAGCCTGATGATGGAGACACTGTGGAAGTCCAGCCTGATGACAGAGACACTGTGGAAGTCCAGCCTGATGACAGAGACACTGTGGAAGTCCAGCCTGATGACAGAGACACTGTGGAAGTCCAGCCTGATGACGGAGACACTGTGGAAGTCCAGCCTGATGACGGAGACACTGTGGAAGTCCAGCCTGATGACGGAGACACTGTGGAAGTCCAGCCTGATGATGGAGACACTGTGGAAGTCCAGCCTGATGATGGAGACACTGTGGAAGTCCAGCCTGATGATGGAGACACTGTGGAAGTCCAGCCTGATGATGGAGACACTGTGGAAGTCCAGCCTGATGACGGAGACACTGTGGAAGTCCAGCCTGATGATGGAGACACTGTGGAAGTCCAGCCTGATGACGGAGACACTGTGGAAGTCCAGCCTGATGATGGAGACACTGTGGAAGTCCAGCCTGATGATGGAGACACTGTGGAAGTCCAGCCTGATGACGGAGACACTGTGGAAGTCCAGCCTGATGATGGAGACACTGTGGAAGTCCAGCCTGATGACGGAGACACTGTGGAAGTCCAGCCTGATGATGGAGACACTGTGGAAGTCCAGCCTGATGATGGAGACACTGTGGAAGTCCAGCCTGATGATGGAGACACTGTGGAAGTCCAGCCTGATGATGGAGACACTGTGGAAGTCCAGCCTGATGACGGAGACACTGTGGAAGTCCAGCCTGATGACAGAGACACTGTGGAAGTCCAGCCTGATGATGGAGACACTGTGGAAGTCCAGCCTGATGACGGAGACACTGTGGAAGTCCAGCCTGATGACAGAGACACTGTGGAAGTCCAGCCTGATGATGGAGACACTGTGGAAGTCCAGCCTGATGACGGAGACACTGTGGAAGTCCAGCCTGATGATAGAGACACTGTGGAAGTCCAGCCTGATGACAGAGACACTGTGGAAGTCCAGCCTGATGACGGAGGCACTGTGGAAGTCCAGCCTGATGACGGAGACACTGGGAAACGTCAGTTTGTTTATTTGCAGCGTCACATCATGTAGATTTAATGAAGAAATCCGCAACTTTCTTTTAAGGGCGCAACGGCCAGTTGAAAACAGGACATGCCAAACTGGCCGATAGTTAATTTTAGAAGGGGCATCGCGGCCACACTCCGGGGCATCCACGCACGGCACTGGCTGTTTGGCCATGCTTTAATTCCTGCCCTGCTGCACCTCATCTGGAAATCTCGACACGGGCCAACGCCGAGTCCAAGTCCACGGTTAAAAAAGTGGGCCAGGCCTCTCTAGTAACCACGCACACAGCTATTGAGCAGGCGGCGGAGCGAGAGAGCGTTACCCCGATGAATAAAGGTCGGCGTTAAAAGCTAATCCAGCTATACTATTCTTAGTGTCTTTTCACCTCTTTGTCTCTGACTGCTCCGCCTCCTCTCACCGCGCGTGCACAGCCGTCTGGATCTGGGGCACGAGTATATAGGTTTCACCTTGTCTCGCTCTCGCTCTCTTTCATTTCATTTTTCTCTCTGTTTTCTCTCCCTGATGATCGTCTCCTCCCCTCCCCCCTTCTCTCTCTCTTTCACTTCTCTTTTCACTCCATCAAAAAAAGTTTCACCACTACATTTCCCACCTCCATCCTGTGGTTTTGGGTTCCCAGCATGTCAGCTTCCTCCAGAGACAGGAAGTGATGCGTCAGGAAGTGCTTTTTATCTGCCA
>NC_139625.1:52044637-52054170 GCF_964638095.1 Poromitra crassiceps | reverse complement strand
TCTCTGCCTTAGGGGTGCTCCGATCCGGCTAAGCCACGATCCGATCCGATTCCGATTCCTGGGGTCACGATCCGATTCCAGAATCGATTCTCGATTCCAACGATTCTCGATTCCAGAATCGAGAATCCATTCTCAATTATGTAGTTTTATATTGCAATAACACACAAAGGTAAATATAAGACAAAAAATGACAAATGTATTAATGCTGAACTTCAAATTCAACTTCTGTATTAGTCAGGGCCTAAATTCATTTTGCAAACTAGGGGGGAATTCCCCCCTTATGTTCTTCAGATGGATTTATAGGCTGGGGGGGATCTGTAGACTTTTGGGGGGAATACATTAACCAGAGTTCTTAAAGGGATAGTCCACATTTTTTAAAGTCTAGCCCTATTTGCTACTTACCAAAGATGATGTTGATTGGTAGAGTTCTTTCTCAGCACAATCCATGCTGTTCCTCATAGTAGCTCTGGAAAGTTGGGCAAAAACGAAGCAAAGGTCAATGGGGTCACGCTCCTGTATGTACAAGCTGACTGAAGCTCACTGAAATTTACTTTGTGTGACTGTGGACGAAATTTCAGTGAGCTTCAGTCAGCTTGTACATACAGGAGCGTGACCCCAGTGACCTTTGCTTCGTTTTTGCACAACTTCCCAGAGCTACTATGAGGAACAGGATGGATTGTGCTGAGAAAGAACTCTACCAATCAACATCATCAGTGGCAAGTAGCAAATAGGGCTAGACTTTAAAAAATGTGAACTATCCCTAGCAAGAGGTGGTGGCACCGTGGCAGTACAGTACACAAATGACATGAACATTTGGACACTTATTCAGCCGGTATCTTGCATGTTGCGTTTAGGTGCACTGTAATTTTTTTTTTTTTTTTTTATTTTTTTTTACAATTTTAAGAATCGATTCTTGGGAGTTTGGAATCGATCCAGGAATCGTGGCATTAAGAATCGCGATCCTTTCAGAATCGATTTTTTGGAGCACCCCTACTCTGCCTGCTTCTCCATCTGAGCTTTCATTATGGTCACATGGTGCAAAGGGTAGGCGTGGAAACAGGTAATGGATGCTCGATGCACCACACTGGACTTTCAGAGGAATTGAAAAGATCACAAACCCTTCAGCGTTGCCAAATTACACAATTAATTCTGTAAACATGAAATTGCAGCAATATCCGATTATCTACGATTAATTGTGCAGCCCTACACTCCATCACCCTCTCCCTCCACCCCTCTCTCTCTTGAGCCATTCCTCTCTAGTTTCTAACCATCTCTCTCTCTCTCTCTCTGTCAGACAGCTAGCTGGGCTGTTGCCAGTCGAGTTACATGAGAGAGCAGGCGGCAGTACATTCCTGCTGAACATAGCTTTGCACTCAGGGGATTCCCTCCACTGTCTCCCTCTCTCTCTGTCTCCCTCTCTCTCTGTCTCCCTCTCTCTCTGTCTCCCTCTCTCTCTGTCTCCCTCTCTCTCTGTCTCCCTCTCTCACTGTCTCCCTCTCTCTCTGTCTCCCTCTCTCTCTGTCTCCCTCTCTCTCTGTCTCCCTCTCTCTCTGTCTCCCTCTCTCTCTGTCTCCCTCTCTCCCTGTCTCCCTCTCTCTCTGTCTCCCTCTCTCTCTGTCTCCCTCTCTCTCTGTCTCCCTCTCTCTCTGTCTCCCTCTCTCTCTGTCTCCCTCTCTCACTGTCTCCCTCTCTCTCTGTCTCCCTCTCTCTCTGTCTCCCTCTCTCTCTGTCTCCCTCTCTCTCTGTCTCCCTCTCTCTCTGTCTCCCTCTCTCTCTGTCTCCCTCTCTCTCTGTCTCCCTCTCTCTCTGTCTCCCTCTCTCTCTGTCTCCCTCTCTCTCTGTCTCCCTCTCTCTCTGTCTCCCTGTCTCCCTCTCTCTCTGTCTTTGTGTTTGACCACTGCAGCAGCGTACCTGCCCGCTCCGGCCGTAGGCCACACATCCACCCAAGTCATGTCTTTTCATGTTTGCCATCTTTTCCTTTGTCGTCTCATCCCAGAAAAGATGCATTTCTGTGGTGAAACACAGTGAGCCGACTCGAGTAGGGTCGCCCCATATGGGCTTTTCAATGGCCGATGCCGATATTTAGAGAACAGGGCGGCCGATGTATAATGCCTATAGATATAGATATAGATACATATATATATATATATAGAGAGAGAGAGAGAGAGAGAGAGAGATAGATATATATATATATATATATATATACATGTATATATATCTATGGTTCAAATATACATACTACTGCATGCGCTGGGACGCGTCATCAGTGATGTTAACTGGGGTCGTAGGGTGTTTCGGGTCTGTCAACATCATACACCCTCGCCCAGTAGACCCAGCCGAGGCCGATTACGACCCCGACCCGCGTCCCAGAAGCAGCCGCTCACGGATCAGCCTTCCTACTCTGTCTGCAACGTAGCCCGCGGAAGGGTTGATCACGCCCAATCCGCTGCAATAGAGTTTAGTGCTACACCGCAGTATTGAGAGACCTTCGGTGCATGGAGGTCTAAGGCCCTGTGGGGTGATTCCAGGCCGGGCACCTCCTTCGTCTCACCAGAACCTCCCGTGGAAAAAGGCAATCCTACCATGCCGTACCATGGGCAGGGAGGACGCCTCAAGGAGGCCTGTGCGCTGCACGTCGTACGCCTGCGCCAAGCACCTCGCTCTAGCCTGACGGACCCCAGGCCGCGCCGATGTTTACGCAGATTTTCAGGAGGCTGATCCGTAGCGTTTGTGAATTTCTCCCTCACGAGAGAGCCAGGCTGGGGTGCTAAACCCATCCCGTACCGGATGCCGTCTCTCCGACCGTCAACTGTCTCTCCAGCTTGTCACCAAACTATACTTGGTTGTCACCTAGTCTATTCCTAAGTGTCACTGGCCAGGGGGAGCCAGGATTTTAGGTTCAAATATACATACTACTGCATGCGCTGGGACGCGTCATCAGTGATGTTAACTGTAATATATATATATATATATATATATATATATATATATATATAAAAATATATATATATATAAAAGCCGCGGCTTATAGTCCGGAATTTACGGTATATATATATATATATATATATATATATATATATACCGTAAATTCCGGACTATAAGCCGCGGCTTTTTTCCCGTTTTTTGGGCTTTTTTGGCCCCTGCGGCTTATATAACGGTGCGGCTTATCTATGGATTTTTTCAAAAAAAAAAAAAAAAAAAATCTCTCTTTTTTAGCACTCTTTCTAACTATAAATCCACTTTTGTTTTAATTTCCTCTCTTGCCCTCTTTTCACCACACCGCGGACACTGTGTGCACTGTAAAAAAACAACACAGGTGGTGTTGTGTTATGTTGTTTTGTTGAAATGTTAATAAATGGGAGCTTCCTCAAACAGCCATCTCTTTCCCGACAATCCCCTCTGTGCATGAACCCTTACATATGGTAATTAAACATTAAAACACAATAAAAAAAAATAATAATAAAAAAAAAAAAATACCATTAAAACACCCGCGGCTTATAGTCCGGTGCGGCTTATATATGTAAAAAAAACAGTCAACTTTGCAGGTGCGGCTTATACTCCGGTGCGGCTTATAGTGCGGAATTTACGGTAGATAGATAGATAGATAGATAGATAGATATATGTATATTATATATAGACAGTTTTAACTTGACAACAAAAACATTCTAAATTGAACCCCCGCTCACTTCCTGTTGCAGTGTTTGCTATGGACATCAACGAAAAAAAAACATTCAAGTGCAGGACTGACCATTCCGTGAAAACCGTCTATACAGCTGAGCAGCGAAAAGTAACGATGTCAAGTGAATATTTCTGCAGTTTGCCGAATGCTGAGAAAAAGGAAGTGCTGTGGGGTTGCGCTCTGGTGAAAACCGTCTATATATATATATATATATATAACATTTAACCCTCGGTTACACCAGTAACGGTTTTATATTAGATTTGCTGTCATTAGATGGAGAAACGTGTTAAAAGGAGGCTTTGTGATTTTCAACTCACTTTGTATCATTACAATGTCAGTAATTATGCAGACAGGAAGCCTTTACCTTGTCTGCACTTTATTCCAGCACTTCCTGTACAGAATGATTACACGTCATCATTCTGGACATTCTGCTTCAAGCAGCTTCAAGGGTGGCTGTTATTGTTTGTTTTCAAATGTTCTGTATGCGCACATCCACCAGCGTTAATGACCCATGCCAACTGGCGGGGGCAGAGTTTCTGCAGGCAGTCAAACGTGGATTACTCGATGCAGAAAAACATATACACAAGGTAAGCACTGTCCATCTGCTTTGTATTACAGAGATTATAATGATTGATGATATATGATGATTTTCAACCCGCTTTGTCACAAAGCGGGTCTCAAAATGCCATTAATCGGCCGACCGAAGTTTTCCCGGGCTGCTTGGTTATGGTCACATGGCAACACTTAGCCAGCCAACTCCTTTTACAAAGAACACTTTGCATGAAGGCCAGAGCTGGTCTGAATACGTGGTCAGCCGCTGCAGGAGCTCTGAAACCTTTTGAGAGGTGGACCCAAATGTAGCTAAATAAATCATACTGTGCACAGCCACCAGGAGCAGGGCCCCATTCTGGGTCCCAACCCAGAGCTCATGAAATACTTGGCTCAGCGCCACTTTAATCGCAATCACATTGGCCCGCTGTCTGAGGACTCCATTAAGCAGGTTCCTGCACTCCCAACGCAGAGAACGGCTGGGAAAGTGTTTAGCAATGCATGCATTATATTAAAGCAGTGACATTTCACATTTCCTATATTGGTCATTTCTTTTTATAATTGACGCCCCTGTAGGTTTTGCTGACTGTGACTGTTGGAATGTATGACGTTGTATTGGCTGTTTTTATGAACGTTTTTTCTTATGTTTTCCAGGCCTCTCTTGAAACAAAATGGAAATGTTGATCTCAATGGGGCTTCCTGATTAAATAAAGAATAAATGAAAAAGAATGAAAAGGTTAATTTGATCATTTCCAGGTTTTGCAAATTGCAGTGATTTGTGCAGAGAATCAGCCTATTTGACAGTCGTACACTGCAAAGCCACATCAGCGCACACATATCAAATTGCAGTAAGATCCAAGTTACAGTATGGAAAAAGCATGGAAAGTGTGCCCCAACCCCCCGATTGAGGCTTCTAAGTAGGAGTTCTTGTCGCCGTCTACTGTAGCTGAGAGAGAACAATGAATTTCACCCCGTCTCTTCGTATTTGACCACATTCTCCACATTGTCAGTCTGACTGTATCAAGACCCCTCTTCCCTACTGCTGCCTCCTCTCATCAGCTGCTACTCTTTTCACTCTCTTTTTTCACTCCATCTCTCTCTCTCTCTCTCTGTCCTAACTCTCCTCTTCTTTGTTTAAAGTCCAAACTACCGAGGCGGGCTGTCTGAGTCCTCAGGCTGTTATTGATTGTCTGAGAGGGAGAGAGAGAGAGAGAGAGGGAGGAAGAATGAGCGAGGGCGAGCGGCGAAGACACCTGGAGAGCTTGTCTGAGGGTCTATTTCTGTCCGATGTCTCGATGTCTCGTTATTGGCCGAGGGGGCGCGCAGGAGACACGGGATGAGATGATGGATGGCGAGAGCGGAGGAGAGGCGAGCGTGGAGGAGGAGTGGGAGGGAGGGCGAGGGCTGGCGTCCAGTCTGAGAGGTCACTGTTGATTTCGGGTTGCTTTACACACGCACACACGCTGGATGTGAGACGGGGCATTCCAGTCTCAAGCCTGTCAGCCCACAAACAAGTGGGATGTTTTGTTACGTGAAGGGTTTAGAAAATAAAACCGTCCAACTCCAACCTCACGAAATCTATTGTTCTAAAGCTGAGTGACTGTATACGGTGTGTGTTAGTGTGTGTGTGTGTGTGTGTGTGTGTGTGTGTGTGTGTGTGTGTGTGTGTGGGTGTGTGTGTGTGTGTGTGTGTTAGTGTGTGTGTGTGTGTGTGTGTGTGTGTGTGTGTGTGTGTGTGTGTGTGTGTGTGTGTGTGTAGTGTGTGTGTGTGTGTGTGTGTGTTTGTGTGTTAAGGTGTCAAAATGTTTGTGAGGTGACGTGTGTTAAGACAGCAGGGAGGCCGCATCGGAACAAGACGATTGAGATTCACGTCCTGGCATGCCCTACTTCAATCTCCCTTCTCTACACACACACACACACACACCGCTCACACACCCCACACACACACACACACACACACACACACCCCCCTCCCACACCCCCCCCCCACACACACACACACACCCTGACATGGTTGATATCTGAATTTACAGCCAGTACATTCCATGGGATCATTCCCTCCGAAAGCAAAGGGAGGGGTGGCAGATAGGCCAAGCCAAGGGCTTTCCCTGGAAGCTGCTGCTGTCTCTCTCGCAGCACACGCACGCACACACACACACACACACACACACACACACACACACACACACACACACACACACACACACACACACACACACAGACAGACAGACACACATAGACAGACACAGACTGTACACCCAGACGCCATCAGAAATGTGGAAGCTGGTAAAATATTACTGGTTATGGAATGTTGGCAGATAGCAGCATCCAGTAAGTAGTGATTTATTCACCCGGGCCACGGCACACACACACACACACACACACACTTTGTAACATACACACTCCCGCCAACCTTCTGTCCTTTTCTCCTATTTCCTCCATCTTTGTTTGAACTGGAATTTGGATTTTGTTGTTTTTGTTCTCTATGTTGCCAAAGAACTCAGGCGGTTTAATCCTGCCACTGTCCAGTGTGTGTTTGTCATCTGATTAGCAGCCACAGGCTACAGACCTTTGGGTATGGAAATCACTCGACTCCTCACTTCTGTGGCATCTTATTTATTTATTTATTTATTTTGTGTGTGTGTGTGTGTGTGTGTGTGTGTGTGTGTGTGTGTGTGTGTGTGTGTGTGTGTGTGTGTGTGTGTGTGTGTGTGTGCATCAGTCACACTGCTAGCTATAGTAGGCCTATATTTAAACCTTGTTAAAGTTTTGCGTGCTCCTAAGATGCAATTTTTTTTTTTTTTATATATATTTCCAACCATTGATCTCTAAGGAAGATATGTGTATTCCAGCCACCAACCAATATTTCCTTGTCACACAAAGAAAGCCTCCAAAAACATACACTCAATTGGCACGAAACCTCAATCAAAAATGGTAGCGCAACCATGTTGGCGTATAAATTGGAGACCAGATGCTATATGATTCTCTTTGATATTGTCTACCATTTTCCTAACAAGTGAATCAGACTATCTCTCAGTTCTTGGTGGTCTTTTCTCGGGGGGCCTCCGGTGGTCCGTGAGTCCTGCTTATAGAAATGCAGGTTTAGAGGTAGCTTTAATAAGCCTAGCCAAGCTAACTCCTAGCCGGGAGAGCACATGGCCAGCTGGCAGAGACTCGGCGAATGAGTGATACGGGCTGCGAGATGACAAACGGCTCGAGAGAAGGAAGTGGAGATTTAGAGAGAATGGGAGAGAGAGAGGAAGTGGAGATTTAGAGAAGGGGGAGAGGGCGAGAGAAAGTGGCGGGTAGCAGTGATTTGTGCCCCACAGTAAACAGGCAAAGGTCTCCTGTTCCCCGGGCTCTAAGGGACTGGACCAGACCAGTCTCTGTGTGCTTCCTCTTGATAACGCTCAGCAAGAACACACACGTACTCACATTCACACAAACACACACTTTCACACACGTACTCGCATTCACACAAACACACACTTTCACACTAAAACACACACTTGTGCAGTAGCGTTCCAGCCATACGGGTTTGGGAAGGCCAATACCAATATATTGAAAAGTGTCTGAAACAGTTTTTACACCATGAGACATGGAAATCCAAGATGCTGCTGCTGATATAATAATAATAATAATAATAATAATAATAATAATAATAATAATAATAATAATAATAATAATAATACACTACCAGTCAGGGTCCAAATTAACTTTTTGACTCATCTGCCAATGGCAGGTAATGTGAGAAGATTTACCGGCCAAAAATACTTTTTACCGGCCATAAAACTGCATCATGAAGTCAGGATCTCTGGACTCCTGTCTCATCCAGACGCCACCTCACCTCCCTGACGTTTCTCTTTGTCTTTATGTTTTCTTTTTGGTGGCTTAACACCGGGAATGTGTCTCACATCTGTCACACTAACAACACTGATGTTTCTATACATTCTGTCAAAGCAAAAAGTGTGAAGTAGTAACATGCTCCTGCCTGCTTGTTTTGATTCAGCGCTGTTTTGATTTGATTCAATGAATCACTGATGTCACGATAGGTATGGTGGGCAGCGAGGGTCACATTAGTTTCAGCAGCCGGTCTAAGCACATAAAAACCTATGCTCTGATTCCAAATTATTTACCCACATTTGGCAGTTGTTGGCTGTTAGATTTGGACCTTGCTACCAGTCAAACACACCTGGTTGAATGTACAGTACATTTTCCATGATCCTAAAGCCATTTTGATCTAAAGGCTGACATAAATAGTGAAGTTGATGCCTATGTGTGAATTTCTTTCCAAAGCCTTCGCCTTTCCATCAAGCCATAGGGCTACTTTAAAGAATCTAAAATATAAGATAGTTTTGATTTGTTTTTTGGTCACTGCAAAATTCCATTTCTGTTATGTCATAGATTTGATGTAGGCTATTTACTGTTATTCTAAAAGGTGAAAAATAGTACAAGTAAAGAAAATGTGATGTGTCCAATCTTTTGATTGGCAGGGTAGGGTCATGTACAAAATGCATACTTGTGTCGAAGCGGCAACTAACGTAATGTTCATCAAGTACAATGTATAATCAACTGCATTGTATCTGAGATTAACAACAAATGACTGGTCAATATCTGATTTTGGCCTAATACACACATACAGCTACACACACAAATGCACACACACACGCACACACACATATAGACATACACACAAACGCACACACAAACACTCACAAGCCCACACACACATCAGGGCCTGACCCACGAGACATTTCTTTGCTTCCTGTTTGAGTCCAACGAGAACAAAACTGTGTGTGTGTGTGTGTGTGTGTGTGTGTGTGTGTGTGTGTGTGTGTGTGTGTGTGTGAGAAAGGAAGAGAAGCTGGCCAGCAGAGCCCCCTGTTATGCCTGTCAGTCTCTCAGTTGGCATGCAGATTTGTCCATAGAGACGGAGGGAAGGCGAGAGAGATGGTGAGAAAAGGAGGGGTCGGAGGTCAGACAGACTGTCTGAAAAAAAGAAACTGAGAGATGGAATTTATTTTTCTTTTTTTATGCCTCCGTGCAGCAACAGTCTGGAGGCATTATGTTTTCGGGGGGCGTCCGTCCGTCTCTCAGTCCCATTCTCATGAACGCGATATCTCAACGCCTTGAGGGAATTTCTTCAAATTTGGCCCAAACATCCACTTGGACTTAAAGGAGAATTTCGTTTTTTTTGAACCTGGATCCATCTCCTGGCATTAATTATGATTTGGCCACTCACCAGGCGATCTCCGCGGCGTTTCTGGCCGTCCTAGCGTTGTTTTGACATCAATAGCGTCCAAGT
>NC_139625.1:52024637-52039637 GCF_964638095.1 Poromitra crassiceps | reverse complement strand
TTAAGTACGACAACCTCTGTAGGCATTACTCCCTTTGAGCTACGTGGTTCTAAAATGAACTGCTGCGGCAAACCATTGTAAACAGTGCCACCGCATGGGCAAGTGAGGAATTACACCTGATGTAGCTAAAGAATAGTCTCCCCAACCTCTCTCTTTCTCTCTCTCAAGAAGAACCCAAGCACACCCCCTCCCCGCCTCCATGTTTGCCTCATCTCCTCCTGTCTATGATGTTCCACTGGCCGGGAAAGCATTAATTCCCCCAGCATAACAACAAACAAACAAAAACTATGAAGAATCAATCCGACTCACTCTGCACCTTTGCAACACCGTCAAAATTGCACACAAGCTTGTATTTATGTGGCACGGTGCTGCCTCCGCTTCTATTCCTGTCTCCTGTAGGCACTGTCTTTATTGAATGTTCTTTCTGACCGTTTCTCCCTATTGATTGATTGAGCCCGTGTCAAAAGCAATTTTCTCTCCAAGTTGAGGCAAAGGTTTGAATGGAAATCTCTCTTTCCTTTCCAAACAGGAAGTTCTACTACATCACGCTGCTGAGGGACCCGGTGTCTCGCTACCTGAGCGAGTGGAGGCACGTGCAGCGCGGCGCCACGTGGAAAACCTCCCTGCACATGTGTGACGGCCGCACGCCCACGCCCGAGGAGCTGCCCTCCTGCTACGACGGCTCTGACTGGTCCGGCTGCACCCTGCAGCAGTTCATGGACTGTCCCTACAACCTGGCCAACAACAGACAGGTAGGGGGGTGAAACACATACACACACACACGCACACACACACACACACGCACGCACGCACGCACACACACACACACGCACACACACACACACACACACACACACACACACACGTGCGTAGACATATCATACACAGGCAGGCAGAGTTAGCCCACTGGCTATAGACCAAATCAGCGGGATGTTTACATTTACTTCCGGGTACCCCTGAGGTCCACACATTATAATGGCGGTGGACGGCACAAACTGACGTGTTGAAGACAAAAACAGACAAAGAAGACAAAAATGGTTCGTCCGTGTTGTGTTGTTGTTTAATATCATTCATAACAACACTTTCACTAACGTTAGTGGAGACCAGACTAGCTAATTTACCTGTTGGACCAGACTAGAGTAGACTTGAAGCTAAATTAAATTGACGTGGCGTCAGTAGCTCTGTCTGTACCAGGCTCTTTCTCGCCGAGAAGAGCCTGGTGACGCGAGGTTACTCTGTCTGTAACGTAAAAAAACAGCGAGTTTGACAGTCAAACAAACGTTATTAGCTAGCTAACACTACATAAAACAAACACAGAAGAAAGGCTAGATACGTCGGACAAGCATGTTTACCAACCGTTTAACCATTTAAATTGAAAGTAGTCGGCCGAAAACAACGAGAGGGTTTGACAGCATTTATTTGACAACACGCACATTTAAACCTGCCGCCTTCCCCAAGTGGTACCCGGAAGTAAATTTGTTTACATGGTGACGTCACGGTGATTTGGTCTATAAACCACCTCACATTCACACCTTCCTTTTCTCACGCTATCTGTCTCCCACCTCAGCGTGTTGGCCAGCTTATCTCGTCTGTGCCCCATAGGGTGTTATTACTCTGGCTTCAGGAAGTTATACACATGCACACACACACACACACACACACACGCGCGCGCGCACGCACGCACGCACGCACACACACACACACACACACACACACACACACATACACACACACACATATACACACACACACACACACACAAGGCATACTGGACACTGTGTACTCTCAAATTTGTAAGTTTGAATCCAACCAACAATGCCACAAAGACAAATTCATACTGTACCTGGCTGGTATATGAAGTGACTGATTCACTTTCTCCCACTCTCCTGTCCTCACCCTCATATAGTGTCACCCTGCCTCCACTATACATGCTGTCTATCTAAAGAACAAATCAAAAGCAGGAAGAAATAATAAGTGTTACTTGATTGAGCACCTCAAGCTGAAGGATAGATCCTTATAGCACTCTTCAACAAACATACGGTACCCACTCACTTCTATAACCGCCTCCTCTCCCCCTGGCTGTAGGTGCGCATGCTAGCAGACCTGAGCCTCGTCGGCTGCTACAACATGTCCACGGTTCCCGAGAAGAAGAGGGCTCAGCTGCTACTGGACTCAGCCAAGAAGAACCTGCGAGACATGGCCTTCTTCGGCCTGACGGAGTACCAGAGGAAAACCCAGTTCTTGTTTGAGCGGACCTTCAGGCTGCGCTTCATCAGGCCCTTCATGCAGTACAACAGCACCCGGGCAGCCGGGGTGGACCTGGACAATGCTACGGTTAGTGGGGCGGGCCAGTCGTCTTTAGTAGGCTATAGACCCATTTTACTGCAACCGTTTTGGGGTGATAAAGCAGGAAGTAAAGCAGGTGTAATCAATACCATTAATGATGGTTCCATTCCATTTAGGTGTTCCAGTGCACAGGGCCCTCCTTGGTCTTATTGGTTACACCTGCTTTACTTCCTGCTTTACCACCTCAACAGGGTCGCTGTGAAAAGGGCCTATGTTCTGTTCTTCATTCAGACTAGGGCTGGGCGATATGACCAAAATCTCATATCCCGATAAAATCATTTCATATCCCGATACCGATATATATCACGATATAGCATATTTTCTGTCAATTCTATTTATAGTTTATATAAAATGACCACATGGCCATTTATTTATGTAGCAGTTAAACCCGTTAAAATGTTGTCAAACCTCACAAAGGATACATGCATTCAGAATACAGATAAGCATGGCTATTCTTTACAACACAGATAATAATAATTAGTTGCAGGGCAGTAGAATGAAACACAAACTGAACCACGCCACCAGTTCGATTTTCAAAGAGGACACTAGCATTTGATGCGTTTGATTTAAGCACTAATTTGGAATCATATCTAAAAGCGGCCACTAGGCGGCAGTATTTCTTTAGTCAACGTCAAAATACCTACATGTTCAGTAGAAGAAGAATAAAACGGTAGAAGAAGAACAAGTAACCAACACAACTCACCCAGGGAAAGCTAAAAGCTAAAGCTAACGATAGAGGTTTTGTTGTCAGCCCTCAAGGGATTTCCTTGGGATGATGAGAGGAGATGTTTTGCCAGGTTTAACGTTAGGAGGACACGCAAATATGGATCAAACACGGACTTAACACAGCGCAAATGCCTGGGTAGGCTAGGCGGACGGAGTGGAGGTAACATCTCCCTGCTCTTTAGCCTACTCACGGCTGATTTGTGCCACTTATAAAGGGACACGACGGGCTTGTTGACACAGAGTCTGGTGCGTGTGTGGACAGTGGACGTTAGTAAAAACGAAAACAGAATGAAGAAAGCACAGCGTCATCGAAATGACGGACAATATTGCGTAAAGAGTGTGATTTGCAACACAACGATATAAACGATAGAGCATCATATCAGACGAAATACATTTTCTATCGTCCAGACGAAATATATCGTCATATCGCCCAGCCCTAATTCAGACTGTGGGAAGGTAGTGAGGGAAGCAGATTAGAAGAGGATCCAGAGACAGAAACTGTCTCACAAACACATTCTACAGAGAGCTTAATGGATCAAATATGACAATTATATTCTGTATAGTATTTTCATTCTTTCTTTTTAAAAGAGTTCAAGGGAAGAAATGACATTTATTTAAGCATTGTTTTCCTAGGTTAGTCCCATTGAGATCACAATCTCTCTTAGAAGATGTGGCAGCAGCACATTCAATTACAGATATAAATAAACAAAACAACGTTTCAAAAGAAGTAATAGATCATATCTGAGTAAAAAAAAGAAGATGAGCAACAAAGAGAGACACACTGTGGTCCTATATATTGCTGTGAAATGAGTTGGCATGACGCCATCTAAGGATAGCAAACAAAGTGAAAGATGTGCTTCACAGTTTGATTGGTCCAATGTGGGAGTTCTTAGGCTCAATTACCAGCAAAATAAAATAAAAAACAGCCTCCAGTACGCAGCAAACTGCTGATTTATAATTCAAAACCAGTAGGGAGGTGAGAAATGCCCAACTGAGACTTGGCGAGTCTGACGGGCGTGCGTGGCATTCTGAGTGTGTATTAATGAAATCTCTTTATTTAAATAACAAACAAAAAACAAACAAAAATGAAATAGGCAGTTGATGGGAGGCCCCACGATACGATATCATTACGATCATTTATCATATCATCATTAGGGATGCACCGATATGAAAATTTTGGCCGATGCCGATAACCGATATTAGCATTGCTGTTATGGCCGATAACCGATATTTACCGATGTCGATATGATCTGTATAAAACCACATTTTTATGATCATCACATTTTGTACATACTGAAAAACACATTGCATTGCAAGTTATGCATTTCTTTATTTGCAAAGCCTTTGGAAAAGCCCATAAATCATAGATTTACTGCATTATTTCATATCAATGTGAAGAATTTGGCTGATAATGATAACCGATATTAACATTGCAACATCTGACCGATACCGATATGACCGATATGTTAAAAAATGACTAACATCGGCCGATACCGATATGATTGCCGATATATCGAGCATCCCTAATCATCATATCATTTATTTACCTTTTCTACTGCAAATGATGTCCCAGAAGGGAACCTCAGAGGTCCTATGATACAATATTGCGATTTTAAAAGATCTGTGATTGGCGTATCATTACAGTATTGTCACGCAAAATATCACGATACACCATCCTGGCTTCAAGGCCTCAGTGAGTACTTTTCAATTGAAGCAGTTTTCTGAATGCATTGACGCCTATTCTGTGATATAGGAAGTCTTTGTGTTGATGAATGTCAGGTCATCAGTCTGTTTGCTTGCTGCGCCTGTGTCCCACGTGTCGTCGATCAAACAACTCTTAATTCGCCGTGCGCCGCTTCCCTCTGTTCCTCCTCGCACACGTCGCTCGCAAATGATATGCAGCGGTCCATCACGCATTTCAAAGGGATATTCTTAATTAAAAACATTTGCCCCTCCATGTTGGATTTACGTGCGGGAGATTATACACACGTCAATAAAGCCGAAGACATCACACGCATCCTAACATCAAACACAGTTCTGTTATCTCGCTCCACATATTGCCTACAGACTCTCCCTCTGTCTCTCTGTGTTTCTCTCTCCCTGAGGAAGCCAGGAGCAGATCTTGTAAAAACTTTGTGTAACTTAACAGGGTCTTTTATTTTTCTTACGTTGTCAATCTGTTAGTTTGGTTAAAACATCTGGATCCCAGAACTCACATTCCATTCTGTTTCGCTCTGCAGTTCCGTCTGGACTGTGTGTCTGGACAAGCTGTGCACAGTCATTTCAGTGGGTGGCCAATCACCGATCCAGTCAAATCCAAATCCACTCGGAAATCTTTTCTGGCGAGACACTCCACTGTTGCACTGTTACTCCTGTACTTGTTTAATTGTTGTTATTGAGTATATTTCTGCAATAACTGCACTTATGGCTGTGTAAACTCGACGAACATTGACGTTACTGCTAGAGCCAGAGTGCCATCGAGGCAGCTATTACTGTTTTGCCAGCGGCGTTCCTGATTGGCCGGTTATGATGTCTACTATGAGGCAGATCTTTGTAGATTCCGCCCTGGGCTTGAGGCCAGATGGTCCCGCAGAACGAAAAAAATAAAATTGAATTCATGTGACCGGATGGTTTACCAGGCTATACATTCAGGCGGTGTCTTGTCATAGCCATGTGGTCAATGGGTCAGCATGGGGGAAATCCTCCCGTTCTTCCCAGCCAGCATAGTTAGCATTCAGCTGCTAGCCCAGCCCAGGCAGACAGGATCGGGGATTCAACCACCGCATTAAACGCACATCTGAACAGACGTCTATGTACCTGCTGTTGAATCCCCAATCCTGTAGTGTAGAGCCGCAGCACCGTCCTTTGGTGAGGAGTCAGCCCATTGAGATATACATGCTTTACCCCACCGTCTAGTCTCGCGCGTCAGCTGTAGTAAGGTGGGTGTTCCCACACAGACCCACTGTATCTATCAATCTGTGCTCCCCTCCTCTCTCCCCTTGTTGCATATGGTTCCCCTTTTTTCTCACTATATCTCTGTTTCCCCCTCTCTTCCGCTTCTTCCTCACTGTTTCTCTTTATTTGGTAGAACCAATGACCTGCTTCAGACTCTTCATTAGGTTTAATAATTACACCCCCCCCCCCCCCCCCCCACACACACACACACACACACACACACACACACACACACACTAAAATCAGTAGAGGACTATGGATTGTCTCCTGTTAGTTCATCCTCAGATGCCACCGATTGGATTTTGATCAAACTTGGAGGAATGCTGCTCTGGTGCAATAATTTGAAAATTGCACTTTTTGCCAAGGAGTAAAACAGTATTGGCCGAGGGGGGTGGTCTAACATTCTTTTGTTTGTCCGATGTGTCACGTGTGATATGTGCCACACAACTGATCAGATCTCACCACCACATTGTGACCATTTCAAAATTACACTAATGGGTCCAGTGGGAGTGTTGGTGTTTGTTTATTTGTCCTTGTGTCGCACACAATATCTGAGATGTATCTACAAAACACATCTCAACCTGCTGTGGTTTGTCATTTTCAGAATTACATTGATTAACCCAAGCAGGGCGCTATAATTACATATTGTGTAATTACTTATTGTAAGTGATTGGCTGTAAGGAAGACTACATAATTTGTGGACGACGACATGACGACATGTTGAGTGTGTGTTAACCATGCACTCATGGTTTGTTTCCCTAGTTTCAACCGGTCAGTGTTAGTCAGCAGGATGGAATAGAGTGAGAAAAGATGAATCTCTAATTAGACACAGAAAGCTCTGTTGAAGTTCCCAGATGTTTGACTGTTACTTAGTTGTATAGTGTTTTCATGTGGAGCCTCACTGGAACCTGAATGAAAACTGTGCATGCTCTCCCTCCCTCTTCCCACCTCAGGTCCAGCGTATAGAGGAGCTGAACGAGCTGGACATGGAGCTGTACGACTACGCCCGGGACTTGTTCCAGCAGCGCTACCAGTTCACCAGGCAGCAGGAGAGGCGGCAGCAGCGCATCAAGAACCACCTGCAGCAGAGCCACCAGGGCCTGGGCCTGGGCGTCAGCCTTTGGCCGTCCCGCGGCCGGCAGAGCTCGTCGGCCCTGATGCTGGAGGACGCAGAGGGGGAGCGGGAGGAGAGGGAGGAGGGAGACGAAGGGGGGAGAACAGAGGAGGGGGGCAGCCGCCTCCCCACCGAGGACTACATGAATCAGATTATCAACCGCTGGTAGCAGCAGAGCGGGAGCACACCGTGTGAGCCACATACCCATATACACACATGCTTTCACACACACACACAGAGGCTGGGGCCTGCAGCGTCAAACAGCCCACCGACCGACAGACAGACTGACATTACTGGAGAGTTGAGCTTTGGGGTGAGGGTCCAGGCGGTTGCTATGGAGACCTGGGCTTTGGTCGATTGCATCAGCTCATGTTGAGGTTTGCCCGGTTGACATTAGCATTCGCTTGCCCTCCCCCCCTTCTCCCATTTTCTCCATCCCTCCCATCGTCATCACTGACTGAGCAGAGGAGAGATATTTTTAAGAGTTGCTGACAGCCAACTATCTCATCCATCTCTCCCTCCCTCTCCCCCCTCCTCCTCCTGTATTCCTCCCGTTCTCTGTGGCCTGATATGGAGCATGAGAAAATATAATTAAGGCTGTGAATTCCCACTAAATCCTTGCAAAGGACCAGTGTACTTCCTGGATGGAATGCTCCAATCGCAAAGGAACTGGGGAAACTATGAAATTATCCTATTGGCTGAACTGAACAAAGGAAGTGGAAATGGTGGCGGTGCAGAAAAAAGACTGTACCAGAAATAAAGAAAGAAAGTTGGACAATGTTATGTATTAAAGCTTTTTGCTTCAAAAAAATATCAGCCTCCATTTCAACCATGAACACGCCTCCGTCAAGTATAGTGACGGTCTCATTCTCATTTTAGGATGATTTGATTGTTTTTTGTTTTTTTCCTTTGTGTTTTATGCTTTTTTTAAAGCAGAATTGTAATAACACTGAGACCAATATTGCTGCCTAAAGAAAAGTGATTCCTTTATTTCTTTACTTTTGTTTGTTTTATAAATCATAGCTAATAGATTGGATGGACGTACAATGGACCATAGCCATTACCATGGGTGGATTGGGGGGGGGGGAGTGGCCTGTTTCTCTGTTAGAGGCTTCCAATGCGCCTATCCCTTAACTGTAGTTAGATCTCCTTCTTTTTTTGCCTCAGTCCTGCACAGAATGACAGCCAATTATAGAACCCAATCTTGCATAGGTGTGAAGAAATCCAAGCCGGGAGAGGAGCAAGCCTGCCGCAGGTGGTGCCAGGAAACCATGCTGGCGCTTTGGAAGCCTTAACCCAGACAAATGCTCAAATGGGAGTTCTGGATCGACTGGTCACCATGGCAATGTGAATCCTTCATGTAGCGGGTGACATTTTCTCTCTATTTTTTCCCCAGTTTTCTTTTTTCAGAGCTGTGTTCTCAAACAAGTCTCCCAACCACTGAAAGGGCATGCAGCGCCGCCAGTGTCCTGTAGGTAGAGTATTCATGTGAGAGACCTTTTTTTGTTTGTTTTACTTGGTTTCACCCCGAGGAGTAGATGGAGGCGAGGTAGTAGTGCCTCTATGTACTGGGATCATGTGTAACTCCATGGACATCCTAACTATTGCCAGATCATATGTCTGCATTACACTACAGTACTTTCTGACTACTTTGCGTGCTTGTCTGTGTGGATGTCTTGTGTGCGAGTGTGTGTGTAAATAGTATGTACAGTATGCCTTTGATTGGCATCTGTGTATGCCTTTGTAAATAGTATGCGTGTGTGACTGAGAGGGAATGCCTGATGTGTTTGTGAGCGAGTGAATGACTGGTACCATGACCAATATCCTAGCTTCTTTTTCGTTTGTTTTGTGGAGGGAGGCAGTTTGGTGGAGAAACAGGAAGTCCCTGTCACAGCAGTGTGGCCATGGCAACGCTCCAACGCCATACTCTCTTCTGTTCCCCCCCGCCCACCCCCCTTTCTTGTCTCCTCTCCATGCCTTGGTTATGTACGAGGGATGTATCGCAGGAATCGTCTGAAAACCTAATTTAAATTTTAAAAACTTTCCTTGTGACTTGTCTTCATCCTTGTTGGCAAAATCTACAACCGACAAAAGAATCCGAGCGAAAGGACATTTCTATGAGGGGAAACCCTATTGTCACAGTGCGATTGAATCAAGTTTAATGTCCAGGTTTGCTCCCATCCAGAGGGTGAATGCAGGGGAGTGGCTTCCTCGGTCTTAACATAAATAACGTGCTGCATCCTGTTGTTGACAATAGATTTGAGGTAAGAACTGAGGGGAAACAAAGTCACACCCACCGCCCTTGTTACATTTCTACAAATCAACCCGGTCCCACCCATGTCTCTCTTTCTGATTGGCTCTTTTCAGATCAGAGGTGATTGATGAGAGAGAGGAGTCAATATGCTGCTTTTTGTGTGGCCATGAAAGTAACCCAATCTGGACAGGGAAAATGGATACGTAATGAGATATTTGTTCTTTTTATAAGTAACTGCTCCTTCATTGTATTCTTGAGGCGGAGACTGGAGACTTGACACCATTGGGGCTCGGGGCATTTTGCCCATGACCTACTTGTATAGTATTAGGTTCCAAACCAATATCTGGTTCTGAATTAGTGGTTAAAGTCCTGATCCAGAACTGTTAGAACAGCACTACTCTCTTCCTCCTGACATTTCTCACTGTTCTGTATGTTTATTTTCAGCCCAAACTGCTTACTTACTCGTGACCTTGTGGAGCTGCGTATCTGTGCCGCATGAGCTATGGCCGGCAGCGTGTAATTGGCCGCTCATTGACCGTTGCAATTTCCATGGTAAACCTTCAAGCGACCATCCGACTTAAAGACCGTTCTGGATCAGGTCTTTG
This sequence comes from Poromitra crassiceps, assembly GCF_964638095.1. Classification (NCBI taxonomy): domain Eukaryota; kingdom Metazoa; phylum Chordata; class Actinopteri; order Beryciformes; family Melamphaidae; genus Poromitra; species Poromitra crassiceps. Next base: position 52,029,637 of record NC_139625.1, on the reverse strand, counting down.
AAGGCAACATGCACCCAGTCCTCAAAAGCATATCCCACTGTCCTCCCCAAAAAAGCTGTGTGGGAAGGAAAAATGAATCCTTTCACTGAAATGATTCCAGAAGTTGACGCTGTAATGCTATATTCAAACATTTTATGTCTCAACACTATGTATATCTGATGTCTTAACAGCCTTTCCTTTGTGAAAATGAACCAACCCGGGCATCGCTAACATCATCCTGTGGTATTTTTTTAAGAGATTGTGATAAGAGACTTGTTTTTTGGAGTGGTGTGCAGTCTGTCTCTGGCTCCTTCTGTTTGCATCATTCTGGTTTTTTTCTTATGATTGCAAGAATGAATCATCAAGCCACCAATTAAAATATTTCATTTTTACAGACCTGATTGTGTTGTGGTTGTCACTGCATATGATTTGTGATGTCTCCAATCCAACTCTCTATTATCATGCACACACTGATGACTTATTGTTTCGGCGAGAAGAAAGTCACTCCTATGACCTTTTCGTTGTTGGAGGTCACACACAAGGACAAGGTATTGAACATAGTGTATTTGCATATTCAGTTAACACTGGTGTTGGGCAAGTTACTCAGAAAGTTATTTTTTACTTATTAAAGTAATATTACATTACTTATTACTTGATATCAAAAGTAATCAGTTGTGTTACTCGTTATACTATTACATTACTTTTTTTTATGTACGGTATATAATTTTTATTGTTTCGTTTTCAGACATCAATTCAACAGTACAACTGCAGACGGGACAAAACCCAAAACAAACAATCCTCAGACAAGTTACATACAATGTGACATTGTCCGACTGCGAGTGTTCAATCTGAAAGGAAACATTTTCTCCCACCCCATAAACTTAGTCCCATATCCAGTTCATGACACATACCTGTTTTAAATGATTAAAAAAACAAAACAAAAACAAGAAAGCAAGTAAACGAATTCAAACTGGGACAAAAAAGAGAGAAAAAACAAAATAAACAAAAAACATTACAACATAGTGCTTTCAACTTGTGTAAACATGTGTGCAACAATATACAAATTACAAGTTACCCGTTTCTGACCTCGCCTAAGTAGTTCGGAAACGGATCCCAGATGGTCGAGAACTTTCCGATCGAGTTAGTCCTCAGAGGCCTAAGTCTCTCCATGCGCACCACTGAGACCATATCTGTCAGCCACAGCTGAAAGGAGGGTGGAGTGGGGGACTTCCAGTCTCTCAAAATGAGTCTCTTGGCAACAATCATCCCCTGTGTAAGGGACTGCTGCACAGCCATGGAGAGGAGCAATGAGGAATCCGAACAGCCAAAAATGGCAAGTTCAGCCTCCGGTTTAAGAGTTACTCTGTAGGCTTTAGAATACCAGTCGAAAACTTTGGCCCAGAATCCGGATATTGAGGGGCAAAGCCAAAAAGCATGTGACAATGTACCCTCTACCTGGCACCTATCGCATAGTGGGGAGACAGATGGGTAGATTTTGTGCAGTTTCGAGGGGCAAAGCCAAAAAGCATGTGACAATGTACCCTCTACCTGGCACCTATCGCATAGTGGGGAGACAGATGGGTAGATTTTGTGCAGTTTCGATTTGGAATAGTGAAGACGGTGAGTAACTTTGAATTGGATCAGCTGATGTCTGCTGTTAACTGAACAAGACTGGACCGTAGACAAACTCCTGTCCCATATAGTCTACGATAGATCGACACCAAGTTTGTCCTGCCATGCCTCTCTAATCTTGTCAGTGGAGGCCCTGTTATAGTTATCGAATAAGTGTACTAGTCTGGAGATAAGGTGCCTGGAGTGGGGGGGACTCAACAAGACCTCAGAGAGAGTGTGTTCGTCTGGGAGAGCTTCAAAGTCTCGAAACTTAGAACATACATAATCTCTGACTTGTAGATATCTAAACCAATGCGTGTTGGGCAACTCAAATTTCCTCCTCAGAAGGTCGAAAGAGGTGAAATGGCCGTCTATGTATAAGTCTCTGATTGAACACAGCCCTTTCTCACTCCAGGCACGATAGGTTCTGTCTGACCGTGCAGGCAAAGAAGTCTGATTAAAACAAATTGGTATATAAGCGGAGACATCGGGTATACTCAGAACTCTTCTGATCTGGTTAAGGATTTTGACTGAGTTTTTTACCACAAAGGTTCAATTCTTAAGAGCCCCTGGCGTTTCTAATTTAGAGAATAACATTGCTGACAGGGAGGAGTCTGTGATAGAGCTGGCTTCCATTTTTAGCCAAAGGGGGGTCCCAGAGATCAAGTTGTCAGGAGTCCCCTGTCGCCAAAACATTAAGGCTCTAGCATTGGCAGCCCAGTAGTAATGCCTGAACACTGGTAAGGCCAGTCCGCCTTCAAGCCTGGGTTTTTGCAAATGGGTATTACATTACTTTTGATAGCCACTCACACACACACACACTGCTACGCCCTTAAAAAGTGACATACTGTACAACTCACTTAGCCAGCTCCTTATAGAACTAAACATACAACTCACTTAGCCAGCTCCTTATAGAACTAAATCAACTCACTTAGCCAGCTCCTTATAGAACTAAATCAACTCACTTAGCCAGCTCCTTATAGAACTAAATCAATTCACTTAGCCAGCTCCTTATAGAACTAAATCAACTCACTTAGCCAGCTCCTTATAGAACTAAATCAATTCACTTAGCCAGCTCCTTATAGAACTAAACATACAACTCACTTAGCCAGCTCCTTATAGAACTAAACATACAACTCACTTAGCCAGCTGACCTCCTTATAGAACTAAATCCACTTGAACACAAATTAAGTCAGCAATCAGCCAAACTGCATCCTATTTATTTATTTGCCTACCTAGGACAAAAACGCAGCAAGTAGTCTCACAGCCAGACCAGACCTACCTCCACACTTAGTTTACATACCCAGACCTACCTCCACACTTAGTTTAGTAGTGTCACATAGCCAGACCTACCTCCACACTTAGTTTAGTAGTGTCACATAGCCAGACCTACCTCCACACTTAGTTTACATAGCCAGACCTACTGTACCTCCACACTTAGTTTAGTAGTGTCACATAGCCAGACCTACCTCCACACTTAGTTTGAGCATAGTGTGCCAGCGCTGGAGAAAGTCATGCAGTAACTTGAAGTTACTTACACTACTTGTTACTGTGGGAAAGTAATATCACTGAGTAAATATATTCCGCAGTCTTGCACACAGTCTTTTTTCTTTTTCTTTTTTTACAATTTCTGTGGTGAAGCTTCCCTCTAGTTTACTGCGGTTTCATCCACAGGCCGGTGTTTGGCTGGAGGGCATGTGTACCACTCACATACACTAACCACAGGACCGTGACCCCATAAAGCAGCCTGTTCCCCTCTAATGACAGCCTCAGCCCTGTCAGCAGTGATGTACGGCCTAATTCAATCTGCAGACACTGCGGGCCTGCCCCACCTGACACACGTCCTGAGTGTAGGCGCCACACAAACACACATCCTCTGCTCCCTGTGCCGTGGCAGCGCGGGTCGGGCCTTTTCTGAGCGGGGATGGAGGCCGCCGGGCAGACAGGGGAGCGAGCCGGGGTATAAATATCATTCCATGTCCTTGGTGGGGCACGCAGAGGAGCAGGGAGGAGAGACGCAGACCTTCACCCCGGCCATCTCATCAACAGCCCAGTGAGCTTTCAACTCTGACCCCCGGGACCGGACCAGAGGCAGGCCGGGAGAATAATGTGCCTGGACAGCAAGGAGCAGAGGCAATTGGAGGGGGGAGGGGGGGGGGGCAAGTGTAAGGGAGATGGGAAGGATTGGGGAATCAGAGAGAGGGTCTTTTAGGTGAGCCATGAGGAAAGTTAACGGAGGATGGGCCTGACGTATGAACAGAGAATAAGAGGGGAAATGAAGGGAAGAGAGGAGAGCTCTGACAGCTGGTACAGTCTTTAATCCTCCCCATAGCTCCGGGTCACTGTCATGTCAAGTGCAGCTGGACTAAACAAACAATACTGGATCAGCTACTGCAGAGGGTTGCACAGCTTTTGTTCGACTGAATGTGTGAGGGAGTGAGTGTGTGTGTGTGTGTGTGTGTGTGTGTGTGTGTGTGTGTGTGTGTGTGTGTGTGTGTGTGTGTGTGTGTGTGTGTGTGTGTGTGTGCGTGCGCGTGCGTGCGTGCGTACGTGCGTGCGTGTGTGTGTGTGTGTGTGTAAGTGAGAGAGAGAGAAAGTGCTTGCCTGATACTGCAGTGGGAATCCAGCTCTGAGTGATTGTATAGACTCTGGCTGTAGTCCATTATTAGGAGGTCAAACTGGCCACAGCTTCCCCATTGCTGGTCCCATGCTTCTTTCATGCAGACAAAGAAGCTTTGGCATTATGATCGCTTATTTCCAGCATGCCATTCTGCAGATAAGTTCATATTGAGTGCCTCTGCTACACACATCAGAGCCAGACTATTGTAGTACTGGAAGATTGCCCTATTGGCTCTGGCACCGCTCACAATAGAGATTGGTCTTTTGTCTCTGGTTCTGGTTGAGTCATTTTCACCAGTGGCATGGACCATCGGCGTTAAATACACAATGTGCATAAACCTCTATACACAGATAATTCACATAGTTTCAGAGCCCAATCCCCTCAACAGGTAAGCACACAGGACAGAAGGAGAAAGCAAGCCAGTACTGGAGCACACACTCGTCTTTCTTTCCGCGGTGAAATCAATCTGATGAAACAGGATACCGGCCGGGGGTGATCTGACCTTCCACCCAGGGTTCAGCTAATCTTCCAGGCAGACAGAAAATCAACTCCCATGATATTAAAGCATCGAACAATAAAGTAGGCAACCTCCCAGGCAGGCAGGCAGACAGGCAGACAGCGCTCTGCAGCTCTGACACACTGGCCAGTGGCCAGAGTCCATCTGAGGGATCCCACAACCCCATTATGGCCTACACACACAAATCTCAGGCCATAATGAGTGAGTGAGTGTGTGTGTGTGTGTGTGTGTGTGTGTGTGTGTGTGTGTGTGTGTGTGTGTGTGTGTGTGTGT
>NC_139625.1:51999637-52022137 GCF_964638095.1 Poromitra crassiceps | reverse complement strand
CCCCCACTCTGGCGGATCACAGCAGCAGCCGGCATCGCGGCTGTTCATTCCCCCTGAAACCATCCTCTGAAGCCATCATTTCACCCCACCCACCTCCCCAGTCCACCACCAACGAGTCTTGACTCCTGGAGAATCCCCAGGGGGGGGGGGGGGTTCTCTCTAGCCCAAATAGATGCCGCCCTCTCGCCTAAAGAGGAGCGCCATCTTACAATGGAGTCATACGCCATAGTGGTTATTTGCATAAAACTACACAATTTGATTAGGAAATTATTGTATCTTTATTTAAATATGTGCTTTGACAAAAATAACGCAATTTGTAACTTGAGTTACTTGACAAAGTAACTGGTATAATATTACTGAAATCATATTGTAATAAGTTATATTACTGAGTTAGGCTACTGCTGAAAGTAATATATTACATGTAATATGTTACTTTTGTAATGAGTTACCCCAACACTGCTACTGTTCATTAGCCTACTAAATTATATCAGCCCCTTCTGGGCCGAAGCCCTAGGCTTGTCCTCTGCGCGGGCTCGCCAGTCGCCACATGCTGCTCGGCCGCAGCACGGCCTCACCCGCAGCTCGGCTGCTCTGCGGCCTCACCTGCTCTATTGCCAATAGAGCACGAAGTTGGGCAATTGTGCGCTGCCTATTGGCATGTGCAGCGCACAATTGCCCAACTTCACTGATGACATCACAATTGCTCGAGTGCCCATCACTGATCATATCATGCAGTGCTCGAATGACATCACTCAGCGCACAATTGTTCAACTTCGGCCTCGCCCGCAGCCCAGCTGCTGCGTGGCCTCACCAGAGACATCACTGTCACTGATGATGTCACAATGCCTATGACATCACTGATGATGTCACAATGCCATGACATCACTGATGATGTCACAATGCCTATGACATCATCAGTGCCTATAGTGTATGACATAAGATGATTTTGGTCAATAATGTCACTGATGACATCACTGATGATGTCATAGACATTGTGACATCATCAGTGGGACAAAAATTGAAACAGATACTGCCCACTTGCTCCCTTTTATTAAGGAAGGATTTCACTGTAAGAGGAGCTGATAAGAAAGACACTGTGATAAGGAAATTGTCTTCTATTATTTTGGGAATGCGGACAGTCATCCCTGCTGTGTGCGTGTGTGTGTGCGTGCATGCGTGCGTGTGTGCGTGTGTGTGTGTGTGTGTGTGCGTGCGTGCGTGCGTGTGTGTGTGTGTGTGTGCGTGTGTTTTTGCGCGTGCGTGCGCGTGTTTGTGAGTGCGCGCGCAGCAGTTTATGAATATTGGTTAGGCAGTAATACTATTTACCGTTTTAGTTACAGTTTCATCACGTCAATCTTTAATGATCTTTCAGTGAATTTCATTTTCAAGGAGGCGGAGGCAGGCGGAGGGAGGGTGTCAGTACATTTTGAACAGGCAAAATGCAGTCTACCCAATCTGGACGGCAGGACCCACCCACCACTCTCATCGGAACAACCATAGGAAGCTGCGAAGCCGGCTGTGGTGAGAATATAATATCATTCATTTCTTATGCAAGCGACTTTATTCACCGCGGGTATTTACTGTTTTTTATAGACTGCATCATTGGCGGACTGCGAATAAAAGGAAACTAATAATATGAGTTTATTTTATTTTATTTAAGGGTAGGTTTTTGTGCGATAAGAGTTAGCAAGCTACAGTGGCTTTTTGGCTAACGTTTGAGAATAATTTCGCTCACTGATTGAAGTGTTTTGGGGTTAACGGTCGTTACAGCAAAGCAGACCGCTAAAGACCGTGATATGTGACCTGTTCCCTTACAGTTGGCAGGCAGTTAGCTGGTGTCAGAGCTAGCTACCTGGCTAATCTGACAGATCCGAGGATTGTCATTGAAACAATCCGGATGTCCAGCCTGTGTGCTCATTGGACGGAGGAGCCACGCTGAACCTTCCTATTGGATGATACTCGTGGTGGTGTTTGTTTACTAGTGAGACCCCCGAAAAAGCACCCATATATACTGTAGAGATTAATACTTTAGGGTATTGGTTCTCAACGTGTGGGCCGGTGTCATGCCGAGTTTTGCACCCCCGCCGAGAATTGCATCCCCACCTTCCATATGTAATGATTTATACGGAAACTTAACTGTTTAAAAATGATATAATTGACTGGGTAGACGTGATCTCCAAGCCAGGGGGTCTGTCCTGGCTCATGGAGACCGACTTTGATGCATTAGATCCGCGTGGAGGTGACTTCCATGCTTGGGGCTCTCTTCTGGCTCATGGAAGCCGACTTTGGTGCTTAAAATCCGGGTACAGAGGACCTCTAGACCTGGGGATCTCTCCTGGCTTTATGGAGGGGGGTGCAAATCTCGGCAGTTTATCTGCCGAGATTTGCATCCCAGTTTTTAAGTTAAAACAGTCCCAAAATATGGTGGGGGTGCAATTCTCGGCGGGGGTGCAAAACTCGGCATGACACCGGGAACCACCAGGGGTCCTTAGAGGGTTTCAAGGGGGTCCCCAGCAAATTAATTGTTTAACTTCACTGTTATTTCATTTACATGAAGTTAACACAATTAGAGAATGTAGAGGAATGACCAGTTTGATCATAGTTTCACTGTTCTCTGCCTATAGTATAATACAGATAGTCATGGATTCTGGACAAAATCATAATCTGACAATAAAAATATCTCAGACTTGGGTCCGAGTCAAGAGACGAAATGTCATCAAATGGGGGTCTGTGGCCCTAATGTGGACTACATTCTCTGCCTCCCTTCTCCACAGGCATAGGTTTGAGGATGTGGCTTCTGTGGGTCCTGCTGCTGTCCTTGCTGACTGTAGTGTCTGGGGCTGCGGACTCCAAGGCCGTCACCACCACACTCACTACGAAATGGGCCTCTACCCCTTTGCTGCTGGAGGCCAGGTATAGCACAGCACAGCACAGCACATAACCTTTTATGTGAATCTCTTATTGAGACCACATTACACCTGATTACATTGTCAATGCAGAAAGAGACTACATCCAGAGCTGGAGGGTGGTTGGAGAGACTGTCCTCACTGAAGTGAATGCATTAAAGCTCCAGGGCTGCTGTTCTGTCACTGACCCTTGGGCTCTCTGACTTCTCTCGATTGAGGAAAGCAAAGAGAGAATTTCCCCAGGGCGATTCATTTGGTATCACATAGTTAATAATTGTCATCATACTGTATATGTCACCCAGCCACATCCATCAGACTCACTGTCATCATCAGCTTAATTTATACTGTATGTACAGGGAATCTGATGTTAAAGTCCAGCTGAACCCAAAAATGACTTTTCTTTTCTTTTATACCTGGGTATGCAGTGCACGGTCATCTATTTAATAATGAATGCAAACAAAATCACAAGCAAACAAAATCACAACAATCTAATTTCATTAGTTTTTTCACATCAAAAGTTCATTTTTCAAGATTTCATTGATAACAGTAGGGCTGGCACGGATCAGAAAACCCACGGATCGGATCGCGTGACAGATTTTGAGCCACGGATCACCCTTCCTGTCTAGGGCGGGCTCTAGGCCGGAACCAGGTAGGGTGACAAAATCAATTGTGAACGGAAGCCAGGCTCTTTCTCGCCGAGAAGAGCCTGGTGACGCGAGGTTAGCGCCTAACTTCCTGGCTGTTGCTTGCTAACGTAGTCACTTCACGCTGGCCTGGTACAGACCAGACCGGGTGCGTCTGGAAACATAACGTTGATGCTACGTTAAGCTACTCGGTGGCCCCACGTTGGGTTTTGTTGTTATGTGTCCAAGGCAACATTTCACCGTCCGGTGATAATGTGTTCGTGAAACGTGTGCGTGTGTGTGTGTGTGTGTGTGTGTGTGTTGTGGCTCTCTTTATCTTGTGCAGCCCGCAACACGCTGCTCGCATTCCTGTGCTTTTTCAGAGGTGTTGAAATAAGTTTGTTGTCATTAGTAGCCACTAGCCACAGCCTTCAGAGAGACTTTACAGCGGCGACAAGGGATGAGGAAGCTCACTTGTGCTTGCCATGTCTGTGTCTGGCTGCGCGTTCTCATACACTAACGTTAAACGTTAAATGAAACGAAAGGGGGGGGGGGGGGGGACCATTGACGTTCCGAACCGCGTTCCGAACCGCGGGGGCTGATCCGTACGGGTCACGGATTATCCGTGATCCGTGCCAGCCCTAGATAACAGTAATGTACAGTTTGCTGACGTCACCTAGTACTATCAAATTTCTACCCCATTTCAACCAATCATATCACGACATGCAGCTGTCAATCAAATCTTCATTTCAGGATAATTTTCTCTTCCAAATGAAGTCGAAAATGGCGCCTAGTGCCTGTCATCTGGCAGAATTCCTATCCCATAAACTAACTACTAACTTGGCCAATTGTTAGAAACATGAACAAAAAACAAAAACTATAATCTCTAAGAATGCAAAGAAATGTAACTGGCTCGTTAAAACGCGCATTCCAGGGATATCGTATCGTTACAGCAGCGATAATGGCGCGCGCATCCGAGAGCTTGGTTGTCAGGGGTTGCACTTCGGAGATTCCAGGCCGACGTGCTGCACTCTCCGCTCGGCAACACGAAGGCAGCTGGCTGCCTGTGGCTCGCTGAGCTCCACTCCTCCCGTCAAAAGGCTCTTCCCGAGGGGAGCGCCACAACAAACTGAATCCCACTCGATTTGGAGGCGGAACACGCCAGGATTGGCCAAAGCCCAATCCAGTCCCCAGAATTGTCAAATAAAATCATCGACATGATACTATGACTCGCCTCTCAACCTGTCATCTTAAGACAAACTATGTTTTCAGTCTGAAACGGACTCATTATGCACGTGACGAACAGGTTCAGTTCGACTTTAAATACAATTAGTGTCGAGGGCTGGAAGCTGAGTGTCCTAAGCCACCTGTGACACAAATATAGATTCTATAGACCAAATCACCGTGACGTCACCATGTAAACAACATTATTTCCGCGTACCAATTTGGGAAGGCGGCAGGTTTAAATGTGCGTGTTGTCAAATAAATGCTGTCAAACCCTCTCGTTGTTTTCGGCCGACTACTTTCAATTTAAATGTTCAAACGGTTGGTAAACATGCTTGTCCGACGTATCTAGCCATTCTTCTGTGTTTGTTTTATGTAGTGTTAGCTAGCTAATAACGTTTGTTTACAACTGTCAAACTCGCTGTTTTTTTGCAGACTCGTTAACGACAGAGCTACTGACGCCACGTTAATTTAATTTAGCTTCAAGTCTACTATGGTCTGGTCTGGTCTGGTCCAACAGGTAAATTAGCTAGTCTGGTCTCCACTAACGTTAGTGAAAGTGTTGTTATGAATGATATTAAACAACAACACAACACGAACGAACCATTTTTGTCTTCTTTGTCTGTTTTTGTCTTCAACTCGTCAGTTTGTGCCGTTCACCGCCATTATGATGTGTGGACGCCAGGGGTAACCGGAAGTAAATGTAAACATCCCCGCTGATTTGGTCTATACAGTCCCCACTCCCCACTGCGCTATATAAACCTAATTAATCATCTCTTTTATTTGAATGTGATCGTGGCTCTCCAGGTCCCTAGCTGATAAGCTGCCTGAATCTCTTTTAACATTCACATCAGGGTCTTTACCTTGATAGTTAATAGAATCATACCTTTTAACATAGCATCCATGGTATATGTAGTAAGGTTCATGTAATAACTAGGGGGGCCGAAACCCTAGGCTCGTCTCGCTGTCACTGATGATGTCACAATGCCTATGACATCACTGACATCATCAGTGGTGTCATAAGAGGGTTTCAATAATGTCACTGATTATGTCATAGACATTGTGACATCATCAGTGGGACAAAAATCTAAACAGATATTGCCCACTTGAAACAGAGTCCACTTGCTCCCTTTTATATAATAGGATCTCGCGTGCTATGCGCGCTCGATTCCTAGGCTCGCCCGCGCCCGCCCGCTCGCATTCGCAGCTCGGCTGCTGTACGGCCTTGCCTGCAGCACGGCTGCTGTGTGGCCAATGAGACCAGCATCACTGTGATGTCACAGTGGGATTTATGACATCACTGATGATGTCACAGTGGGATTTATGACATCACAGTGGGACAATCACAGTGGGACAGAGAAACAAACAGACAGAGCCCTAGCTCCCGAAGAGTTCATTTGCAAAAACAGGTAAACGCCATTCTTAAAATGAACAAACATCATCTCTTTGATACTCCCTGGAGTGCACATAGAAAACATTATTGAGGTGATTTATGTGAAAATTATCAGATGAATATGTTTTAGTTATGATTGATAATAAACATTTCCCAAAAATGAATTAATTACAGTATAAATACATCAATATATAAAATAAAATTATAGAAAATCCAAACGGAGATACCTGTTTTTGCAAATGAACTCTTCACTGATGATGATGATGATGATGACAAAGGATACAGTTTTCATTTTGTATTCATTTTGTTCAATAAAAATGCAAAGAACTGTAAATGGGAAACTGTCATATAACCATCATGCTTCAAAGAAACGAAAAGAAGGATTTTGTATTTACAACTGTTTCTAAATATTGTTTGGTGCACTATCTATCTGGGACTTGGATTTGATGCCATTGGTAACTGGTACATCAACTGGCACATGTGGATGGGAATGTTGGTTCACGTAATCTGATCATCCGGTCAAAATTGGCAACAATATTTTGCTATTCTGAGTAAAAGGTTCAATACTTTACACACCTTGGGTTGACACTCTTTTTCTCTTCTCTCCCTCTTCCACCTTCCTCTTCCTCAGTGAGTTCCTGGCAGAGGAGAGCCAGGAGAAGTTCTGGGACTTTGTGGAAGCCAATCAGAACATAGAAGGAGAGCATGATGGTAAAGCTGGTCCAGCCGCTCTGCACTGGTTTTCATTTTCAGTCTCTGTGCTGCGAGCAGCTGAATTGATTATGTGTATGCAAGCTTCTTGGCAGTGATGGTAGCGTCAGTGGTTTGGCAAGATACTGATGCAAGCAGTTACATGATATGATAGAGCTGAAATTTCACCAACTATATTTTTATGTGTGTCTGGGTGTGCGTCTGTCTGTGTTCCAACGATTAAGCATTAACTGCTGTGATAGAGTTACCTTCGAAGCATGGTCAAACAATTGCATCGAGGGAGAGGAAAGTAGTTTTTCGATATCGGAGAACGCATTGGGGACACATTTCTTATTACTTCTATATGTGTGTGTCTTTTCCCCATGCAGACACAGACCAGGCCTACTATGAGCTGATTATGAAGAGAGCCAGTGCCTTGGTTAGCTCCGTCCAGCTTAACATGCTCAAGTTCGCCCTGTCTCTGCGAGCGTACTCCGCCACAGTACACTCCCTCCAGCAGGTACCAGGAGGATGGCTTGATTGTGTGTGTGTGTGTGTGTGTGTGTGTGTGTGTGTGTGTGTGTGTGTGTGTGTGTGTGGGGCAGCGTTGCCAGACGTACGATAATTATCGTATTTGTACGATAATTTCGACCTCTGTACGATGTACGATCAATAATCCCAAAATCCCCCAAACGTACGATAATTTCATCATTTTGTGACACTTAGACGAATCCTACGTCTATCACTCTATCTGTTTATACAATCATCTCTTCAAACAACATATTTGCAGCCAATACGTGCAGGGTGTTTTGTTGTTGTTGCAACGCAGGCTGAGATCACAGTGTTGAAAAATCATGCCAAGTCCAAAAAGTAGCCTGTGATCAGCCGCAGCCCCCCCGACATGCGCCGCGCTGGGGAGGGGGCGTACGATAATTTCACTCCAAAAACGATAATTTTGACCCTCTGGTACGATAATTCAACATTTGCCATCTGGCAACACTGGTGTGGGGGGGGGGCCTTATTCCTGCAAGTGTCTTTGTTTATGTGTGAATCATCCCGTTGCTCTTGATCTTTTTAGATCGCATCCAACGAGCCCCCTCCCTCTGGCTGCTCTGCCTTCTTCAGTGTCCATGGAGAGAAGACGTGTGATACAGAAACCTTTGCGGCACTGTTGGAAACGGCACCTGAACGGTAAACATACACACACACACACACACACACACACACAAGTCAGGTGTACAGTAAGAATGATGCATCATTAAATTAACGGTTGGTCTTTGCATATGTGCCTCCTTTCTCCGATCCCTCTGTCTCTCTTTTAGGCCTAAGCCGTACCTTTTCAAAGGCGATCACAAGTTCCCAAGCTCAAATCCTGACGCACCGGTTGTCATCCTGTATGCTGAGATTGGAAAACCGGAATTCCAGAGGCTTCACCAAGTCATATTAGCCAAAGCCGACAAAGGCCTGGTGACTTATGTGCTCCGCCATTACCTGGCGGTAAGTGTTTCTCACACATAACGTTAAGTGGCGAATATAATGAAAATTCAGGAATTTGTCATATGTTTCACAGTTCATAATGACACACCTGGTACAAGGATAACAAGACTTCTTCTCACCCGGTGTAATGAGATAGCTCAAGACAAACTAGGGACAATAAACTATACATATCACATATTTACATTAAATATTTTATGGCTTTGTATGTTGGAGCATCTTGGTATACAGTGTGGTTGAAGAGGGAAGTATATTGAGTGACCACTAATACATTGTTTCAGTGTAACTTGAGGAAGTTACACAGGATAGAATGAGATGCATGTAATAAAATATGAGCAATGAGAAATCTATATTCCTGAACTATTATACGCTAAGACCGCCTTTACACATTAGAGTAGCATTTTGTCTTAACTCATTAAGTGCCATAGACGACCTAACTCGTCTTACATAATCCAACGCTTAAGTGCCAAGGACGGACTAACTCGTCTTACATAAAGATTTTTTTTTTTTGACAGTGGGACATCAATCAACCCCTTTTACATCTTCGAGTTAACTATTTGGAGCAAGAGCATGTGTGTAATCTATTTTACCGACCACTAAGTGGCGACAGAGACCGAGAGAAGTCACAGCCACGGGACCCAAAAGCCACAAAAGCAGCCGCCTCCCGCGGCACACAGAACGGACAGAGATCCCTTCCCCCCAGAGCCGCGCAGCAACGCGCGAACACACACACACACACACACACACACACACACACACACACACACACACACACACACACACACACACACACACCGCGGAAGCAAGCCATTCAAGGAAATGGCGACGCGATTTTACAGTATTCCATTTCAGACTCGTCTTGCCCGACAGGCAAGCAGGCAGGCAGGCACGCAGACAGACAGGCAGGCAGCACAACGCGCTTCTGACACGCCCGCTGAAGCCAGGAGGAAGGAGGAGAAGACACACGGAGGGAGGAGTTTGAATGAGAGGGGTGTTTCCTGTTGTTATGGAGGAAATTACTGTTCAAAACTATTGTTTAGAATGTCTGACGGTCTTACTGATGCCAAAAATGAATGGTTAAAGTGACTGTTTCACAAAAAGCCATTTATCTCTGAATAAATTTCCAGACGCTGAAACCATGCTGTACTCAACGGCTAATATCTACATAACTACTAACTCTGCAAACTAACTCTTTTAGACAGAGAAAGCACACATTCTATTAGTTATTTTTAGATGATTGATGTTCATGAATTCTTAACAGAAAAGAATCCTCGGCTGTTCTAAAATGAGCCAGAATCGTCAAAAACACCCCTGGCACAACTTACCTACAGGAATGAAAACATGGCTGGCATTCAATGTGTTAAGTGCACATTTTACCTGCATCGGATTTATCTTTGTGTTGCCATTTGCACTAAGTTGGGATATAAAATGCCAGTGCATACAAGATGCATCTTTTTTCTTCTTCTTACTACAATCGGGCTGAAGCTTGCAGGAAGTGTAAAGAGCACCCCTCACCTGATGGAGCCAGATTTTTTAATTAGGTAATTGCCCTAATTACATGTCATCAGTGATGATGTCATCAGTGGGGGGGGGGGGTCTCCACTAGTATTGATGTAAGAACAAGAAACTGATTTACCTACAGCACCTATGTACCGTAAATTCCGCACTATAAGCCGCACCGGACTATAAGCCGCAGCAGCAAAATTGACTGTTTTTTACATATATAAGCCGCACCGGACTATAAGCCGCGGGTGTTTTAATGTTTTTTTTTTTTTTTTTTTTTTGTGTTTTAATGTTTAATTACCATATGTAAGGGTTCGTGCACAGAGGGGATTGTCGGGAAAGAGATGGCTGTTTGAGGAAGCTCCCATTTATTAACATTTCAACAAAACAACATAACACAACACCACCTGTGTTTTTTTTTACAGTGCACACAGTGTCCGCGGTGTGGTGAAAAGAGGGCAAGAGAGGAAATTAAAACAGAAGTGGATTTATAGTTAGAAAGAGTGCTAAAGAAGAGAGAATTCCGTTTTTTATTTTTTATTTTTCTGAAAAAATCCATAGATAAGCCGCACCGTTATATAAGCCGCAGGGGCCAAAAAAGGCCAAAAAACGGGGAAAAAGCCGCGGCTTATAGTCCGGAATTTACGGTACTGTAGATAGCTTAGAAAAATCTGATTCCAGTTGTTCTCAGGTGTTTTTAGTCTTGAGTTTTAACTACCGTAGACTAATGAAATGTGAACACAGAGGAAAAAGCACGTGTATGCTCAGTCATCCTTCACTGGATGAGAAAAGGGGGAAAATCTGCTGATTAAACCCCCCAGAATGGATCGTTATTTTCACCTGGCATGAAGAATGCATCTCTAACATCCACACTCAATTTGAAGTTGGTTCACTTCTTCCCTAACAAGCAATTATGCTTGATAAGTCTTTCCTTAGAGTTATGCTAAACTAGTGCAGTGCCTGTTCACCCGCTGCTGCACAGAGCGCTGTTTGCTTGTTTATTGAAAGTTTATTAATATTGAACGTGACGCATATCCAAATGGCACCAAATCCGACACTGCACGTCCTTGGGTCCCCAGCAATATTACAGCCAAGTGTGAAGTAGATCAGTTGAACGGTTTCTTGAGATATGCTAAGGACAAACAGACAGAGATTCCGTGCTTTATAGTATGATTATTTTTACCATCTGTCTCTTAAGCATGTAATCTTCAGTATTAGAAAGTAGGGGTGGGGGAAAAAATCGATTCACCTAAGTATCGCGATTTTTAATGTCACGATTTTTTGGATCGATCTTTTATTCCAGAATCGCAATTTTTTTTTTTTTTTTTTTTTTTTTTTTTTTTGTGCTTGCAGTCAGGCCACTCACTGAACAGCAGACCAGGCGCCGCCTACTGGTTTACTAGTGGTTTTATTACTTTATTAGTTAGTCTGAAGTAATACCGTAAATTCCGGACTATAAGGCGCACCGGTGTATAAGCCGCACCTGCAGAGTTGACTGTTTTTTTACATATATAAGCCGCACCGGTCTATAAGCCGCGGGTGTTTTGATGTTTAATTACCATATGTAAGGCTTCGTGCACAGAGGGGATTGTCGGGAAAGAGATGGCTGTTTGGGGAAGCTCCCATTTATTAACATTTCAACAAAACAAAAGTCAGGTCACTAATCCCCAGACAAAATCACACATTGTGAGATGCTTAAAAATCACCATCGGCGGGAGCTTTACTCCAGATGCTGTGCAGCCAAGAACACAAGTGAAATTCGTTCTCTCGTGACCTGTGGTTCTCAACGTGATGGACGATTCACCTTTCTTGTTAACAGTCCTAGTGAGAGGCAGGTCGAACGTCAAAGGCACTTCATCCATATTTATGATCTGCTCCGGTCCGATGGAATATTCCTTGATCTTTCTTTGTGTGAATTCGCCGAAGTTTGTAATTTTCTCCTGGTAGTCGGGAGGGAGTTGCTGACACAGTCGTCCGCGCCCTGACGGACAGTCCCTTTCGTCTCGGGTTTGTGCATGATCCTTTGCTGCTGCTGCTGTTGTTGTTCCTGTCTCGCTACTGTCTCAGACATGGCTTTCAGGCTCAATCGCCGCCATCGTCGTAACACAGCCAGTTCTCCATCTTTTGAAGCATGATGTTAGATTACAACGAGCTAGTTGTGTGGCTTAGCCTTCCAAAATGTTGCTGTTAGTTTTTTAGAATGTAATACATAGAATTGGGAATGTTACATTCAATTTCATTCAGACTGTCTTTCAGGCTCAATCGCTGCCTTTTTCCCCCCGGAGCGAGGGAGGAGGGAGGGTGTTTTACCGTAGTGGCTGAGAGAGAGTAGTGGCACAGTGCTCCAATCAGGTCGCGAGGCACATTTTTTGCAACATCATCCAATCAGGGTCTCGCTCTCATAATGTCTGTCTTGCTCTCGTTCTGCCTCATACCAACATCCATAGATTTTGGAGGTTCCCGAGTGGCCGTTTGCTGGAAAAATCCATAGATAAGCCGCACCGTTATATAAGCCGCAGGGGGCAAAAAAGGCCAAAAAACGGGAAAAAAGCCGCGGCTTATAGTCCGGAATTTACGGTAATTACACTTCAGGGTTAAAGTGGGTGCATCTCATTGTAAAATTGGACTTCAAACGGCCCAAATCTGGCTTCAAACGGCCCAAATTTCACGCGCGTTGGCCCATATCGGCCTGGCCTGCTTGGTATCTAATGCCCGGCCTGAATTATGATCCCAGTCCGCCCCTGTTTTTAACTATATCGCCCAGCCCTACTCATGATATATAATATACAGTCTCTAGTGTATGATTCAACTTTTCCCAAGTTCTAATCTAGTGTAAAAAAGCAAACAAACTGAAAAAATAAAAGAAAAAAATAAACAAAAATCGCAATAAATCGTAATATCGAATCGCAATAATCGTAGAATCGCAATACTTAAGAATCGCAATATAAATCGAATCGGCACCCAAGAATCGTGATAGTATCGAATCGGGAGATAAGTGAATCGCCACAGCCCTATTAGAAAGCTTGCAACACTTAATGCTGTTTTTCTTTTACTTCAAAACAGAGGGGGCAATTAGGGGGCAATTAGTGTCTTCAACAGTTGGCAAGCAACAGCTGGATCTCCATACTTCAAAGCTGTCAAACTAGTCAGCAAGCATATGTGTTTGTTGTTTTTCTTCTGCAAGTGAGAATTTTTTTTCACAGCAGAGATAATGATGAATACAAATAAGTTAATACAGCCTGTTACACAACAACAGGGGTCAACATAGTTGTATATAGATAGGAAACATTGTTAAGTTTGACGTCAATGCTACTACAATGAAATTAAATTGGACTTCTGAATTGCCCTCCAACTACAGTGCCTTTTGGGTGCGTTTACAAACTTTACACGGGCATTCAAGCTCTCTCTTGGAGTCTGAACACAATCACAATCCTCATCTGTTTACAATGCTCTCTCTCCCACTAGAATCCAAGCAGTAAGAAGGTGTATCTGTCTGGATATGGAGTGGAGCTGGCCATCAAAAACCAGGAGTACAAGGCAAAGGATGACACACAAGTCCAAGGTACCCAAACACGCACACATTGCTGATACACTTACCCAGCATTGTGTAAACACACTGCTGATACACATACCCAGCATCAGGTAAACACACTGCTGATATACATACCCAGCATCGTGTAAACACACTGCTGATACACATACCCAGCATCGTGTAAACACACTGCTGATACCCATACCCAGCATTGTGTAAACACACTGCTGATACACATACCCAGCATCATGCAAACACACTGCTGATACACATACCCAGCATCATGTAAACACACTGCTGATACACATACCCAGCATCATGTAAACACACTGCTGATACACATACCCAGCATCGTGTAAACACACTGCTGATACACATACCCAGCATCATGTAAACACACTGCTGATACACATACCCAGCATTGTGTAAACACACTGCTGATACCCATACCCAGCATCATGTAAACACACTGCTGATACACATACCCAGCATCAGGTAAACACACTGCTGATACACATACCCAGCATCATGTAAACACACTGCTGATACACATACCCAGCATCAGGTAAACACACTGCTGATACACTTACCCAGCATCAGGTAAACACACTGCTGATATACATACCCAGCATCATGTAAACACACTGCTGATACACATACCCAGCATCAGGTAAACACACTGCTGATACACTTACCCAGCATCAGGTAAACACACTGCTGATATACATACCCAGCATCATGTAAACACACTGCTGATACACATACCCAGCATCATGTAAACACACTGCTGATACACATACCCAGCATCATGTAAACACACTGCTGATACCCATACCCAGCATCATGTAAACACACTGCTGATACACATACCCAGCATCAGGTAAACACACTGCTGATACACATACCCAGCATCATGTAAACACACTGCTGATATACATACCCAGCATCGTGTAAACACACTGCTGATACCCATACCCAGCATCATGTAAACACACTGCTGATACACATACCCAGCATCATGTAAACACACTGCTGATACACATACCCAGCATCATGTAAACACACTGCTGATACACATACCCAGCATTGTGTAAACCCAGAGGAGTATATGAATAATGAGTTAATCGATTGCGGTTTCAGGGGCGGAGGTGAATGCTACAGTGATAGGAGAGAACGATCCAGTGGACGAGGTCCAGGGATTCCTTTTTGGCAAACTGAAGTGAGTGACTTGCTGTCAGCCTGTGACAAATATTCAGGACCTGGATAACCTCCAACTAGCACCATCATGTCAAACTGCCAAGCCTCACTTTATCCCCCCTTTTTCCCTCTCCAATTTCCTCTGTCTGAGGCTGAGCACTGACCTGGGGCCTGTACCACGAAGCAAGATTAGTGGCTTAGCGTGCTAACTTCAGGTTTAACCCTGGGTTTGCCGTGCTACGATGCTAGTTCACTTCTTACCGAGATAGATCACCATGGCCACTTAGTATGCTGCACGGCTAAGATCAAAAATGCATGAAAGAGCCACCTTCTGACCAATCAGCTCTCTGGAAACAGCATGTCACCATTCATATTAGGGCTGCACGATATATCGTTTACACATCGACATTGCGATGTGCGCATGCGCGATAGTCACATCGCAGGACGTGCGATGTCAAAAGCAAATTAACTCGTCATGTTGCTTGATAAACTCTCACTTTAGGGGTAGCCTACTGAGTGAAATGCAGGCTCTCTCAAAGGAGAGAGACGCCCCGCTACTGTACTCACTCATTTAGTGCTTAGCTTCAACACAACAAACATGCACAGAGACCTAAATTGAATTATCTTTTGCTCATGTTGCGTTGCTGACAGTAGCCCGTCTGTAAACGATGTGGTTGCGGAGGCGGACTTGTCCACAGTTTGCAGCGCACTCGCATACAGCAGGCTGGCTGCTGTAACTCAACATGTCCGTGGAGTGGAGATATTTACTCTTGAAACACCAAAAAGCAAGACCGCAACTTATGACACGAAGGCTGATTACTGAGAAGTTGTCCGTGTTATCACTGTGGCTGTCTCTCCCCTTCAAGTCTCTGATGTTGCATCACATGATAGCAGTAACGTTACGGTAGAGTTAATCATACATAGCGACTTATTTACACAAAACATGTCAGTGAAAATAAAAAGAGAAGAGACATATCTGGGCAATTAAATGTATATTTATTACTTTCCACGAATGAATTGTTTGTCACCGGTCGGCTGCATGTGAATCCTCGTCTCTCTGTACTGCCAGCCTTGCGCTCAAAAACCGGAACTCCGCAGATGCGGAGTGTACCACTTGGTCGTTTCTGGAGGGGGTTTCCGGGGGGTCAGACCAAGTGTGTAAAGTGGCAGGGGTGTTTCATTGTTGATTTATTGAAACGTTAGAAGAACGAAAGAAGTTGAAAGCAGTGATTATAATCAATGAAATCTAATGTTTTTCTGCAAATAGCATAACTGGGAGGTAGATTCTGGCACTCAATATTAGGGGTGGGCAATATATCAATTGTATATCAATATTGTGATATGAGACTATATGGTCTTAGATGTTGGATATGGTAATATGGTGATACAGCATACATGTTGTCTTTCCCTGGTTTTAAAGGCTGCATTACACTAAGTGAAGTGTAGGCTAGTGACATTTTAAAGTGGAATGTCATAACTTACTCACTTTTTCATGTATGTAGCCTAAGTCATGGAAATCCATTGGTCAAAATGTGTATGCACCCTGATAGATGACGCTCTGAGGCCTACAGTATAGGCGACAG
The DNA here is from genome assembly GCF_964638095.1 of Poromitra crassiceps. Classification (NCBI taxonomy): domain Eukaryota; kingdom Metazoa; phylum Chordata; class Actinopteri; order Beryciformes; family Melamphaidae; genus Poromitra; species Poromitra crassiceps. The sequence continues at coordinate 52,005,992 of NC_139625.1, read as the reverse complement.
CCCAGTGGTTGAGAAACATTAAAATACCTAATTTCCCCTCCAAAATCAGATGGACTCCTCTACAAAATCATCCCAATCATTCTAGAAGTATTCTTTTCTTTAAAATAGAGCTATTCTGGTAATCTGGTGAAAATCTGTATTTTTTCATATCGCAATATATATCGCAGGGGCAGGGAATATCGCAATGTCAGTTTTTTCCAATATCGTGCAGCCCTAATTCATATAGGATCCTTATGAAAAATAGATTGCATTCAAATGAAAATCACAAAAGAAAAAAACATTAACAGCTCCTGTTGAATTAATCGAGGACTGAAGCCTTGCACTTGTACATAATTAAATTAAGCCTACTTACCACATTGGAATATGTTTTTATATGTATTCATTTTTATTTGTTCCCAAGTTACGTTTGACCGCGCCGATTGCAGCTGAATGGTGTGTGGAGAAATAACACTAAATCCCCGGCGTAAAAAGGTTACATAAACGTCTCCAAAGCCCATTAAGGTGCCGTGTGCGCAACGGGGCTGAGGCTGACGTTGGGTTGGACATTGACATACACGCCAGAGTAACCTACTACATCTAAGCAATTTAATGCGATAGCCTACTACACACATGTCATTCCTATCTAGGCTACTCCTGCATTTTGCAGCTGCAATGTGTTGATTTTGGCCTGTATGATGTGATTGAAATCTTAATATTTTTTCCAGCATTAGTCCTGTATGAAATATGCCACTCTGCTGCCAAATATGAGACCACAAAATCAATGAAATCTATGCCCGCACCGTGTCGATTCAGTTCAGCAGCTTTTTTTAATTATTATTATTATTTATTATCATTATTTCTTTGTTGGTATTATAGTAATTATTCCATCAACGTGACCAAACACCATGCGTGATAAGAGATACTTATTCATTGAGCCTACGTTTCTAAATCTATGGTCTAAATAGGCGTACGGATTTTGGAAATTTAGGCTGAGATTACACGTTAATTCCACACGCAAAAAAGACGTGCAGGTTTTATTTAGTTTCTAAACTGCTGTAGGCTCGTGGAGGCAGAAACGGCTGTTCAAAGAAATCAAATGACTGATGTGAATAAAAGCAGTAACGTTAGATAGTCCTTCATTATTACAGACTAATAGCCAAACAGGGATTTTGATTGTGACATACACATACATGAATGAGGAAATAGGTGTGTCTGTAAAAGCTGGAGCTGTCCATATAAGCTGGAGCTGTCCATATTGCATTGTGATTGGCTAGTTGTTACAAACCACACCTCTTCTGTGGGCACGAGCATTTTCACGTGCACGCCCTCAGAGCTGGATAGGGAAATCCTAAATTGACAGAGCCAGCTGATAACCACTTTCATGGTATCGTTTAACTAAATTGTGATTTTCTGGTTAAGTCAAACCAGATCAAGGGGACAGATCCTGGATCTGTTTATCTCCATTCGTGGTACAGGCCCGAGGACCATTTCTCCCTGATAAATCAACCTGAAAATAAACAAATCAATCAATGAGCCTGACACATCTATTTGTTTCTCTCTCTCTTTCTCTCTCTCTCTCTTTCTCTCACTGTCTTTCACTCTCTCACCAGGACTCTCTACCCAGAGCTGAAGGAACAGCTGAAGGAGCTGAGGAAACACTTGGTGGAAAGCACCAATGAAATGGCACCTCTCAAAGTCTGGCAAATGCAAGGCGAGTCTTTCACCAACTCACGTTCTCATATCCTCTTTCCTCAATCAATACAGTGTTTTTTACTCCGCTGTCTTGACTGGGGGTATAGATTCAAACAGGCCATCCAGTTACTCATGGGGGACAATTGCTACCAGTCTTTACACTGTTGGCATTACAAAAGTTAGTTATTCTTACATTGTTGTCAGCAGAGTCTGACAAGTATTGACAAACATAAAACCACAACAGGCTAACAAAATAGATGGTGTGCAAACAATTCCCCAACTTGCTCTCGCACCCAAAGAAATCATGCTTATTAAGTACCGCAGGGATGATGTATTTTTGTAGGCTTAAGGTCCTTACACATCAAGAGCGATGCGAATATACGGCACGAAATTGCGATGCGAGTTTTGACCCACCTGTTAATCACAGCCACAGATGTGTATACGTCGGAAGCGAATTTCTGAAAAATCGGCCGTGGTTCGAAAAAAGAAACGCCGCAATAACGCTCAGCGAAACTTCGCCGTTGGTATGCACGGTTGCATTGACTGATATAGGTTCGCAAAATATTATTGACGTGCAAATTAATCGCACACAAAAAACGCTCCCGATGTGTAAGGACCTGTACCCAGAAATTGCCGCCATGCTGGTTCGTAAGGGAAAAGTATGGGATGTTAGTATTGGGATTTTGGTTTAATGCATGAAATAAGGTCTGTGGTTAACACAAGCTTATGGTGGACATTTGTGTTCAGCAGGATAATCTTCACAAACAAGGACCACTTTTATGACTTTTGAAGCATTTTCTGAAAATTGCGTTTAAAAGAAATGCATGTACGCTTCAAAAGTCATAAAAGTGGTCCTCATTTGTGAAGATTAGTCTGCGGAACACACATTTCCAATCACATAAGCTTTACCCTGCAAACAAACCTTCAATCAAGTGTCTATCTCTGTTAGTTTTGTAGTTAAGACTAAAAACCCATAATCGTCTACTGGCAGAAATCCCAGATTCAGATCACTGCCAAAATCTAATCAATTGTTCTGTGGCCCGAGGCCTGTCTGTCCACCAGATACCATGGAAATCCATTCATTCGTTTCTGAGATGGACAGACTAACTCACTGAGAAAACATAACATCCTTGTCAAAGGTAAAAGTGGATATTTAGATTGACGTCACACGGCTGATCTAAATGTTTGTAGTACGAATGAGATTCTTCAGTCAGGGCTCAAGTATGTTCGCCATTTTATTCCCTTCTGGGGAAAAGGTATGGAAATAGTTGGATTTATTCTATTTATGCAGTGATGATACATGCAGAAACTAAAATTAATGTTGGCTTGTGTTGCTTTAACGATGAAAACATTCCATTAGTGAATCAGAGTTGCAAGGAAAGTTTTCGTTCTAGTACTATGATCAATGACCACAGCTGATCAATGTCTTCTTGATACGTTTGAGCCATGAAATCCTTGAGTAGAACCCTGCAGCTACATCAAAGCATTATGGATTAGGATTACACCATCTTTTTTCAAGTATTTATTTGAACACTTTCATATACTTGCTTTATGTAATATATTTTATTTTTTTGACAATGTGTGGTCAGGGTGTGAGCATGAAGCTGTTTGAGTTAGCAGTTGAGCTAGACTGTCAGGTCCTGTGGGTGTCTTCTCTTTATCTTCTGAATCTACCCCACTGGGTCTCATTAGCTCTGCCTGTTTACAAAGGCAGCTAATAATCACGCTGCCTACAACTGCATTACAGAGCCACTCGCTGGGTAGAAATTATCTGGATTACACAAACAGCTGCACTCTTTCTCTCTAATACGCAAATAAAGCTATATTATATTTTCTCACATTTTCAACTAGAGAATACAGTAGGTCTCCATCAGGGAGAAGAAGAGTCTTTATATCCTGCCGTTACCCTGCTACACGGTGCGGGACATGATGTCCTCATGGTGCTGTCTGCGTGTAGACAGAAACTTGATACTAACACCACAGTTTCCCCTGTAGGGGAGAGATTTGATTAGATTTTGGAGCACCTTGCCCCGTACATTTGCGTATTCATGAGGAAGAAACAGATTTTTCTCGAAACTACTAGAACACCTTAATCCTTGAAGATACTGAAGTCATGTGAAGACAATTATTTTAATTTAGAAATATTTGCTAATTAATGCATTCATTATCCTAATTAATGAAGTAGCATACCTGGTGCGTGCCAGGCCAGCTCAGTGGCCTTGTGGTTTGAGTGTTCGCCCTGAGACTGGGAGGTTGTGAGTTCGATCCCCGGCCGAGTCATACCAAAGACTATAAAAATGGGACCCATTGCCTCCCTGCTTGGCACTCAGCATCAAAGGGTTGGAATTGGGGGGTTAGATCACCAAATGATTCCCAGGCGCGGCACTGCTGCCGCTCACGGCTCCTCCAGGGGATGGGTCAAATGCGGAGAACAAATTTCGCACACTCAGGTGTGTGACAATCAGTGGGACTTTACTTTACCTTTACCTATGGTGATTATGGCGGGGCATTAGGCAGCTGAAATGCCTCTTTGTTTCTCATTTCATTCTTTTTCTTAAGATTACTTTTTTGACATTTTCAGCTTTTCTGAGATATTTCACACTGAACAGAGATGGGAATGACATGCCAAATTGAAGCCCAGCATGAGGTTTTTACTGACCGCTGAATCAGCAGGGCGGCCTTTCCTCATTTCTGTTCCACGTCATGGATGATAATTGGTGCCTTTGGGCATGCTTCCTTTTTGAGTTGATCCACAGTGCAGACTACACCGAATGCCAATACTGCTGTTAGCTTTTTTCATTTTGTGTTTTTCCCCCTTCAGTTTGTCTTTCTCTGCACATCCTCTTGAGTGCACTCTGTTATTTATGCCCCTTGTGTGCACCCATCTCTTCCCCACCTTTTTGCCCTCTTCCCTCCATCCCCACCCTTTCTCTTATAGATCTAAGTTTCCAGACAGCAGCTCGGATCCTCACTGCTCCCCCTGTCGACGCTCTCAACGTCATGAAGGACCTCAGTCAGAACTTCCCCACTAAAGCCAGGTATAGAACACAAACATACACGCATGCGCACACGCCCGCATGCACGTGCGCGCGCACGCACGCACACACACACACACACACACACACACACACACACACACACATACACACACACACACACACACAGCAACTTGCTATGAAGATACTGCGCTGCATATCGATCACTCTGCAGTGTTACAGTTCAGGCTGCCCTGTCCCCCACAGGTCCATCACTAAAACAGTGGTGAACTCTGAGATCCGCAAAGAGATTGGGGAGAACCAGAAGGTAAGAAGAATCCGTCCATCCCTTCATCTCTCACTCCCCCATCCCTCCTTCCATCCTTCCTCCCAAACAACCTTCAGCCACCACCAGCGAGGAAAACACCAAACAGATAGTATCCAGTCTAAACCTGCGCACTCTGAAAGACATCTTTTCCCCTCTAGGCGGCTTGATTTCTTCATCCCTCTAAACTAGTCTCTATCCCATTCCTTTGTCTTTATTGCGCATACAAGGACATTTTTTCCCCTAGCTGCTGACTGTGATGTCAAGTGGACAAGCCAGTTTCAGCACGCAGCTGTTTACCAATACCATCCAATAAAGGAGAGAAAGGGAAAACAGATACAACCACTCAGTCTCTCAGCCGTCTTCGGGGAAATATCACAAAGGATAGGCCTTCCTGCTTCTTTTGTTCTGTGCCTTTCACTTTTATTACATGATGAATTGTGAACAACATCTGGTGTGAAAAGAGTGGAGCTTCCGACAACATGTTTGGCTTTTCCCCGCTAATGGAATAGGCAATCACTCCACTTTCTGTTGTTGTCTTATGTTTTTCCTTTCCCCTCTCCCTCCCTCTGTGCACAGCCCCTCCCCCCCTCTGTGCACAGCCCCTCCCTCTTTGCACAGCCCCTCCCTCTCTGCACAGCCCCTCCCTCCCTGCACAGCCCCTCCCTCCCTGCACAGCCCCTCCCTCCCCACACAGCCCCTCCCTCCCCACACAGCCCCTCCCTCCCTGCACAGCCCCTCCCTCTCTGCACAACCCCTCCCTCCCTGCACAGCCCCTCCCTCCCCACACAGCCCCTCCCTCCCTGCACAGCCCCTCCCTCTCTGCACAACCCCTCCCTCCCTGCACAGCCCCTCCCTCCCCACACAGCCCCTCCCTCCCCACACAGCCCCTCCCTCCCTGCACAGCCCCTCCCTCTCTGCACAACCCCTCCCTCCCTGCACAGCCCCTCCCTCCCCACACAGCCCCTCCCTCTGTGCACAGCCCCTCCCTCTCTGCACAACCCCTCCCTCCCTGCACAGCCCCTCCCTCCCCACACAGCCCCTCCCTCCCCACACAGCCCCTCCCTCCCTGCACAGCCCCTCCCTCTCTGCACAACCCCTCCCTCCCTGCACAGCCCCTCCCTCCCCGCACAGCCCCTCCCTCCCCGCACAGCCCCTCCCTCCCTGCACAGCCCCTCCCTCCCTGCACAGCCCCTCCCTCTGTGCATGCATTATCTTTGTGTACAGACAGGAGTTTGGATGGGGGGTGGAGGTGGGGGGTGCGGGCAGAGGGGATGGAGCGGCAGCAAACGTTGTAATTACTGAATCGGTGATTTATTCAGCAGGCTCAGTGAGTCCTGATGATTATTGATTGAAGTAGTTTGGACACATGCACAGGCACTCT
>NC_139625.1:51862137-51994637 GCF_964638095.1 Poromitra crassiceps | reverse complement strand
GTGAGACGTATATATATATATATCCCGGTCTATAACAGTTGTTTTCCCACAGCTATCTGAACTCTGAACTCTGAACGTTAACACAAGGACTGCCACTATGCCTATGTGACTCTATGTATGTATTGTCTTGGTCTGTCAAAGGTTGTTGTCTGTATGTAACTTTGCACTGTCACCGGTCTTGTCTGTATGCACTTAATTGTAATGCACTTTTTGTAATGTAACTCAGATGCAGTGTCTTTACACCCTGTACCGAAAACAAATACCACCGGCCCTGGTCGTGTGGCAATTAAAGTTCTATTCTATTCTGTTCTATTCCATATATATATTAGGGCTGTGGCGATTCACTTATCTCCCGATTCGATACTATCACGATTCTTGGGTGCCGATTCGATTTATATTGCGATTCTTAAGTATTGCGATTCTACGATTATTGCGATTCGATATTACGATTTATTGCGATTTTGTTTATTTTTTTCTTTTATTTTTTCAGTTTGTTTGCTTTTTTACACTAGATTAGAACATGGGAAAAGTTGAATCATACACTAGAGACTGTATATTATATATCATGAGTAGGGCTGGGCGATATAGTTAAAAACAGGGGCGGACTGGGATCATAATTCAGGCCGGGCATTAGATACCAAGCAGGCCAGGCCGATATGGGCCAACGCGCGTGAAATTTGGGCCGTTTGAAGCCAGATTTGGGCCGTTTGAAGTCCAATTTTACAATGAGATGCACCCACTTTAACCCTGAAGTGTAATTATTACTTCAGACTAACTAATAAAGTAATAAAACCACTAGTAAACCAGTAGGCGGCGCCTGGCCTGCTGTTCAGTGAGTGGCCTGACTGCAAGCACCAAAAAAAAAAATTTTTTTTTTTTTTTTTTTTTTTTTTTTTTTTTAAATTTGCGATTATCGATTCTGGAATAAAAGATCGATCCAAAAAATCGTGACATTAAAAATCGCGATACTTAGGTGAATCGATTTTTCCCCCCACCCCTAATATATATATATATATATATATATATATATATATATAGCGAGTCAGAGTACAAACCTTTGTAGAAACTTAGTGTGTGTGTGTGTGCGCGTGTGCGTGCTTGCGTGTGTGTGTGTAGGATAGGGTTGGTGTTTGTGGTGTCAGACGGAGACGACATAGACGGGATGCAGGATGCAGGCGTGGCGCTGGTCCGCGCCTTCAACTACATCAGTGATGAGGTGGACAGCCAGAGCGCTTTCGAGGCCGTCATCGCCGTGAGTCAAGCTTTCACAAACACATGAGGACCAACTCCCAATATAACTCCAGTTTATCCTGATGAGAACAGAATTAACAGTGTGGACTCTTTATTGTCGGCTAATAAAATAATACAGATGACTTTGACACCGGTGACTCTGAAACTAATTGAGTAGATAAGAGATTGGCAAAGTTGTGTTTTTTGCGTTCTCTCTCCCCAGTCTTTTTCCTTCTTTTGTGTTCATACCTTCTCTCCCCTGCTCTCCCCACCCCCGTCCGTCCTTCCATCCAGATGTTTAACCGTGTGCCCGTCGGTGGAAATCTGGGCGTGGGGGATGTGGTGAAGGTGCTGGAGAAGAGGTTTCCCTACGTGGAGGTCAGCAGCATCTTGGGAGCCGACTCCAGCTACGACAGCAACAGAAAGGTGAGGGGGGGACAGAGCATGGCGCTGTCACTGCACCCTGACACAGGCTTAGTCAAACTATTTGTCTTTGGATATGAAACCATACCTCATGTCTCCTCCTCCAGGAAGGGCGGGGTTACTACGAACAAACAGGGGTGGGCCCCCTACCTGTGGTCATGTACAATGGCATGCCCTACCAGCCAGAACAGCTGGACCCAGACGAGCTGGAGACTGTCACCATGCACAAGATCCTGGAGACCACCTCCTTCTACCAGAGAGCCGTCTACCTGGTGAGTTGGTGTGCACGTAGTCGCGTACACACACACACACACACACACACACACACACACATCTGATATACAGTCGCTGACTCGCTGGCAGCAGCAGTGGGGCAGTGAGCTTAAGTGGGTTTTTATTGGTGTCCTCCTCGTCTCACATTATTGTTTCATCAAGGCTTAAAATAGAGGCTCAATAAAGACCCATAATCAGCAGCTGCCTGTAATTAGCTTTTGCTTTATATTCATCATTAATGCAAAATCAGTGTTTTATTGCAGGTGGGTCATCAGCAAAAAACAAGAAAACTTCATTTCAACCTTTTTGCTTTTGACTATTGACTGCATGCATGCCTGTGCAGACACACTTACATACACCATGTCACTGCATCTAATGACTTTGAAAAAAAGCACAGTTGGCAATGTTTTATGGGTTGCTATACCAGTTCTAGTGGTGAACAGTCAGTAGTTGGTGATCTCTCTTGTTTTTGTCTTATTTTATTTTATTTTATTCCTAATAACGGCTTAGAAGTAGACGAGCACAAGCATCCAGTAACTGCTGTGTAACTGCCATAATACCTGGCAGTTGTTCACTTTGATTACGGGGATAAAGGTGGCACAGCCCAGTACCACCGTCTGCATCACAATCGCAGTAAAGGTTTTTTGAGAATCATTGCTATAATGTCCTGTATGTGCGGCTCCTAGGGTGAGCTGGCTACAGATCACGACGTTGTGGACTTCATCATGAACCAGCCCAACGTTGTTCCTCGCATCAACTCCAGGGTGCTGTCCACCAGCAGAACGTACCTGGACTTGTCCGATACCAGTGAGTACATCTTCACACACACACATACTTACATTAACCTCTACATCCTGGCAATCCAACCATTAGTATTGTTTGTCCACGTACAGACAGACACCACACACACTCTCCTGTTCACCCCAATTCTCTCCCTCTCTGCAGACAACCACTTTATAGATGACTATGCTCGCTTCCTGAGTCTGGACACCAAGGAGAAGAGCACCGCTGTGGCCAACAGCATGAACTACATGACCAAGAAGGGTAAGTGTTACTGTAGGGGTGGGAATCGCAGAGTAACTCACAATACAATAGTATCATTATACTTGGCCCTAAATAATGAGGGTATCATGATACAGGGATTCTGCGATAATCGATACATTGCAAGAAATTTCATCTACGATACATCACGATATCTGTGTAACTGAAGAGGAAAAAATAAAAAGCAAAAAAGCAGGAATTATCTATTTATTCAGAGTTGACATGAAACTATGTACAACAAAGTGCATAGTGCAAGCAAGCTAGTGCAAGTTTCAACAAGCGAATCATTGGTGTGAAGTGCGCTCATAAATGCCCAGTTCACACCACTGATTCGCAACACCAGTTGAAACTGCAACTCTGGCTACCTTTAAAATAGGCTGGAATCAAGATGAGACAGGTCTTTGTTTTCAGACCGCCGCAACTTTGTTCTAGAACAGGTTTGTTGCGTTGCAAATCCCAGGGTGCTTTGGAGTGTTCTCTCGCCTAGACATAAATCAGGATGGCTCCTCAACCATAAGGCCTATACTTTATGTCTGGCCTTGTTTGAAAGGTAAGAAGCTATGAAATATGAATCAAGTGTAAGTAAACCTGCATCTATTACCATTCCAGAGTAAATAGAGATACAATAAAGGAAAAAATAATATTTTCATCCTTGCCTATATTTATAGAATTGCATCATAATTAGTGAATTTTAAGCCCACTTCACACCAATGATTCCCAATGCAATGAAACTGTTCAAGGACAAAGTTGCAGCGGTCTGAACAGACCTGTCTCATCTTGACTCCAGCCATTTTCAAGGTAGCCAGAGTTGCAGAGCATTCCAAGCAGTCACAAATTTCAACTTGTTGCGTTGTGAATCATTGGTGTGAACTGGGCTTGAGTGTATTTTCGTCAAATTTACAGTTACAGTTGTAGTCAACAAGTATGACAATACATTCAGCAGCTTTATTATTTATGGTATCTTGGTTATTATAATGGTGATATAATATTGCCTTTTAACACATTGACTGCCAGACGTTTTTCTTTGCTGTAGTTAGCTTCTGCCAAGCCGTTTTTTGAGGATTATGGCTCATTTTATAAGAGCCGAGGATTCGTTTCAGCTTGGAGTTTGTGAACATACAATATCTCAAAAGTACTAATAGAATGTGTACTTTCTCTGTCTAAAAGAGTTAGTTTGTAGAGTTAGTAGTTATGTAAGCATTAGCAGTTGAATACAGCATGGTTTTAGCGTGAAAAATAATATTCAGAGATAAACGGCTTTTTGTGAAATTGGATGGAAGGGTCACTTTAACCATTCATTTTTGGCTCTCTCTCTCTCTCTCTCCCTCCCCCTCTCGCTCTCTCTCTCTCTCTCCCTCCCTCTCGCTCTCCCTCCCTCTCTCTCTCTCTCTCTCTCTCTCTCTCTCTCTCCCTCCCTCTCGAGTTGCTTCAACTCCGCCCTCCGTGGGCGGACAAGCTTGTCACCAGTCAGTGCTTTGCTGTGCCTGCATGTCTGGGCCGCTGTTTGAGGAAGTCGGGAGGGACTCGCTCGTTTGGAGTTTTGGTTGAGAGAAGCTTTTGCGATTCTGGTCATATTTATGCTGCGTGTTTCAAAGTGTGTTCCTGCACCTGTAATCTATCACCCGATCATAGTAGATCGGCTGAATCTATTATGTAAATTTGCAATCCCGCATCGCCAGCAATCAGCGCGAAAAGGAGAATGGCTGGGCTGAGAATGGCTTGACAAGTTAAAAAAATGCTTTCCTTCCTCTAGCAAGGAGAGCACTGTTGCCACTTAGTGGGTCGGTGGAATGGGTTGTAAACGTTCGGTGGCTCCAATAATTATATAAGAGATGTAAAAGGCTTAGATGCACAACCCACCGTCAAAAAAAAAAAATCGATGCCAAAAACGTGTAAACACGTTGTTGGCAGGGAACAGCTGGATTCTGAAAACGTGTTCATACGTTGTTGGCAGTGAATGAGTTAAAATTAGATTATTCACTAGTCGAGGATGAAAATATTATTTTCTTCCTTATTGCATCTCCATTTACTCTGGAATAATAATAGATGTAGGTTTACTTACACTTGATTCATATTTATGCATAGACATGCAATAGGCCTTATGGTTGAGGGGCTATCCAGATTTATTTGGGGTGTGTCTGTCTAGGCGAGAGAGATCCTGTATATCACGGCCCACAAAGCCAATAGGTTGAGGCGATGTCTCGCATTAGACGCTGGGTTAGCTGGCTCAGCCTGGCTGGGGGCGTGGTCAGGGTGGGGTAAATCCCTTGTTCTATCCATTCAGCAAAGTTAGAATTTAGCTGCTAGCCCAGCCCAGGCAGACATGATCGCAGTAAACGCACATCTGAGCAGACGTCTTGTGTTCTGCTCTAGAACCCCCAAACCTGTAGTTTAGAGCCGCAGCACCGTCCTTTGGTGAGTCAGCCCATTGAGATATATCGGCGGTTTTACCCCACTCGTGCGCCAGCCGTATAACATTTGTGGGCATTCTATACGGTTTTAAAGGACGGATACAAAATAATGCCTCATTAAAATGTTTTCAGTCTGTGTAAATTAAGTTTACAGAACAAACAAAAAAACATAAATGAATGCATTTTTTTTTAACACATTTCAGTATAAATGTCACGATATGGCGCCAGTTGATATTTTGATATTTTGTCCGACCCCTAGTAAGCGTGCAGGACAGACTCATGCCATAGCTCTTCAGTGCTCAGATGAAAAGCAAACATTGAATGGAAAAGAGTGTTTGTGTAGTGAGTGTCAATCGATCAGTGTGTCTAGCGTGAGGATCCAGCGTGATTCAGTCACTCTCAAGCCTCAATACTCCCTCTGTGTTGTTTCTCCTTTCTGTCCTTCTCTCCTTTTTTCTTCCCTTTCTTTAATTTTGCGGTGTCAGGGATGACCGCCACCAATAGGCATGGTAATCTTTCCTTCCTTTTCCTCCATGTTTTTTTCTTTCCTCCTCTCATTTTCTTTATTTCCTGCTTTGTGTGAATTACTTGGCTGATGCTGTTTTGATGCATTTGTGAATCCAGCACTACTCTTTCACCTGTGTCGCTTTTCTCAGACGATACAATGACTGTGATTGTGCTTTAGGGTGTGAAGTATAAGTGGTAAAACACAGTTGACTTAACTGCAGTGCATGACACTCCATCCTGTGCCATTTGTCCCAGCTGCATGGAGAATGAGATACTGGCGGTTTGATTCACTGTTTGGCAAAGGACAAAGCTCTAAATGCTATGATACACAGGCAGGATTTTGGGCAGAGACTAAGAATACACAGGCGGGGGGGCCTCACAGCAAGAAGGTCCTGGGTTCCATTCCCGCCTGGGAAAAGCTGTGGGCGCTGAGGGTGTGTCCCCAGTTCCCATTTCTCCAGTGCCCACGGCCCAGGTGGGGTCGTCGAAAGGGCCTTTCTGTGTGGAGTTTGCATGTTCTCTCCGTGCTCCCCTGGGGTTTCCTCCAGATAGGAACCCCCCACTAAAAAACATGCAAAAAAAGAATATACAGGCAAGAATGAAGCAAAAAGTACAACTGACTGTAGTGCTGTCGCCTCCCAGCTAGAAGGTCCTGGGTTCGATTCCCACCTGGGACACTGTGAGTGCTGAAGGAGTCCGTGCCCGTCCGCATGTCCTCGAGTGCCCACCGCCCGAGTGGGGTCATCAAAAGGGCCTTTCTATGTGGAGTTTGCATGTTCTCCCCGTGCCCCCTGGGGGTTTCCTTCAGGAACCCCACACCAAAACATGCAATATCCTGGTCGCTGAAGGGGTGCCTCCTCTGGTTGTTCGGGGCGCCTGTTCGGAGGGAGGGGAACTCGTTGGAAGAGCGTGATCCTCCCACGTGCTATGTCCTACCGGTGAAGCTTCCCCTGTCAGGTGAAAATAAGCGGCTGGCTAACTGCCCATGTCTCGGAGGAAGCACGGAGCCAGTTTCGGCTCTCCCCAGATCGGCAGAGGGTGGAGCAGCAACCAGGATAAGGGGATAAAAAAATTGGGGGGACTACAACTGACTGAAATATTTGTTTTGTTTTGTTTTGCCCACTATGCTATCCACATGGATTTTTGTCTCATTCACCTAAATGCATCCCTGCTGAAGGCAATGTGGCCCATCTTCTTTGCCTCCTCTGTAACATCACCTTAATATTGAATGATGTTTAAAGCTGGTCTTTCTTCTTCTGTGGTTGTCAGATGATGGCTTCATCCGTCCTGTGACCTTCTGGGTGGTGGGAGACTTCGACCAGCCCTCCGGACGCCAGCTCCTCTACCATGCCATCAGACATATGGTACAAAGCACTCGTACTGTACCATCTCATATCATATCAAATCACAGTGCTGGGTACTTTGGCCTATAATGTGTCTACACTGTCATACCACACCATAGCCACTAGGTGGCAAAATATGTTGAGGTACATTTAGAGAAATATAAGAACATGCCTGGAAAATGTTGTGTTGTTTTGACACCACTAATTCACCAGAGCAGCTGCTCTGCTGGTCTCAAAGCAATAACAAATCCCCTCTAACCAAACCTGCTGTGCAACAGAAAACCAGCAACAACGTTCGACTGGGGATGATCAGCAACCCGTCAGCCAGTCCGTCCGCCGAGACGAGCCACGTGGCGCGGGCCATCTGGGCTGCCATGCAGACGCAGACCGCCAACAATGCCAAGAACTTCATCACCAAGATGGCCAAGGAAGAGACGGCCGTAGCCCTGGAGAGGGGCACCGACATTGGAGAGTTCGCTGTTGGGGTGAGGGGGCGGGGGTGGGGTGTCATGTGGAGAACTTCACTTGAAAGACAGACATCACAACTGATCGCTGAACCAAATGACCTGCAATTTCAGTGTATTTCCAGTAATATTAATTTTCATTTACATTTTAATGACAAATAACCATTCTCAAGAGTTTGGATCAGCACAGTATCCTAAGGGTATGGGATCACAAACATTCAACAGGTGTTTATTACTGCATTACTATTACTGCAACGGTTCAGTATTGACATGTTTGCTTCAATTGTTGTAGTTGAAACATTGAATTTATATACACCCCCCCCCCGCCACACACACACACACACACACACACACACACACACACACACACACACACACACACACACACACACACACACACACACACACACACACACACACAACCCATCTCATTACATTATACCTACTGTATATCCCTCCTCCTTTGTCCCCTCATTTCCCCCTCTTATTCCCTGACTATAAATTGCCTATCTTTCCCTCAGGGGATGGATCTGTCATTGTTCAAGAGTGCGTATGAAGGTCCCAAATTTGACTTCCTGCTCTCCCACACTGCTTACTGTCGTGATGTGCTCAAGCTGAAGAAAGGACAGAGAGCAGTCATCAGTAATGGAAGAGTGAGTCACGCACACACACACACACACACACACACACACACACACACACACACACACACACACACACACACACACGCTTCATATTCTTGCACTGCCACTGCAACCACTTAGAATATGGGTACATCTTGGGTAAATATAGTTTGTATTTACCAGTAAAATCTATACATTTATCATTTTCCCACACTTGCATAACATGTAGATCACCCTTTACTCATTGCGCGCTCTGCAAGCCTTAATTGCTGGCTCGCAGCCAATTTCATTCATTGTGGAATATTGCCGAAAAGTGATCTGGCGACTTTTTCTGACCAAGCATGTTTATGTGTTGAATCACAAAGCAGTGGCAATACATTGGTATAAAACGGTGTGGCTGATGTTTTCTCTACTTACTTTTAAACCCAGAGGTCTGCGTGCTTCACACACACACACACACACACACACACAGCACAATTCCTCCTGTCTCCACTGCGAGCAGGGACTCCTCATTGCTACCGGCATACCAGTCATTAAAATGGGCTATGCCACACCGTGCATATACAAAGTATCATAAACTGGCGACTTCTATTGACTTTCTGAGCCGCCAACAGCTGCTTGCCTTGGAAAAGTTGGCAACAATGTTTCAACTTGGAAGTACGTCGAGACAAGGCATCCAATTTATTCATTCACAGACACAGACAGACCAATGTCAAACCTCCGTCACTCCACATGTACCATTTCCCATTTCTGCCTTCAAAATAAAAGCACTGATAGAGTTCAGATAGGAGTCAACTCAATAAACTCCATAAAAATAGCTTAGGCTAGTGCAGCTCATCAGCAGATTCAAGACGAGAGCTTATTCAGAACTTTGTGGCTGTATTGTTTTTTTATGTATTTGTTTTGACTCTGTATTGAAGCATTTGATTAAATAATAGTGAAATGTTGTGTTGCACATTACAAATGTACTATAGTCTATATAGTTTATTTATTCATTCATTCATTCATTCATGACATTATTAGACAAATTATCGTAAACAGTAAAACACAGAATTCAGAAATATTTAAACGAAAAAAAGCAGAATTGGGGGGAGGGGTGGATAAACCCGATTTCATAGGGCCCTGTATGAAATTAGTAGGTAGATATGTTTGGTTGGGGTGGCGTTTGGTGTTTTCCGGTAAAAGTAGCTCTCCTACTGACTTTGTCCTGCCAGTGCGGCTCTCATGGAAAAAATATAGTGAGGACCCCTGATCAGACGTAGATCAACGCTGCTCTCCCCTTGCTTACAGATCATAGGTCCATTGGAGGAGGAGGAGGTATTTAACCAAGACGACTTCCTCCTTTTGGAGAGCATCATCCTGAAGACTTCTGGGGAGCTAATCAAAATGAAGGTCCAACAGTTTGGAGTTGAGGAGGACAGGTATTTCACAAGGCTGTTTCTTCACGGCTTCTTCACAGAGTACTGTAACACTTTGGGATAGTGCATTATGCGTATTGTGTGAGTTAATGCCTGATTGATCTTAGGGCCAGTGACCTTGTGATGAAGGTCGACGCTCTGCTGTCTTCTCAGCCCAAAGGAGAGGCCAGGGTGGACTATGGCTTCGCTGATGACCGCTACAGGTAGGACAACACAGTTTAAATGATTATACATAGCTTTCATCACATTAAATCAAAGGGTTTGATTATTACTGTAATGAATGATAAAAAAGAATATGTTCATCTACAGAGAGAGATCTTATTTGCACTGTATCTAGCTGTATTTTCAATATGTATTTATTTTCTCCCTACCATAAACTTGTATGGGTACATCCTGGGCAAACATGAATTGCTGTGAAAAGACTGTGGCGGCGAGAGTAAGCGCCGCGGGAGTTACAAGAGTACACGGGTTTCCGGGTTGGTGTTGGTGGGATAATATGGTTAGCCGGGTTACGGTAACAAGAATGCATAGCATGTAATGTGTATAGCTGATCCAGAGATCTGTCTACTTGTTCCTGCACACTCCAACAACACAATGATTTGGTGCATCCTCTTGCAGCCAGTAACATACATAAAACTCTTACAACATGCTGTTTACATTTCCTTGGTCACTGATTGGCTGGTGTTTGGCAGTGCTGTGAAGATCCGCCCTACAGAGGGAGACGTGTACTTTGATGTGGTTGCCGTGGTGGATCCCGTCACCAGGGATGCACAGAAACTAGCTCCCCTCCTATTGGTAGGTTGAATGAGTTCCCTCGCTGGATTGGTTGGTTGATGTACTTATTTTATTTCTATGAATATTTTCCTTTTGCTTACCTCTGTTTGACCTTCTCTGTACCTTATTTCTAACCCCTTCTCCTTGTCCTTGCGCTTCTCCTCACCCTCAGGTTCTGAAGCAGCTGGTAAATGTCAACTTGCGGGTCTTCATGAACTGTCAGTCCAAACTCTCTGACATGCCTCTCAAGCGGTGAGCCACTGGTTTCTCTACAATGAAGTGAACACTACATCTCTACACCAACAAGCCTAACCCATATGTCCATTACTTTATTCGCTCTGTGTAGACTCATTTCAGTCATCCAAGCAGTAATATGTCCAAGTCGAAAATAGAAACAAAATCTGCTGGACTCTTAATTTGAAGTCCAGTGGATGTTGTTATATTTTGTTGGGCTTATTCTCTCTGCTTTCTCTCACTCTCACCTCTCAACATACTTCTTTCTAGACTTGAATCCATTCAAAGTGGCCTGGTCACTCAGGGTCACTTCCCACCTGGGCTACACATATGAAACATGTCTACTTCCCTAGGCTGGAACTTTATGCTGCTTCATGTAAAGGCATCATCCACCAAATTACATGATATGATGAACATACCTTTTATACAATCCAGCAAAATGCACTTTTCTTCCAGCAACCATGAACGTATATCTGGTAGTTGTTTGTCTTTAATGCGTTTCCTCTGTTCTCCTCTAGGTTTTACCGGTATGTATTAGAGCCAGAGGTGGTGTTCCAGGCGGACGGTAGCTTCTCTGCCGGCCCCTTGGCCAAGTTTTTGGACATGCCTCAGTCTCCCCTCTTCACCCTCAACATCAACACACCAGAGAGCTGGATGGTGGAGTCTATTCGCACACGCTATGACCTGGACAACATCTACCTGGAGGAGGTACGACAATTTCTGTGTGTCTGTGTGAAAGTTTGGGTATAGACTTGGCTGCGTTTTCATGTTTTGCAGTTATATAGGATTGATAGTGTTAGTATAGTGTGTAGTTGTAACTGCACACTCAAGGCCCAGGATTGTGGCTTCAATACATGTATTGAAGTATTTTTTCAGTCTCCACTCTCCAGCACATTTTGACCTATATGCTGTGCTCAAAGCCTTGTCTTTTTTTCCTTTTTTTTTCTTATGGTTAAAAAGTGTGTTTCAAGTCCCCCCAAACCCATTCCCCCAGTAGTTCAATCTCCTACCTAAAGTTTGTGAGTAACCCACTCTATCCTACTTTCTAAAGCATTGGCAGTTTAAAATAGTGCTCTAACGGTCATCTGTGTTCTTGTTTGACTTCAGGGAGTTTTTATTAAATAGTTTTTTCCTCTGCTGGTTCCAGGTGGAGAATGTGGTAGCAGCAGAGTATGAGTTGGAGCACCTGCTTTTGGAAGGCCACTGTTTTGATGTAAGTACGGGTCAGCCCCCTCGTGGCCTCCAGTTCACCCTGGGAACCACCTCAGAGCCTGTCATAGTGGACACCATCGTCATGGCAAACCTGGTAGGTTACTTCTTCAATCTCTGAATTATGAATGCCAACCCTCTCTTGCTGTTTAAATTGTTGTGTATTTACAGTATGCTATAGATTCTCAAAAGTTGTTTAACCATGACAAACGTCTCCACCCATTTCAGCTATCTACCTTATTCCTTGTCCCCTGTATTCTGCTCTGTAGGGTTACTTCCAGTTGAAGGCCAACCCAGGAGCTTGGATGCTCAAGCTGAGGAAGGGACGCTCTGATGAAATCTACAAGATCTACAGGTGAGAATGGTTTGTTCCAAAGGCAGTATTGTATCACAAAGTTCACATCTCTAGTTAGTTTTTAAATATATGTTTTAGACCCTGGTCTTATCCTTGGAGCTACACGCTAATAGTTAATTTTCAGTGTCTTTCACCCACTGTTTTTTTTACAGCCATGATGGTACAGACTCCCCAGCAGACTCTGATGATATTATTGTGGTGCTGAACAACTTCAAGAGTAGGATCATTAAAGTCAAGGTTGGTTTGCCTGCGTTAAGGTGATGATAGCAGGAGATCAGTGAATGTCATATCTCCGTCACCACAGTTGGATTAATTACACCCATTTTGTTAACCAAATGAATTAACCCAAACTACAGTTCCGAGACAATAATTATTGTCTTCCTCGTGTGTCATGTTTGACCAAATTTATACTAGTAGAAGGGTTGCGAAATTGTTGTAGAATGAAAAAGAGATGAGAATTATATTTTCAGTGGTAGAAACAAGTCTTTAATTTTTCAAGTCAGCTCTAGATAAATCACATCTCCAGCACATTTCATATTGGTCAGTCAGCTAACTGATTTACATTTGTTTATTGATCAGGTCCAGAAGAAACCAGACAAGTTCAATGAGGAGCTGCTGAGCGATGGGGTCCAGGAAAATGACTCCAGCTTCTGGGAATCTCTGACCAGGTGGGGCTTTGGTTCAGCCTGCCTGCTTCGGCTTTCATCAATGCACTCACCCATAAATAAGTTGGAGAGGGGGCATGCTAGTGGCATACACACTCCATCATGATTTTAGCCACGCCAACTATAATAATAGTTTTGTAATGCCAATACATATAACCAAAGACTAGACAAAACTGCCATTCTCTCCTATTCTGTGTTTATTGGTGCTGAAATGCTAATTTGATTACCGTAGATAGTCTAACAGAAGTGCTAAGAAATGCTAAGATTTTATTGCTTTTCTATTTTTCATATCATGATGAAATAATATTCTGGTCAGACTGAGAAAGCAATTTTAAGGCGTTACTTTGGGTTCTGGTAACTTGTGATGGGCATTTATCATATTTTGGACTTTTTATAGACCATGATTAAGTGAAAAAATAACAGATTAATTGTTTAAAATGAAAAGTTGTAGGTGTAGCCTTAGTCTTAATATTTATTTGATATTTCTTTATCATTTCATCAGGCGTCTATCAGTCATTCACCGTCTTCTTTCTTTCAGAGGGTTCACAGGCGGAGTGAAGACAGAGGAGCCGAAGCAGGAGAAGGACGATGTCATCAACATCTTCTCTGTGGCCTCCGGGCATCTGTATGAGAGGTTCCTCAGGTGAGCTGGAGTTGTGATTCTGAAATACTTGTCCTCCCAACAGTCTTTGACCCCCTTTAAAACATTAAGCAATTGGATAGTGCTTGACCACATGAAAGTACAGGTATACAGTAAATGCACCCAAGATGCATTGAGGATGGGTTGTGATCCGATCGGCCAAACCAGGCATGCATTGTGACCACATTGAAATGCCAAATGCGTTCTCAATCCACATACAACAACGGACACTGCTGTTTTTTCACTGCTCTACACTATTTGGAGCTTCCCTGGGTCCAGACCTTTGGATCTGCCCACTTCACCGAGTAACGGGCTTCGACCGTGGCCGACCGGGCTTTGAGTGCTTACGGAGGGACTGTCTAAAAAGGGCAACGCTGAAAAGAGATACTCCAAAAATATTCAATATTCACTCTTATACAGTGTAGTTTCACCAAAATCACATCCCACATCAATGACATCCTGTTGTTTATACTACAGCACTTAGTTTGGAAAAAATATTGTATATTTTTGTAGTATCTCTTTTCGGTGTTGCACTTTTTAGACATTCCCTGTAAGCACTCGTCTGCACATAGAGACCAATGTAATTTGTCCGGTTCGGAAGATGGGTCGTTTTGGTGAAAATTAGGTTCTAGCTTGTTGTCTACCTTATTACAGTAGGAAAGAGCCTGCGCAAGTGCTATAACAATGTTTCGTGTATGAGTTATTGATCCAGGAAGTCCCAATCTGTCAATATATTTTAAAATTTACTGAGCTCACTCAGACTCTCCGTACGCTTCTCCGTAATGAGCCACATTAATCCCTCTCATCAGTGGCTGGCGCTCGGGAGCCCGGCTGGAGATTTTCGCAATCACTCGCATTTCTCCCTTTCGTTGTTCATTCATAAAGCAAAGTAGGCGTTACCGTCCCAACCAACTGCAGAGATGCATAGCCTGCGGAGGGATCGGAGTGTATAACTGCAACTTTCATGGGCAGCCAAATGCACTAAAGACAAACAAGTTGTCACTCGGTGGGAAACGGTTGGACAGAGCGATCCAAGCTAAATCGGATCCCAATGTGGACACTGTAAATGTAATCAGGTTAATGTGGTCAACCATCATCAGATTGCACCCAAAACGCATTTTAATGCAATGTGTAAAGGGCCTCTTTGTTCTCTTTCCCCCTCAGGATCATGATGTTGTCAGTTCTGAAGAACACCAGAACTCCTGTCAAGTTCTGGTTCCTCAAGAACTACCTGTCCCCGACTTTCAAGGTAGGCAACTTTGCTGCCGTTTGCATTGGGAAAAAAGTCGAAGTCATCATCTCGACTTCGATGTGGTTTTCACTGACTGGTTTGGCTTTTCAAATAAGCGTTCTGGAAACCAGGGCAATATTTGCAACAAGGATGAGATTTTTATTCTCTTTGTAACAAATTGACTAAATCCTCTGATATATGCTTCAACACTTTTTTCCATACCATTCATTCATCTTTTTGTCATTCCTTTTTCTTACTTTCTTTTCATTTTCGCTTTTTGGTGTTTTCTACTTCATATCCTTTATGCATTGTGTATCAGTGTTTCCCAAGTTTTTTTGGTAGATGTGAGAGGTCTGCAGTTAAAAGATGGCCCTTACTTGGACAGTTGCCCTCTATAATCTGTCCAAAATAATTACAGCTGTAATTGGGCACAGCGGGCCCTATCATCGCAAAAACGGTAATTTAGCGTTTGCGCTCGTGCGCAATACAAATTGGGGGCGTGCACAAGCGCATGCCTGTTATAATTGTACTGGACATACATGTAGGCGTGCCACATGCCAAACCAGGCGTTTCGGCGCAAAAATGTGAGGATAGATGGCATCCTATCGTCAGCAGCGCGCAATTACTTTGCGCTAAGAGCTTTTAAAAGCACCTCTTACGCACTAAATGCCCTGCTGCGCTTGAGCGCACCATAATTTCCGTGCTGCGCTTGATATGTCATTACGCACAGACGTGCCACGCCTGGACATCTAATTCTGCTGCTAAAATTAGCAGGTTAATTCAGTGAGGCAATCAACTATAACTCACTGAGAAACTTTTAGCATGTCGCAAAGAGGGAAATGAATTGAGATAACTTGTTGGACAATGGACATTAATAATAATAATAATAATAATACATATGACTTATATAGTGCTTTTCTAATTACTCAAAGATGCTTTACATACAGTATAACAAAAAACGTACACAGATACAGAACAAAAACAAATATGGGGGTTGCAAAATGAAAAAGGATGGTGGAGGTAGAAGTCAGATATTGTAGGCTTTCTTGAAAAGGTGGGATTTGAGTTGGCTTTTGAAAGAAGTGAGTGTGTCAGAGTTTCGGATGTTAAGGGGCAGGGAATTCCAGAGGGTTGTGGCAGCAATGGCTACTTGCATTAGGCCATTCATCTTCACCTATCACCTCTCTATCACCTTCACGTTCGCACCACAGACGATCTGTCAATAAGCTCTCTCCATCTCACGCATGGAGAGAATTACAGCATATTGCATGCCTCGTGCAAACACAGCGATTGTGAGATGGGAATCTGATTGGTTTGATTGATGTAACGCCCAGGCATTGCCTGGCCACACCTGTGAATAATTCTGGTGCTTGAGACCGCCCAAATCCCGTTTGCGCTGGCATTTTGGGGGCGATTTGGCACGGCTCTAATTTGCGCCTGCGGCAGGTGCCCGTGAACGTTTCCGCATCCCCGCCGAGAATTGCATCCCCACCATATTTTGGGGCTGTTTTTACTTAGAAAACAGGGAGGTCACGTCTACCCAGACAATTATATCACTTTTAAACAGTTACATTTCTGCATAAATCATTACAATATGCTCCCGTGAGGTGGGGATGCGTTTAGCTGCTGCCAGGCGGGGGTGCAAAACTCAGCATAACACCTGGACACTTGCACAAGGCGGACTGCTATCGTTAAGGCACACAAACAGGTGCGCAAGCGCAAATAGGGGATATTGCCTGTACCAAGATAGGGCCCAGCGTCTAAACAAATGTAAAGACAACACTGTTTTATACGCGCACGCACGCACACACACACACATACACACACACGCACACACACACACTCACACTCACACACTCACACTCACAATTCTGTTTGTATGTGTCCGTCCTACAGGAGTTCATCCCCCACATGGCGCAGGAGTACGGATTCCAGTATGAGCTGGTTCAGTATAAATGGCCTCGCTGGTTACACCAACAGACAGAGAAGCAGAGGATCATCTGGGGCTACAAGATCCTCTTCCTGGACGTGCTCTTCCCCCTCGCTGTCGACAAGTTCCTGTTTGTGGATGCTGACCAGGTTGGCACGCAAATTATCACAATTATCACTCTGTCCAAATATGTGTTTGTTCTAACATCCTCCTCTCAAATTGAATAGGAACTGTTTGAAGAAACTGATGTGGCAATGTTGCCTGTGAATGGGATAGGATTTCTTACCTGGCCCAAAAGCAATTTGGATAACAGTTGGCTTTAAGATTAAAAATGTGGATTAAGAAAACATGCTTGTTATCATATAAGTAGATTTGTAAAGTCTTAAAAAGTATGATAAATGAATTCTGATTGTTTACATTTTGGGACTAATTCCAATTGCACAAATATGGAAAGATTTTAATACCGATCGATTCTGCTTATCAGCCCGATTATTTATCAATTAATTCCCTTATCGATTCCTGATTAATTTTCTGTGTGAAAAAGGTAGGCCTACACAGGTTTTCAGTCAACTCAGCTGTTTTATTATCTCTTGAGTCTGAACAGTGTAGAATGTCTGCCTAATAATAACATAGCGTTTGTTCCCCAACCGGCAGTGCCCTCCAACCAATCGCGATGTTGGAGATGTTGACCGTTTCCCATAGCAACAACAAATATTGAGAGAGTGAAAGTGCCAGTGGGCAAATAGAACATTGTAATCAGTGAATTGATGTTACTCTAACAGCGATCATAAAGGCAGTATGGGTTATACCGGACATGTATTGGAAATATCTGCTAAGCCTTTGCTTGTTCCACTGTATGCTAGAGGTGTTAACCAGCTGGTTACTGATCTAGCAGCTCATCCGCTTTTGATTTCTCCTCACAAAAAGCATTTCAGCAATTTTTCTTACATCAAGAAACACTATGTATGAATGCAGCCAACTCGAAAGGATGATTTGACAGAAGATACAAGCAGCACTGTTGTCATGTGTCTTTGTGAAATGAAGCCACGCTTTGGACCATTTCTTCCTCTACGTCTACATGAGTCCTTGCAAGTCTTGAGCAGCATCGATGTAGAGAAAAAACTGCAACTGGTTCTCGATTCCCATGCTTAGTGGTACACACATGACTACACATTATTTGTACTATTTGTACTGTATTTGTATGTCTATTGTTTTACTGATTATGAAGCACTTTGAAAATGTTTGAATAAAAGTGCTACATAAAATGATTATAATATAGACCCACATGTCACATACAGTATTGTTATGTTGTGAATAATGAAGTGTGAAAGTGTTTTCCATGTAGTTTGTTCTTGCTGTAACGTTAGCTCTCTCAGTCTCTCATTCATTCGCTCCACCTCCTCCTCCAGATTGTGCGGACGGACCTCAAGGAGCTGCGTGACTTTGACCTGGATGGAGCTCCGTATGGATACACCCCGTTCTGTGAGAGCAGGAGGGAGATGGATGGCTATCGCTTCTGGAAGTCAGGTTACTGGGCCAGCCACCTCGCCGGGCGCAAGTACCACATCAGGTACAGTATGCACTATGCACTGAATTGTAACGCATCGAGTCGTCCCCGTCTTGACAGCGCAAAGTCTGTCACCGTCTCACATACGTGCACAGACACAGCTTTTGCTCTCTTTCCTAAATGCATTTTCATATGTTCATACATTTTTCATATGTTGACCATCGTTTATCCTCTGCAGCGCCCTGTATGTGGTCGACCTGAAGAAGTTCCGCAAGATCGCAGCAGGAGACCGGCTCAGAGGACAGTACCAGGGTCTCAGCCAAGACCCCAACAGCCTGTCCAACCTTGACCAGGTCTGTGACTGACCGTTGGACGTGATTTTGGCATCTGATTCCTAAAATTAAATTTTATGAGATCACATTGTTTGTACTGTCCAAACTTGTGGCCTGAAAACAGCTGTTGCCAGGATAGGAATCGTTAGGATTTTATCGATAAAGATTAAGTTATCAATACCAATATCGATTGTACTACGGTACTCTATAATTTGGTGCGTGATGCTATTAAGAGTGCAAAATTGAAAATTCACAGCCGTTTTCTACTCTTGTGTTGTTGTTGCATTCTATAGGCAAACTAGTCATTAGCCTTTGAATCACAGATGAGATTTCTGTCTGTAGCTTGGATTCTTACATTTTACACTTGATCAAAAGGCACGCACTGATGACATCACCAATGACATCACAATTGCTCAAGTGACATCCCTGATCACATCATCACCGATGACATCCCTGATGACATTACTCACTGATCATCACTGATGACATCACAATTGCTTCAGTGACTTCACTGGTGCAGAGGCTTCACCTCTGTAGTTTATTTCGTGGGGGCATAGAACTGTATGACAGCATCGGCGACTTGGCCACTTCTTTCTTTCTTTGGGACATACAGACAGACGTACAGTACATACAGACCCTCTTATAGACGAAGGGCTGTGTGAACTGTAAAGTGTGTGTCAGGCTTTTATTGTGAAGAACTGTGTGAGTGTGTCAGGTTTTTATTGTGAAGGGCTGTGTGGGAAGTGTGTGTCTGGCTTTTATTGTGAAGGGCTGTGTGAAGTTTGTGCCAGGCTTTTACTGTGAAGGGCTGTGTCAAGTGTCATGTGGGTTGGCTTTTATTGTGAAGGGCTATGTGTGAAGTGTGTCAGGCTCTTATTGTGAAGGGCTATGTGAAGTGTGTGTCAGGGTGTGACCACCGGTCATCACCTGTCAATCAAACAGAATGTAGATTATAAAAATATACATAAATGTTGCTGTAGCGCCCCCTATGGGGGCAACTTTTGTTGTTGTTGGTGTGACCAAACTCATGCCAGTACAGTGTTTTGGCAAATTTTGGAGGTGATTGGAGCAACAGCATGCCTTGCAACTCCAGACAAATGGACATACACGCTGCTAATCTTACTACTATAATTGGTGGCGTGTCTGTCTGTCTGTCTGTCTGTTTTCCAGACTTGCAAGGCACATAGCAAACACATTGTACTACATAGCACAATCGCGCGCACACACGTCACAAATAGCTCAAGTCTGATGCCTTCATCTTTGTAGCAAAATATCTTCATCGCTGACGCTGTCGCACCCTCAAAGCTGTCAGAGGGCTAACGACTACGACTTTTCAGCAGCTTACTGGTGAACATAAAATAGCACATATCGTAAAAGGCAGTCAAAAAAGACGTCGCCGGAAGACAAAAATGGATACATTACATTACATTACATGACATTACATGACATGCATGACATGACATGACATTATTTAATTTAGCAGACGCTTTATCCAATGCCACTTACAATAGTACATTTTGTCAACAATAGTGCAATCAACTGTGCATCATAGTCTTCATCAGCTAAGACCTTGAAAATGGAGCAGTAGCATTTGTTAATAGTGAAGGAGGGGGGAACGGTGGCGCAGTGGTAGCGCTGCCACCTCACAGCAAGAACGTCCTGGGTTTGATTCCCGCCTGGGATGCTGTGGGCTCTGAGGGTGTGTCCCCAGTTCCATGTCCTCAGTGCCTGCCCTACGGCCCAGATGGGGTCATCATCTGTGTGGAATTTGCATGTTCTCCCTGTGCTCCCCTGGGGTTTCCTCCAGATAGGAAGCCGCCGCAAAAAAAATAGTGAAGGATTTATTTTTACAACTACAGAATGTATCGAAAAGCAGCATGGCATACTGCTTCAATGCACATTTTTGTTCATTTTGATGGCGCGCACACATAGAACTTAAGGACATGGTAATTGTTTTCTTCCAGTTTTAAACAGTTTCAAATTAGTTGAGTTGGAGGCTGGGTGATCAACTTCACCTCAAAATGTAATCTACACCTAAGAGGAAAACTTATTAAACCATCAACGTATTTCATTTGCCGTGGTTAAACATGGCACTGAGTGCGTTTATAGACCTAAGTACTGCCTGAGATGACGGTCCACCCGGTAGAGGCGGTGCGTGCTGCTGCTGCCAGGACAGAGACTGAGGTGGGTGTTCCTGCTTGTGTCTCTCGGAGGCTGTGGGTCTCGTGCTTCATCACCACCTGCTCGTACGCTCCTGCACCAACCCTGGTGGGAAGGTGATGGCTTGCAAGGGCCGTGCTTCCCCCAGGGCCAACAAACAAACGCAGGCCCTCTTCTTCAGTGCTGGAGTCCAAGAGGCTGGGTGTGAAGTCTTGACTCTGGAGGATCTTTTCCACGATGTCGTCAGCATCCAATCGTGTGTCAGACACGTTTATCCTCTTCAGCAGGGGCTCCATGGACTCCTGCTTCACCGGGTGTCTGTTGAGGCGTTCGCAGGACGAGGTGCTCAGGGCAGGTGTGCCTGCTGGGATGCTCTTGGTTGCGGTGTTTAGGGGGTGTTGGTGCAGGGCAGCGCACGCCCTGACCTCTCTGTCCCTGTCCCGCTCCTCTGGGCTGGGCTCCGGGATGCTGCTGATGCCCGTGGACTTCCCTTCTTGACTCTCTGGACAGGCTGTCTGTGAGACCCCTCCCCTCCTCTCCTCCACAAAGCTCGCTCCATCACCCTGGACCTCGATCACTGTGGCTGTGGAGGGAGGCGTTTTAAAACATGGGTCCCTTGACATGAGCTGTGTACCGATGACAACCTTGAGAATGGAGTTATCCTGACGAGTATTTTTTGTCTTGTAGCCTTCCAAAAGACATCTGCGGGTTGTATTCCTTGAGCCAGCAAACTCTGCCAAATTCAGGTCTGTAAAACCAAGCTTTGCGTATGCCTTCCCACCCTTGAGCTCCTTTCTGACAGACACTCGACACAAGCAGGGGTCCAGCACGCCGGTTCCTCCACTGGCACTCATCTTACAGGGGAAGGAGAAGCTCTTCCTCCAGCAAACACAGTTGGCCTGCACTGGCTCCCGAGAGGACTCCTCGGAGAAACCCCCTCCCAGGAGCCGGACTTTACAGAAAAGTACACCATTGACAAATGGGACCGAAGAGAGCTCGTCCAGCTCAAAGTCCACCTTGAACTTAAAGTTCTTTTTCATCATCATTAATCCATACACAGTTCAGTACTCTTAAGTACTCTCAAATGCTCCAACCTCGACAGTCGTTGACATTACAGCCCCATTTTGAAAGTGTCATCACTGTCACTCGAGCAAATTGTGACGTCATCATTGATGATGTCCTCAGTGAGTGATGTCATCAGTGGTGTCACTCAAGTAATTGTGATGCCATCAGTCAGTGATGTCATCAGTGATATCACTCGAGCAATTGTGATCTCATCAGGGAGTTAGAGGGAGAAGAGAAGAGGGACAGAATGTAGGGAAACGGTGGATGGATGAATCCGGAAGGAGGCGGTAATGCAACATTAAAGGATGCCAACTGCCATAAAACACCACAGAAGAAGAAGAAGTGATGTCATCAGTGAGTGATCCAATAATCCAATCCAATCCAATAATAACGCATTGTGATGTCATAACCCAAGAATCCATACACAGTTCAGTAGTCTCAAATGCTCCAACCTCGACAGTTGTTGACATTACAGCCCCATTTTGTTAGTGTCATCATTGTCACTTGAGCAATTGTGATGTCCTCAGTGATGATGTCATCAGTGGTGTCACTCGAGTAATTGTGATGTCATTAGTCATCAATCAGTCAGCAATTGTGATGAGTGATGTCATCAGTGATGTACCTTGAGCTGTGATAATAATAACAGGATCCATAATAACGCATTGTGATCTCATAACCGAGGAGCTGGGGGGGGCTGTTAGAGGGGCTGGGGCTGTGTGAAGTGTGTGTTGGACTTTTATTGTGAAGGGTTGTGAAGTGTGTTGGACTTTTATTGTGAAGGCCTGTGTGAAGTGTGTGTTGGACTTTTATTGTGAAGGGCTGTGTTGGCCCTCCACAATAAAAGTTCAAGTTTGATTGATAAAATCTGTGTAACAGTTGCTATCTCCTCCTCCCTCATTGGTCTCACTTTGTCTCTCTCCAGGATCTGCCAAACAACATGATCCACCAGGTGCCCATCAAGTCTCTGCCTCAGGAGTGGCTGTGGTGCGAGACCTGGTGTGACGACGGCTCCAAGAAGAAGGCCAAGACTATAGACCTGGTACTAATTGTCTGTGTTTAGACATCAGGGATGGCGAGGATCTCCATTTGAAACAAATGAGATTTGGATGTCCAAGGAAATTTGCACCCCTGATAAAATGTGTTTAAGTGTAACAGTAAAATGAATTTCATGTCCAAGATCATCTAAAATTACAAACCAAAAAATAGTCCAAAATGCTTAGTTGAATATTCCTATCACCATATAATGATTTACTGTGTTTGCCTAGGTACCCATCCCCACTAATTGACACACTATAGATTCGCCTTATTGAAATTCTGGTGTCGGATAATGTCACTTCTACACCAGTGTCAGGGAAGTGATTAATCAAAAATACAAACTGTCTCCTTAAGCGAGCGATAAAGCGACTCGTCAATGTCAGACCTTTTCCTCTCTTGTCTCTTTGGTTTCCTTTTGGCATGAAGCCTGAAGCCTCTCAGACCGGTCGTGTTGGAAGACACCAGCAGTGTGCAGTTTACTGATGTTGCATTACATGATTTCTGGGTAGTGAATTTCACATTTTCTCTGCCGACGTCCGAAAGCTGCCCAGTGCAGCTATAAGCTGCCCAGTGCAGCTATAAGCGCGTAGTGCTTATAGCTGCCCAGTGCAGCTATAAGCGCGTAGTGCTTGAAAAAGAGTTATGGACTCGATGATTTTTTTTATGACTGCCTGTAAATCAAAAATCATAGTTTGTTTTATCCTTCCTCCCCATTTTTTCTCTCCCTCTTTCCCCCGATCTCCATAGTGTAACAACCCCATGACCAAGGAGCCCAAGCTGCACGCGGCAGTGCGGATTGTGGCAGAGTGGACTGACTACGACCAGGAGGTCAAACGGCTGCAGACCAGAGTTCAGGAGAGAGTGGCAGAAAACCACATAGCACAGCAGCAAGACACAGGTACTGAACACACACCCACGTACAGTAGACAGGTGTAGGCTTATATACAGGGTTCCCACACATTTTCATGGATAAAAACTATTCCATTACTTTTCAAGGATGCTTAACACATTCACTGCCAGCCGTTTTTTTTTTACTGTAGGTAGCTTCTGCCAAGGTTTTATTTTGAGGATTCTGGCTCATCTTTCAAGAGCCGAGGATTATTTTCTGCTAAGATTTTGTGAACACAAAATATCTCAAAAGAACTAATAGAATGTGTGCTTTCTCTGTCTAAAAGAGTTAGTTTGTAGAGTTAGTAGTTATGTAGGCATTAGCACTTGAATACAGCATGGTTTCAGCGTCTGAAAATTTAAGCTGAGATAAATGGCTTTTTGTGAAATTCGATAGAACAGTCACTTTAACCATTCATTTTTGGCATCAGTAAGACGTCAGACATCTAAACAATAGTTTGAACAGTAATTTCCTCCATAACAGCAGGAAACCCCCCTCTCCTTCAAACTCCTCCCTCCGTGTGTGTTCTCCTCCTGCCTCCCTGGCTCTGCAGCGGGCGTGTCACAAGCGAGTTTCTGCTGCTGCTGCTGCTGCTGCCTGTCTGCTGGCGGCCGCTCTTTGGGCGAGTCTGGATGGGCTCGCTCGTTTCTTGGGGTTTCGGTTGAGAGCTTTGATGAAGCTTTTGCGATTCTGGTCTTATTTATGCTGCGTGTTTCAAAGTGTGTTGCACCCATAATCTATTATGCAAATTTGAAATCCCCCACCGCCAGCTCCCTGCGCGAAAGCGAAAGCGTTTTCGCCAATCCATTTTCATGAGAATGGCTTCCTCACGCGGCTGTTTTTGCTTGGCTTTCTCTCGTCTGGAGAGCACTGTCGCCACTTAGTGGGTCGGTAAAATAGATTATACACATTCAATACCTCCCATATTTTAATAGGAGATGTAAAAGGGGTTGATCGACGTCCCACCATCAAAAAAATTTTTTTTTTTTTTTTGGACGAGATATCTCGTCATTGGCAGTCAACCGTTGGTTTCTGCTTGACGAGATATCTCGTCCACGGCAGTGAACGTGTTAATAGAATTTCGATGTAAATGAGAGGTGGTGGCTCTGAATCAAATTATACTACAGTGGACAAATAGGACACATCTCTTTTTTTTTTGTGATCAAATGTTTTTTATTTTTCACTTTCAGTTCACAGATCATCTCCATGACAAAAAAACAAACAGACAAGAACAAAACAATGATAAACAGAGTAGACAGACAAATAGTCAGGTAAAGCCATAAACAGGCAGCAAGCGACGCACCGAAATGCATCCATACCTCCTAACCTAGACAGACAATAGTCCATAGGAATCCCAGCACAGAGAAATCAATAGACGCCCTCAATATCTCCTCAGAATCTCAATGCTAATTCCGCCACAGCAGCAATAGGGGTGTGGATCACTAGGCTCCTAAGGATTATATAAATTCTTTAGATAGCAACCACTGACATCACAGACTGCCAAATTCAGAGCACCACCTGTAAAAGAAAACAAAACAAAAGAAGAAGAAAACAAAACAGACATGACGATAAATTAAAATTAAATGAAATTAAATGAAATGTATGGCGCCATCAGTTTCATCACATGTAGTCTGCGCGGGGTGAGATAAGTTCTGTGTACATAATTGAAGTGAATCTGTTGATGATTGGGGTTACGGGAAGCCTCCCTGACACATCTCTTTATATTGGATTTCAGTGCTTTAGATTCACTGTGTCACATTACATGGAAGCTATTGAAATAACCCGGTGCAGGACCAAAGTGCAACTGAAAATAACCAACTATCACCAATGGTGGTGATGCCAATACATTTTGGGACCAGCAGTGACTAGTGTGCGGACTCTATTTTAGCTATTGAAATAAAACATGAATTTTCCATAAAAATATTAATATAAAATAAACAGAAATTTACACATTAGAGCTATGTTACGTTATAGAAAATACATTTGCCATTGTGTAACATTACGTTGAAGGTTATCAACGGAAGAGATTACTGTCATTACACATTTAAAAAATAATTACTTTTCCAAAACGTTTAAGGTTTTTACTAATTCCATGACTTTTTCAGGACTGGAGATTTTGAAATTCCATGATTTCTTTTCCCCAAGTTTTCCATGACCATGGGAACCCTGTATATATAGAAACAAAAAGATGTACAACATTTTGTCTGAACATGTCCTA
Source organism: Poromitra crassiceps (assembly GCF_964638095.1). NCBI lineage: Eukaryota > Metazoa > Chordata > Actinopteri > Beryciformes > Melamphaidae > Poromitra > Poromitra crassiceps. The sequence continues at coordinate 51,968,660 of NC_139625.1, read as the reverse complement.
CTGATTGATGAGCCTGAAAATAAACAAATCAATCAACATGCCAAATGTGTTTCTCCCTCTCTTGTCTCTGTCTCTCTCTGCATCTCTGTCTCTCTCTGCATCTCTGCCTCCCTCTGTCTCTCTGCATCTCTGTCTCTGCATCTCTGTCTCTGTCTCTCTGCATATCTGTCTCTCTGCCTCCCTCTGTTTCTCTGCATCTCTGTCTCTGTCTCTCTGCATCTCTGCCTCCCTCTGTTTCTCTGCATCTCTGTCTCTGCATCTCTGCCTCCCTCTGTCTCTCTCTGCATCTCTGCCTCCCTCTGTCTCTCTGCATCTCTGTCTCCCTCTCAGATGTTCACACAGAGTTGTGAGGATCCAGCGGAGGCTGTGATGGCGGTGAATTGGACTCTGTTTAAAGAGTCTGCTTCATGGAGAGACTCCATGGCTGAAATACTGACCACAAACCAGTCCAGAGTGGTTGAAACATTATGTTTTCTGTTCTCTTTTATACTGTGTGAAGGGGCGTTAAGTGGTCAGGTGTGAGGGCGGCTTAAGAGTGTGTGTGTGTGTGTGTGTGTGTGTGTGTGTGTGTGTGTGTGTGTGTGTGTGTGTGTGTGTGTGTGTGTGTGTCTGTGTGTCTGTGTGTGTGTGTGTGTGTGTAGTGAGAATGTATTGAAACAAAGTATGAATATGAGTGTCCGTTGCACCCCCCCCCCTCCCTCCCCAATAATACATTTTGGTCTGTGTAAATTTGCACTGATTAGAAGTCCTGTTTTTGGCTGTGACTCAAAGCACAAAAGGGGATGAATCCATTGATTGTAATCCTTCTGGAGAAAGCCTCATCGCTGGTTAACTTCAGCCTAAATTATGTGACAAACCAACCAAATGGTTGGTTTGTCACATAATAGCAGGAATTGAGGTCTGCTCAAACCACTTCCACTCACCACTCACTTCAATGCTAGGCTTTCCTCTGGTTTAGGTAAAGGTTGTAGTTAACAGTTGTATAGTTTACACAGAGTTTCTACATACTGTAGGTCTGGGAAATCATTGGAAATCAAATTTGAATCAGAATCAGCTTTATTGGCCAAGTACTGTATATGCGCACATAAAAGGAAATTGGCTCCGGTTCGCTTATGCTCAGTTGCTGTTCTTAAAAAGTGTTGGAATTGCAAAAGAAGTCCGGAAGAGTATGGAAAAATTATGTTGCATCCAAATACACATAAGATATTGCATATTTTAGGCAGCTCCAGTCTCCAGCTATAGGGAAGACATAGTTGAGTGTTGTACCACTATCATACAAGCAACAAAGAAAGGGAATAAGTATGACAGTTTGAGATGGAAAATGTATAGAACACTGTTTAGATCTGTTTACAGTAATTACACTCAAGGACTGGTTTTTAATGTGTACATTAAACAAACAAAACTCACAGGCTCAATTGAATCCAAAGTTTCCTGTGGGAAGTGCAACTCAGGGAAAGATGTTTGTTTCTCGATGCTATATGGACGCAACACGAATCTAAAGAAAGGCCCGCTTCTATTTAATTCAGTCATATACTGTACGTGTTTAGGGAAGGGCAGTCATGAGGTCACATCATGGTCCCAAACAAAAATCTGATTTTTTGTTCAGTAATAAGAAAATATCCAAGGGTTTGTCATGATCATTCAACTACTCTGTATCTTTGTTTTAGCTGTCATTTTTTGTTAAATAAATTCCCCCAAATTGAATACCCAATTTCACGTGGTTCAGCTGTGTGTCACCTTTTACAGTGTTGGGGAAGCTACCAACGACTTCACCATGGAAGTAGTTGAAACTACAGCAAAGCTCCCCTGGGAGAAATGTAGTTTAGGAAACTACAAGCTACGCAGAAAAAGTAGTTCAAACTACTTTGTAAAATAAAGCATTAACCTACCTACCACCCTACCTATAACAAATAAATACAAGAGTTGTTCCAGGTGAGGTTTGAACCCTTGGCCCCAAGAACGCAAGATTATTAGTCTATACCAATGAGCTATCTTTGTTATAGGGTAGGGTAATGGTAACTAATGGTAAGATAATCATGAAGTAATGATGCATTCCCTAGTAACAACTAAGCATGAAGCCCTGCTTTACTTGAGGGGGCATAGACATGGTAACTAATGGTAAAGTAACCACGAACTAATGATTAATTCCCTAGTAACAACTATGGTAACTAATAGTCTGTTCTTAAGTAACTACCCATTAACTACTCATGAACTAGCAGCAAAAAATTAAGGAAGTAATCATTACTTACTGGTTCGTTAACATGGTAACTAATGGTCAGTTCTTAAGTAACTACCATTAAGGATCTTTAACTACCATTAAGGGTCATTAAGGAACTACCCATTAACTACTCATGAACTAGCGAAATAAAAAATTAAATATATATATATTTTTAAGGAAGTAATCATTACTTACTGGTTTGTTAACATGGTAACTAATGGTCAGTTCCTAAGTAACTACCATTAAGGAACTACCTATTAACTATTCAGGAACTAATCATTAACTATTCATGAACTAATGCTTAGTTCCTGACTAGTTCCTCAATAACTACCCATTTTTTGTGTTACAATATTGTAAAGTGTTACCAAAATATGTATACAAATGCAAAGCAGGAATACATACATACATTTAAAAAATCATCGAGGTTGAGAACACAATAACACATCAGGGACCATGTTGGAAATAAGTTTACACTTTTACATGCTATCCCTTGGATCTTTTATTGTCTATATCCATGAATAAAGTCAATCAATCGGATTATTTCCATTGTGGACTTTTTCTTACGCTGATATTAACCTAACCAATCATCATGCCTAACCTAACCAATCATCAAAGCATGCTCGTTTTAGGGTAAGTTAAATTTATTTATCCCCATGGGGAAATTCATCCTCTGCATTTGACCCATCCTCTACTACAGGGATACTCAACTTGCTTTGCCCAGGGGCCACTTTCGTGAAATGATAGAAGGCCAGGGGCCAGTTAATAAACAAACAATATACATTTTTATCTAGCGGATTGTAGGTTTTTGGGGTGTCAGCCGGAGTTTAGTCTGACAATGTTGTGCACACCGGATAGTTTAGGTTAAGTTAGTTAGGTTAAGTATATACATAAGTGCCTGGGTAGCGAGCCGACGGCGGTATTTGACAATTTAGGTGGAGCTCAGTCAAACTTTATTTCACGTTAGTTTTGATTGTGAATTAGATTCTAATTCACAATGAAAACTAACATGAAATTATTAGAAAATGGTCAGGGGGCCACTCTGCACCCTGTCGCAGGCCGCATCTGGCCCCCGGGCTGCAAGTTGAGTATCACTGCTCTACTAGGAACCTTCCTAGAACTTGGAGCAGTGGGCAGCTGCAGCGCACGGGGACCAACTCCAGTTCTTTTGCCATTGCCTTGGTCGGACTGGGGTTCAAACCCAGGATCTTCTTGCTGTGAGGCAACAGTGCTAACCACTGAGCCACCGTGCTGTTTCAGTTGAATCCCAAGATGAAGTATGATCAGGGATGCAAAGTCATGTGTAGTGAAAAAGGTGACCGATACCAGCGGAGACATAAACCACTCAGAAATCCTCCTAGTTTAGGATGAAAAAGGTGACTGTCACGTCACCTAAAGGTGACAAATTTGCATCCCTGTATGATTGAATGTGGCAGCTCTTAGTTTTCTGACCACTAGAGGGTAGGGCTGGGCAATATATCGATTTTATATTGATATTGTGATACTGATATGGGACTAGATACAGTATCAGTTATATTGTGATATGGCATAAGTGTACACAGTCCAGCTGGGTCAAAATAGTAGCCAGCCGGTCGTCATCAGTAGTTTGAACACTGTAAGCCAATAAACTGATGAAGAAGACTGGGTGAAGTCTCTCTGACTCTAGCTCAGTGAGATCAACTGCTGCTTGTCATGTAGTTGTTCACTGGTTCAAAGCCCACTTGTCAAACTCTTTATGCCTTCCATGTTGTTGCCAGTATAGACTTGTAGAAATCAGATGCTAACACCCACATTGAAGAACTGCTCAGTGGGGAGAGCAACTTTATCTCTGTCTCTGCATGATGGGCTGATTGTCGGTTTGATTCCCGATGGAGGATAAATGTTGTTCCTCAAACCGGTCTCCCATCTCTTTAACTTGGCTGGAAACACACCGGCTCACAGAGCGCAGTCAGGCCCCCCTTCCCAAGCCGCAGTCACTTTTGAATGGCAACAGCCAGAAGAAAGAGTTAAAACCGCTGAGAAAACCAATCTTAAGAAGTCTGACCTGGTGGTACAGCGGGTTAGCTAGCTGCCCCATAGGATTGAGGCCTCAATCACTTTTGAGGTTGTGGGTTCGAGTTTCAGTCAGTTTTACAGCCAGAGAAAAGAGACAAAAGCGCCCAGAGATTAGCTATGTCCAATAAAATTCTGAAATGTTCTGAAATGTAACATTTTTAAAACCATACAGGTCAAACCTTTTACAGTGGGATTTTGGCCGAACTCTGTTCTCTCTCTCTCTCACTCTCTCTGTCGCTCACTCAAAGGAAAGCCAGGCTACCTTCGGGTACATTCAATTAAATTCACCTTGGTGTGTAGTTTACCATGCAAGCATCAGTCCTCCCACAGTAACCCTGGTATAAATCCAGCGTGTGGGATTTTGTTGCATGTTCTTCTCTCTTCCTCTCCAGCTTTATGTTGATTGACAGCTGAAATGTAACATTCTTTAAATCAGACAGGTCAAACTTTTTACAGCGGGATTTCGGCTTAACTCTGTTCTCTCACTCTCTCTATATGTCTCTCACTCACATGAAAGCGAGGCTTCCTTCAGGTACATTCAGTACATTCAACTTGGGTGGTGGTGGTGGTTGCTTAAACCTGTGCTAAACCTCTAGTGTCACTCCACATTTACCCTTTAGGCTTTAGGGCAAGGTGTCACAATAGTCTACTGGAAATGTCTTCGACCCAGTAATGTTGTTTCTTATGAACTTTTATGAATGAAATGTATGCCAAGTGGATGAAATTCAACTTGGTTGCTAAGAGTTGCATGTTGGACAATTTGAGTAATTACCATAATGAGCTAATGAATCGCCAAAACTGGAAATTAGCATGAATTATATAAATAGTGAGGCTGAAACCAGGAAATTGTTATACTGTATTGTTGCTTTTAATCAATTTAGAAAGGTGATCTAGAGTCTAAATTGATGTTTGGAAGTCCATAAATTAATTTCTTGCCATAACCGAGTCTACTTAACTATTTCAAAATGGACTAAAAGCTAAAATATACAGTAGCCTTTTCCAGATTTTGACCTATAGCCAGACACTTCAAAAGTCATACAGAGATAAATCCAGTTATACAGAGAGAAATACAGCATCAGTGGCAGTGCCTTTGTGGTTCACTGTGTATGTCACCTGCATGCCTTCAGAGGAGGAGGATGTTCTAATCTGGGATGTGCACAAACTGAACTTTCATCTGTGTTTTTTTAGGCAGCAAAGTTATTTTCTGTTTGAATAAAAATAAAATATAAATGGAAATAGGCGTAACAATCTTCTTTTAGTTTTTATTACACTTCTATTTGAGGATATTAAAGCCGGCCCCTAGGCGTAAACAGCTGGTGACGTTAAAGACTGTCCACAATGGAAATAAGCCTTTTGATTGATTGAATTTATAGATACAATAGAAGATTCAAGGGATAGCATGTAAAAGTGTAAACACTTATTTCCAACATGGTCCCTGATATTTTATTGTGTTCTCTTGTGTTCTCAACCTCGATGATTTTTTAAATGTACTGTATAGCTACTTCCTGCTGGGCAGTTGTATACTATCTTTTGATCAATTATCAAATAAATTCAATCACTACCGGTAATCAACCAATCAAAACGCTTATTTCCATTGTGGACTTTTTCTTAACCAATCATCACTCCTCATGCCTAACTCTAACCAATCATCACTCATCATGCCTAAACCCAACCAATCATCACTCTGCATGCCTACTAGTCTCACGTAGTCTACGGCTGGCACTGAGAGACTACTGTCCTCTAGTCTAGAGAGCGTGACTCATTAGCCAATGAACAGCCAGGAATGGGTCTCGCGCTACTTTTGCATGCTAAAATAAAGCTGATAATGTACAATTTGATTCAAGGGATGAAAAACCCTTTCAAAGTACAACCCAAACTGTCTATTTTGCTGCAACTCGACAGTGCTGCTTTTTTTACTCAAGAGTTCCAGGACCTTACTTCCTGGAAAGAAACTGGTCCATTGGAGTGAATCTTCTATCTACATGGCTCTGTGCGAGACTAGCCTAAACCTAACCAATCACTCCTCATGCCTAAACCTTTGCATGTGAAAGTTTTTGCCATTGCCTTGTGGTCACTTGTAGTAATATTAAAGCTATATATTTTTTATATTCTTTGGCCAAATTCATTTAAAAACTACATTTATTTTGAATGTGCTAATGTAATGCTGGTTATCTGGTTTTATTTGGGGGCAGGGGGAACATTATTATAAAGTAACTTTGAAGTCATGAAAATCGACTATTTTCTTAGCACCCCCACATATTGGTCTAGCCCAATGGTCTAGCCTCCCCCAAGGCCCCCCTTAGAAAAAATCCTGGAGCCTGTTCCTTTCATTTTATTGCCCACAATTGTAGTTTGTAGACTCACTAAGCAAATATGAATGTAGTTGAACTACCAGCAAGCTACTGCAAAATGTAGTTAAACTACGTAGTTCAACGACATGTAGTTCACTATTCCCCAACACTGCTTTTACATGCAAAAACTGACTAAACTAAACTAAAGGCATTTTGTCAGCACCAGTGGCTCTGGCATTACATTACTGGCTTAAGTGGCTTTACTGGGGAAGCTAAGCAGGGCTGGCTGACTGGTGCTGACTGGCTGACTGGGCTGACTGGTGCTGGAAGTGGTGTTGGAGGACCAGTAGGAGGTGCTCTATCCCTCTGGTCTGATAAATAATCTTCCCCAATAACTGAGACTGACTATCCGGTGAGTGAGCATCGTCCTTCGGCTGAGACGTTAAACCGAGGTCCTGACTCTGGTCATTAAATATCCCATCGGCACTTTTTGCAAAAGTAGGGGTGTAACCCCAGTGCCTTGGCCTTCAATCATGGCCCCTAATCCCATTGCACATGGCACATTCAGTCCTCAACTCTCCACCAAGATAGCTGATGTGTAGTGAATGTTCTGTTGTGGTGCAAACTGGCTGCCATGCATCATCACCCAGGTGGGTGCTACACATAAGTGGTGGACGAGTTGAGCTCCCCTCAATGAGAGACTCATGATAGTATCATGTTTGGCTTTAGATAAGTAGTTTGTCTGTACACATCTATATATTGTGTTGCTGCTGCTGAACAGGAACCTTTCAGATGCAGCACAGTAAATCCATCCTGTTCCCATTTAAAGAGAAAAGCCTCTGGGCTGCGGTTGGCAGTCTCTGCCACCCCCACACACATGCAGCTGGTTACTGGAAGGTTTCAGACTTTTATTGTGATCCATTTGAAAAAAGGTTTTACAAAAAGTAACATTCAAATTTTACAGAAATTAATAAAATAAAATAAAAAAAATCACTTAAAATAAGGTTTGATACAACAGATTCTGTTAACTAAGTAATGGCTTCTATGAACAATGTGAAAGTAAGGTAATATACATGTACATGAATGCTACAAACATGAACAAACTGAGGAAAAGATTACATAAAAAAATAACAATGGCGTGATTGATTTCCTTTTGACTGAGTGACATCTGGCCAGAATTACCAACAGAACAGTTATTGCAAAAATCTGTGATTCCACATCATCCAACTGGAATGACAACACCTCCGCACAAGCTCATTGATTTGTTGCATACGTTTTTCCACTTATTCACATAACATCGGTGTGCGTTTAGTTTTTTCCCTCCCATCACAAGTTAACAATGACAAGAGACAAGAGCCCTGCAGGAATTCAGAGGTCAACATTCTACGTTTCCTCGTATGATCGCCACCGTGAGGCTAGATTTAGACGACACCCAGACTGGCAAAAGAGACATGGAAAACTGAAATACAAATGCTGAATTTACAACAGAAGTGTGTAAAAAGGAAAATAAAGAGTTGGGTAAGCACAACGGACGGTGTGCTCGTGAGGACAGATGAGCGAGACATTCTGTTCACACTGACCAGGTGCTGGAACAAGTTGCCCCTCCCCCCCTTTTTTCTCAGAGCCACTTGCATCTATCCCCCGGTTCCCAGGAAGGGCTTCGGGGTGGGACACACAAAACCATCGTGAGATCAGTTAACAGTGGCACTGTTGTCCTACTCTGACTGCCAGCTAATATCAATTCTACTTGAAGCAGCGCGGCATGACATTAATATAACTTACTGTACTGTTGCGCCAGTACAATGCCGATGCCGCGCTGCTTCAAACGGTATTCAACCCTCTCCCTGCTCTCAGACAATGAATGGTTAAAATGTATCGTCCCGGAGAGGTACACTAGTTCCTTTTCCCCTCTTCCAAAAAACTCCCACAATTTTCATCATCATTTGACAAACACATTTTATCTCCATTACGGTTACATCAGCCGCAAAGCTTAAAAAAAACACATGCACCTCCAGCATTTTATACAAGAGTATGATACAAAATAAGGCATTTTCATTGTGTTGAGTGTTCATGTCGTGTTTTGAGTGTCTATGCGTGTTCTGTGTGTGTTTGCGCATGTGTACATAGCAACCACATTTTAATGTTATTTTTTTTGCCCGCCTATAAAAAGACTGCAAAAAACAAACATAAAGTCAAGATAACTCTTACTTAAAATATATATATTTGTCATATATATTTACGTATATATTCATATGTAAAAAAAAAAGAGGGGAAGAGAAAAGCCCAAGAAGTCCCTGTGATAGGCCAGTTCAAAATAAGCCACACCCCATAGCCCGCCTCATTCGATGACCTCACCGTGCGCCATGGTGACCAGCTGCAAAGGGATCTCCTGACTGCCTACGAGGTCGTGGCTGGTGGCTGTGTGGAGGATGAGTGTGGCTCCGTCTGCGGTGATGATGGTTTCAGTGGAGGTGTGCGGAGACGTGGACGAAACGGCGCCTTTTTTATTGGAGTGAGTCTTTATGTGCTTGGCCAGGTGGTCGCTCCTCATGAACCTCTTGGAGCATTCTGTGCACACAAACTTCTTCTCTCCTGTCAGAGAAAAAAGCACAGCCCGCAGATTAGGGACGAATCAACGCCTCGCAGGTGACACGTGTGACATTTAGGAACAACCAGCTTTCTATCATTCATTACAAAATCATCTCAGAAAACTGCAGTTTTGCAGTCATTCATTTAATTTGGGAGTTATTGAGAGTTGATTTTAGGACCAGTGATGTCATTCAAATGATATAATACAATAGAATATGATACAAAGCTGGATGAAAATCGGCAGTGTTCCTTTAAGCATTCATGTGCGTGCTGGCAGAAGCGATGATAAAGGCCTGGCAGACAATGTTGAGGGAGACGCCACAATGTTGGAGGAATGACAATTATGAATTGAACACCCTACCGAGGTGCAGATATTAAACCAGGTTTTTGTGAGATTGTCCCATTGCCTGTAAAATGAGAGCATCCAAAATCATTCATACAGTATGTCCCCGGCAGATCGCTCACTCGAAGCTCTCAATGCTAATACTTTAGCAAACACTATGCTAAGTGATGGTAGGCGACTAGCGTTATCCAAATTAGATCCATTTAAAGAGATCTTTACCACTTTTCAACCAACTCTCTATCCAAAATCGGGATAGTGTGACAAACAGCATTTTTTATGCTCACTCTCTCTATGGGGTACAGCTTCAGGATCTGCTCTACTTGTAGGAATATCCCAGTTGAGTGACGTCACACCCGAGTTGACCGCGTTCCAGTAAAACAGTTGGAAAACCAGCTTGGGTTAGCTCTAGCCAGGCTAGCCATTGTTAGCAGTAACAGTTGATAACAATGCATTTTGTGGTATTTTGCACATACAAACACCATAGCAACATGTCCACAGATAGAAGTTAGACAGTACTGTGTGCACAACTGATTTAATGAGACACAAATAAGCCAGAAGTGCTAATAAAATGTGGATAGACAAATTTGGAGTGGACATCACACGGTTATGTCACTGCAGTTGCGCACGCATCGTGGTAGCAGAAAATCAGAGGAAACCGAAACTAGAGAGATCCACGGAATACGGGAGAAAGACGTCTTGTGCCGTATGTACAGACACTCGACTTTCCCACTAGGAATATGACGATGTCCGGCACTGCAACTTTAGCGATGTAGTTACTAGTTGGATCCTAGACACATCCTGACAGTGAGTATGGGGCAGGAAACCTCACCCCATTGAAAGAGTTAGCTTATTTGTGTAAGATAACCTGTCTGTTGCTGGCAAACCTTTAAAATATGTGGAGGAGGCGTCCGGATCTTCAATATTTCTATGACCGCTGAACCGCTAGCTGTCCCTTTCTGCAACCAGTTCGTCTCCACCCACAAAATATGTAATCACTGTTTGCAAACATAAGCGGTCTATTACCTAGTGCAATTGGAAGAACGCGACATACCAGTGACGCCACTGAGAGCTTTAACAACTCATATCAGCTGGTGGGGGCAGAGTTTCTGCCGGAAGATGAACAGGGAGCTCTGTGTGGAGCAGGATATACTACTGGGTGGAGCAGCATATACTACTGGGTGGAGCAGGATATACTACTGGGTGGAGCAGGATATACTACTGGGTGGAGCAGGATATACTACTGTGTGGAGCAGCATATACTACTGTGTGGAGCAGGATATACTACTGGGTGGAGCAGGATATACTACTGTGTGGAGCAGGATATACTACTGTGTGGAGCAGGATATACTACTGTGTGGAGCAGTATATACTACTGGGTGGAGCAGGATATACTACTGTGTGGAGCAGGATATACTACTGTGTGGAGCAGCATATACTACTGGGTGGAGCAGTATATACTACTGGGTGGAGCAGGATATACTACTGTGTGGAGCAGTATATACTACTGGGTGGAGCAGGATATACTACTGTGTGGAGCAGGATATACTACTGGGTGTTGCAGCATATACTACTGGGTGGAGCAGGATATACTACTGTGTGGAGCAGGATATACTACTGTGTGGAGCAGCATATACTACTGTGTGGAGCAGGATATACTACTGGGTGGAGCAGCATATACTACTGTGTGGAGCAGGATATACTACTGTGTGGAGCAGCATACTACTGGGTGGAGCAGCATATACTACTGTGTGGAGCAGGATATACTACTGGGTGTTGCAGCATATACTACTGGGTGGAGCAGGATATACTACTGTGTGGAGCAGGATATACTACTGTGTGGAGCAGCATATACTACTGTGTGGAGCAGGATATACTACTGGGTGGAGCAGCATATACTACTGTGTGGAGCAGGATATACTACTGTGTGGAGCAGCATACTACTGGGTGGAGCAGCATATACTACTGTGTGGAGCAGGATATACTACTGTGTGGAGCAGGATATACAGTACTACTGTGTGGAGCAGCATACTACTGGGTGGAGCAGCATATACTACTGGGTGGAGCAGGGTATAAATACTACTGACATTGTAATGATACAAGCTGGTTGAAAAGCACTGACATTTCCTTTTAAGTCAATATAGCTGATGTCACCACTAGGGCTATTTTTGCAATTATTTCAATTGAGCAGCCACCTATTGATCTGCTGTGCAGTGATTTTTAGCTGTACACTCTCCTTTACTTTCTATAGACACAGGGAAAGTAGTCCCTGCTAGTTCAAAACAGTGTTATTTTTTGCACCATAATGCATATCCAAATCTCCCACAAAAAAATGCCAAAATTAACTGCATATCAGTCAAGATTACCAACCATTTCGCAACACAGTGTATGCTAAAGTGTTAGCATGAAGCTCTGGAGTGAATGATCGACTGGGGACAGATGAATGATTTTGGTGTCGACATCGTCGTCTTTTAACAGATAGCAGACCAAGGAACAAACTCCTAAAAGCGTTGGCGTATTCCTTTCACTCGGTTTGATCAGGGAGGAAGAGGTGATCACATTACAATCTTTGTTTTTGTGGTCACTCTTCCAACATAGGTGCATGTATACCCCTTGTAACCATTGCTAACTGCTCTCTAAACATATTACAACATGCCATCATTAGCTTTACTTTCCAGACCAAATAATAATAATAACCCATAAAGCCCGTCTGTAAAACTGTTCTAGGAGTTTTTTAAATCATTGAGTCTTAGACTAGCACATGCCTCCTCCGATACATGTGCAGACGTGCAGTCGCCAGCCACCTCTTTCACAACAGCGAGAAGTTTCACGGGCAAGATGTAGCGGGTGGGAGGATCACGCTATTCCCCCCAGTTTCCCTCCCCCCTGAACAGGTGCCCCAACCGACCAGAGAAGGCACTAATGCAGCAACCAGGACACATTTAAGCAATATCACACTCGAGGGCGGGCTGTTGGACTCTTAATATCATCACGGCTGTGATTCGGTTGTAGCCGAAGATGATCACAGCCGTGACGATATTAGAGTACAACAGCCCGCCCTCGAGTGGGATATTGCTTTTATACAACAGTTGTACAGCATAAACAAAGCTATTCATCAAGTAATAATCTAATTTTAAAGTTATTTGAGACAACAGATGCTTTCTGACTGTTATTTGTCTCCACCAACAAATTAGTTCCCTCAGGATTGCACTACCAGGAGTTGCCAAGCAACAACAGGTAAACTTGGTGCCTGCAGTTTCCCGAATGCAAGCTAGCTACAAGCACCAAGTAGGAACTACGCAGGCGGAACTTATGTTTTCAGATGGTAAACAAAATCCTTAGAGTACAATTGTATGTGATTTTTTATTTGATTGTTTTATACAGTAACCCATATGATGCGAGAAGCAGCTGGCCCCCCGGCATTTTCACATGATCTAATCTGGCCACCATTCAAAAAAGTTTGGACACCCCTGCGTTAGCTACTTTGAGGTTAGCACAGACGATTTCAGCTTACCTTTCATAATTAAGGTCAAATGTATCCATATCGCTGTCCCTAATAGGTGCACGAACGCTGTTTGAACTCAGCTTAATCAAGGTTACAGCTGTGAAGCGGAGTGATATACACACACTGAAGTGCCCGTGATCTTATACTGAAATATCGGCACGGCTGGAATGCCTCTTGTCCAATCAAATTGCTCGGCCGGAACGAACTGTTGTCCAACTGTTTTATAAACCCCACCGGCACCCGCAGACACGGCCAATGGTGCCTGTAGAAACGTCTGACAAGCTGTAAGTACCGCTGCCCGCTAATTGAAGCCGGGTCTGGCGGTGCTTTTACCTCTACACTACCCAGAAGCCCTCTAGGACGTGATCTTAAAGTGCCCCTCCAGTCAGTTTTCCACCTGCGTACAGTCCTGCTGTACAGTAGAAATGAAAAACTGCATGCGCCGTAAATGGTAAATGGACTGCATTTATATAGCGCTTTTATCCAAAGCGCTTTACAATGTGCCTACATTCACCCATTCACACACCTAGGGCGGCCAGCTGCCACGCAGGGTGCTGGCACAGCCATCGGGAGCAATTCGGGGTTCAGTGTCTTGCCCAAGGACACTGACACTGCGGACTGGAGGAGCCGGGGATCGAACCACCAACCTTCTGATTTGTGGACAACCCGCTCTACCTCCTGAGCCACAGCCGCCGTCATCAACTACGTCACCAGTCTAATCTTTTGCACTAAAGTTCATCTATTGGTAAGATGTTCCACTGCAACGTCAGACTGTTGTCCAAAAAGGATAACTCTCTCAGCGCGCTCTGCTGCTTCTGCGCCCTGTGTGTTTTGGCCGAGCCTCACTCCTCCTACCTTCAATACAATCTTCGTCTCTCTTCCAGCCGGTCAGACTGGAAACAGTATGGCTGCCTCAACTCCGCTAAACGTTCACCCAGAAGCCACATATTGATATAAATATCAGTATAACCAGCCAACAGATATCAAAGCTGGTGGGCATATAAGCAAAATAAATTGAAAGAGTGTAACTCGAACTGGTTAAAAGTGACTGTCGCGGAGTTTTGAGCCAGAACGAACTACGTTAGCAAACGTAGCTAAGCCAAGCGATTGTATTCACTGTAATATTGTATTAATATGACAGGTGACGTGAGTGTTGATAACCATAAAGTCTGACGTCAGCACCCCTTTCTAGCACGTGAGCCAATTTAAGAGTTTGAGCCCAAAATAAGGTTATTTGTCAACAGAATACAGTGGCAACACTTTGGCTAATTAGCAGAGCAGGAAAAAACACTGCTACACATGAAATAGCTTAAAATGACAAAAGTGGCTGGAGGGGGGCTTTAATGACTTGTGCGAGGTGGTCTCACCTGTGTGTGTCCTCCTGTGTCTGTCTCACCTGTGTGTGTCCTCCTGTGTCTGTCTCACCTGTGTGTGTCCTCCTGTGTCTGTCTCACCTGTGTGTGTCCTCCTGTGTCTGTCTCACTTGTGTGTGTCCTCCTGTGTCTGTCTCACCTGTGTGTGTCCTCCTGTGTCTGTCTCACTTGTGTGTGTCCTCCTGTGTCTGTCTCACCTGTGTGTGTCCTCCTGTGTATGTCTCACCTGTGTGTGTCCTCCTGTGTCTGTCTCACCTGTGTCTGTGTCACCTGTGTGTGTCCTCCTGTGTGTGTCCTCCTGTGTCTCTCTCACTTGTGTGTGTCCTCCTGTGTCTGTCTCACCTGTGTCTGTCTCACCTGTGTGTGTCCTCCTGTGTCTGTCTCACTTGTGTGTGTCCTCCTGTGTCTGTCTCACTTGTGTGTGTGCTCCTGTGTCTGTCTCACCTGTGTCTGTCTCACCTGTGTGTGTCCTCCTGTGTCTCACCTGTGTCTGTCTCACTTGTGTGTGTCCTCCTGTGTCTGTCTCACCTGTGTGTGTCCTCCTGTGTCTGTCTCACCTGTGTGTGTCCTCCTGTGTCTGTCTCACTTGTGTGTGTCCTCCTGTGTCTGTCTCACCTGTGTGTGTCCTCCTGTGTCTCTGCAGCTCGTCGCTCCTGGTGAACCTCTTGCCGCAGAACATCCAGTTGCAGACAAAGGGTCTCTCCCCGCTGTGCCAGCGCAGGTGGGCTCGCAGGTGGGACGTCTTCCCGTACACCTTCCCACAGCCAGGAATGTGGCAGATATGCTGCTTCTTCTTACCCATGCCTGAACCTCTGTGAGGAGCAGATTGAGAAGACACAATAATACAATGGTTGATCACCTGTTCTTCAAGCTGTTACATAAGAACGAATGACTCTAAACTAAAAAAATAAACAATTCTGAAAATGTGCAATTTACAGTCTGCAAAGCTAAATGGATAGCTGAATGAATGTTTTACTCCACATGGATTTTTTTTTATTACATTACATTTATTACAGCATGGCACTGATGAAAGATTAGCCAAACGTGAGACATAAAATATTTGTATTTGCATGGAACCTGCTATCTGCAGGAGAAAGCCGCATTTAAAATGCATTTTTTAAATGCTACCTCCCAGTAACAAGCTGCAATTGGATTTAAGGCCAATTTAACAAATTAAACGCAAACATAAAGCTGGTAAAATAGACTATTTCCCATTGCTAATCAAAGTTTGAAACGGAAGCAAATTACAGGTTTAGAGACATGACTGTCGAAAAGTTGTTTAGTAAAGCCCTTTGTGATGAATTGTTTTTGGAATACCCCTAAATATCATGTGTAATGTGTAACGATGTAAATAATAATAATAATAATTTACAGCTGCATCATAATAAAACAATTGAAAATAAACCTGCATAACATGGTGGAAAACACAATATTGCCAATTATTGCAATTAAGAACATTTGATTTCAAAACATTTTTAAACTTTAGATTCAGACTTTTTAAACTGTTTACCACCACCCCCACCGCAATCTCTTCTATTGAACACACTTTGTAAACAAACTTTTGAAGAAATCTATTGAACACAAATACTTGATGGTGTCTGTGTGTGTATTTTGTGAGACCCACCTTCCTCCAGACTCTTTGCAGTTGGGGCAGGTGCAGGCCACTCTGCGGAGCCTCTTGCCCTCGCTGGGCATATCCAGGTCCTCGTCGCCGATCTGTACCCGCAGGTTGTTCAGGTCACTGGGGTTCAGCGTGGAGTCTCCGCTCAGATGCCACTCCTCAGAGTCCGGCTCCTCCTTTATGTGGATGTCTGAATCAGGGAGAAAATGAGAGACTTGGCTATGATTGCTTTCAGTGAGCGGTAAACGAATGAAAGGAAAGCTGCTCTTGCGTGAAAACCTCTTCTCTAAACTGTTAAAGGATATGGTTGGTGTTTTGTAATGCATTGCTTACCAGCATTCCTGCACATTTTCAAATTTTCCATACTTTTCCAGACTAAAATTTCCATTAAAATGTCCATACTTCTCTGTCAGACCATTTGACATCCGAGTACACAAGGGCGTCACTTTAACACAATCTGCGTTAAATGCCTGCTATTAACGTCGTGCATATTAATCACTCCCGCATTAAATAATTGAAGACCCTCAACTCACAGCCAGATGCATCAATTTCCTCAAGTCCCAACTTGCGCTGCAAAGAAAACAGGTCTTTTTTATGGGGCTTTACCGGGTTTTTATTCTGTAATGCAACCAATCTGAAGCAGTTTATCACCATTCATGACTTCTGTCACTCTATCATGTATCAGTTACAGCAGTCTGTCACAAAATGTATGATTAGGACATGGAGGATTTTTTTTTTTTTTTCTGAGCTGGGCTGGGCGATATTGTTGAAATCAAGATAATCATGATTTTTCTCAATATCAATATGTATCATGATGGTTAATGCATGCAGAAATAACGTTAAATCACGTTAAAATAATCAAATCACATTAAAGTCGAACTGAACCTGTTCGTCACGTGCATAATGAGTCCTTTTCAGACTGAAAACATAAGTTTGTCTAAGATGACAGGTTGAGAGGCGGGTCATAGTATCATGTCGATGATTTTATTTGACAATTCTGGGGACTGGATTGGGCTTTGGCCAATCCTGGCGTGTTCCGCCTCCAAATCGAGTGCGATTCAGTGTGTTGTGGCGCTCCCCTCGGGAAGAGCCTTTTGACGGGAGGAGTGGATGTCAGCGACCCGCAGGCAGCCAGCTGCCTTCGTGTTGCCGAGCGGAGAGTGCAGCACGTCGGCCTGGAATCTCCGAGGTGCAACCCCTGACAACCAAGCTCTCGGATGCGCGCGCCATTATCGCTGCTGTAACGATACGATATCCCTGGAATGCGAGTTTTAACGAGCCAGTTACATTTCTTTGCATTCTTAGAGATTATAGTTTTTGTTTTTTGTTCATGTTTCTAACAATTGGCCATGTTAGTAGTTAGTTTATGGCAGGGGTGGGCAACTATTTTTCATGGGGGGCCACATGAGAAACCCAGACTGTTGCCAGGGGCCGAACAAATATTGTCATGCCGTAACCCATGGATGGGCAACTTTGATGATAGAGAGGGCCACAAAAAAAAATCCTCGCTACCAGATTTTGCTGAGGGCTGAATGGCGCCAGCGCGAAAAATTTGGGGCATTTGAAGCCAGGTTTAGAGGAATAACTCATTTTAAATTAACAGTTGTGATGTCATTATTCAGTCTTAACCACCAATATTTGATCCTTTTCCTCACTCACTCCTATGTCACCACCTGCTCTCCCTATTTCCACTAGCCTAAATGTTTTTCTTGAAATAAACCAGAATATGAGTGGGTTAATTTAAGCATAAGTATCAGTAAGTGGCCCGTGATTCTCAAAGCCTGTGTTGAGGGTCACACAAGACCAAAAATGCACTCTTGAAGCTAAATAAATCCAAAACCAACAAGCTAATTATTTAAATTTCTACTTCAATGTAGAACAGTCATTTCTTACACATGAGATTACTTTTAGCCTTTTAGTCATAAATATTATTGAAAGATATTCCATATTCCAGACTGAAATGCTATAACAGAAGAGTATTGCCCAGAATGACATGAACATTTGGACACTTATTCAGCGGGTATATTGCATGTTGCGTTCAAGTGCACTGTAAAAAAAAAAATTTTTTTTTTTTTTTTGTTTTGTGTGCAATTCCATCGCGGGCCACACAGGGGGCGCCCGCGGGCCGCATACGGCCCGCGGGCCGTATGTTGCCCATGTATGGTTTATGGGATAGGAATTCTGCCAGATGAGAGACACTAGGCGCCATTTTCGACTTCATTTGGAAGAGAAAATTATCCAGAAATGAAGATTTGATTGACAGCTGCATGTCGTGATATGATTGGTTGAAATGGGGTAGAAATTTGATAGTACTGGGTGACGTCAGCAAACTGTAAATTACTGTTATCAATGAAATCTTGAAAAAACTAAAGAAATTAGATTGTTGTGATTTGTTTTGCATACATTATTAAATAGGTGCACTGCATACCCAGGTATTTGAACTAAAAGAAAAGAAAAGTAATTCTTGGGTTCAGCTCGACTTTAACCTCAGACTGTTAATATATTGACTGCTGAGGGTCACCGCAAGCTGCAAGGCAACCTCCAGACGGTCCTTCTTCAGCATACCTTTCGCGTCTGCAATGACACCGTGGGGGCATGACAAATCGACGTATTTTGACACCCCGGGAGTGAGACCGGGTTGGTTGGGAAAACAGCTAGATGTTTATTATGTAACTAAGTGGTTTTAAAATCCAACTTTCTTTTTATCCAACTGTTAACATGTAACATATTAACAGTGCTTCATCTGCCGAGCTACTCGTGGTCGGGTGTAGCCCAGGACCTACAAATTACCAGGATGCTAAAGCGGTCTTCCAAAATTATGGCGGACCCCACCCATCAAGTCTTCAGGGTCCTCCCCCATGCCAGAAGACTGATGTCTTGCAGCATCAGAACCTCTCATCACAGGAATAGCTTCTACCCAACTGCGATCTGCCTCTACAATGAGACCTCAAAGCCCCCACAAATTGGGACTTTTTCACTCCCTCCTCCCCTGAGCAATCCGGCTCTGCAACGATCTTGTATGTTACATTCTGATTAGGGATGTTCATCAATTATCGAAAATCGATAATCGATCGTTAAGGATTGGAATCGATCCTGTGGCATTTGGATCGATTTTTTAATTATTAAAAAAAAAAAAAAAAAAAAAAAATTTTTTTTTTTTGGACTAGGTTTGGGTGGAATTCGTTCCTCCTCGCCCCACTCCATTGCACAGCCGACTAACGTGAGGTGGAGCTTCATATAGTCTCTAGTTTTCTGGCTGGGCACGGGCCTTTGTGCCAACAAAACTGTTTTAAACATGAGAAATTCACACCGGCATGCGCCGGGGACAGCAGTGTTGGAGAGGAGACACATTGAAATAAAGAGTTCATTGAGGAGAACACGTTGTCTTTCGTATTTTCTGCCATAGGCATTCATTTTGTTAAAAAAAAAAAAAAAAAAAAAAAAAAAAAAAATGAAAATATTGAAAATTTTCTAAGTATTAATAAAATCGATAATCGATAATTGATCGTTAATTCTCACCGATTATCGATTTTGGAAAATTTTCAAAATGAACATCCCTAATTCTGATGGCATGATAAAACACTTGCTTCGCTTGTATTGTAAATTTATTTTTTCTAAATTCTGAATTTTATTATTTAGAAAAATTAATAGTCAGATAGTCACAATAGACAGTCTGGAAACACAAATATTTTTCCATACTCTCATTTCCTTTTTTTTTCCAGACCTGGAAAATATAAAAATCTAATTGCATACTTTTCCATACTTGCGTAGGCACCCTGGCTTACAGTCAACAAATCCTATGACAGGGTATATGCAGCAATCCTGAGGTTAAATTCAAGACTTTTTCAAGACCCTTCCAATAAATTTCAAGACCCCATCGCCACTTCGAGCTGTGACCGATTACATCAGCGACACACCTTTAAGTAACACTTACTATACTATAGTACTATACTATACTATACTATACTAGTTGTTGGTGAGGTCCTTGGCGGAAGGGGTTTCCGGGCCTTGTTGGTGAGGCTGATGGCGGTTGGGAAGAAGCTGGTCTTGTGGGCGGATGGTTCTGGTCTTGGCAGACCTCAGTCTCTTGCCGTGGGGGAGTGTCTTAAAGAGTTTGTGGCCAGGGTCGGCCATGATCTTGCGAGACCGCTTCAGTGTCCTGGCTGCATGCAGGTCCTGGAAGGATGGCAGGTTGCATCCGATTATCTTCTCAGCGCAGGGGATGATGCGCTGAAGTCGGTTCGGGTCTTTGAGAGTGGCAGCAGCATACCAGACGATGATGGAGGAGGTGAGGGTGGACTCAACGATGGAAGTGCACCATCATGGCCTTTGGCACTTTGAATTTCTTCAGCTGCTGCACGAAGTACATCCTCTGCTGTGCCTTCTTGGCGAGAGCTCTGATGTTCAGCTCCCATTTTAGGTCCTGGAGGTGTTGAAGGTTCATTGCACTGCTGTCTTTAGTAGCCAGTAGTCACAGCCGCCAGAGAGACTTTACAGCGGGGAGAAGGGACGAGTAAGCAGCACGCGTACATGAGAGAGCCGCCCCGCCATAACGTAATTACCCTAGTTAAAGTGTAAATCGATTTGACGATTTTAATTTTTTTAACATCGTCCTAACTAATTAATTTGATTACGATTCTAAATCGATTTATCGAGCAGCCCTACATGGTCACCACGGTTCAGTGCATGAAGCGATACGACGAATACGTCAAATCCAGAAGGTGGTGGTAAAGCACCTAAACGCTGTTTGAATGCCATGAACACCACAGAAGAACACACCAAAACGCCACATGCTATGGCACACGAGCAGGGTGAGAGAGAGAGAGAGAGAGAGAAAGACGCTACAAATTCCAAGCTGCACTAGTGCGTGTTATGAAAAGATTTATACGCACTGGGAGATTTTAAGGTGGGAAAATGCGTGTAAATACACGCACTCTGGAGCCCTGGAATGGAATGTTTTGTGGAGAGGAAACATTACTGGGGGTCGCTCCAGCATGTTTACAAGCTGTACGTCGCTCCCATGCTACTTCACAAAACCACAACAATGTCAAAGCGTCCAGCTGCCCCCCCCTTTACCATTGTCAAAAAGCGAGTGCAGAGCAGTATCCTAATGACTTATGACTTAGGCGATAAGCTGTTTTGCAAATTCTGTCAACATCAAGCCAACAAGGTAAGCTTGCTAATGTAACGTTACGTAGCCGCAACTATAAAGGACTTTCCTTTTAGTCCTTTATGGTTGCGCATCGTGGCTAAACGTTACCCAACACTGACAAAGCTGTTAACTTGTAAACAAGCAACTTACATCGCGTGAGATGACAAGCAAGATGACAAGCAAGTGAGGAAGAGATGACTCCTTGTCATGTTCCAATAATCCATTATGATGACCAGATGTAATCATTATGCTAAACAAAACTCGCCTCCAATAACGTTACTTACTTGGAAAAGTGAAACCGGGAGGGGTGGGTGGGAGTATTACTCCACATGCACTCTGTTTACAAACTTACTTGTGTACAATAAAGATTTAAAGTGGGGGGAAATGCCTTTGCCCTGTCAAACAGCTGGAATACAGACATCTGAGAGGGAGGCGCACCCCACACTTTGAAAATCGCTGCTGTAGAGTAAAACCTTTTGGTGTGGATTGCCTAGATCTTATTAAATTGTAGACATTTTCATTCTCACTTATTAGACACTATTTCTGATGATAAAATGAGCGTAAAAAGCAAAATACAGAATTCAGAAAAATTTGAATGAAAAAAAAAACAGAATTTGGGATTTGTTGCTCTTTTCCCATTGTACCGAATCCGTACCGAACCGTGACCCCGAAACCAAGGTACGTACCGAATCGTGATTTTGTGTACCATGACACCCCTAATGTGTATGTGTGCCGTACCAGCTGGACTGTTTGCGTCCTCCCCTGTTTGCGTGTAGTGCAATCCAGTCTGTCCCACAGAGTTGACTGTGACGGTCTGAAGGTTAGGCAGGCTGACATGGCCTCCGTGCCCCAGAGGGAGGGTCTGCACCGGGGATAGGGTCAGTTGCTGGGCCTGGCCCTGGGGCAGCTGGAGACCCTGGAGAGACTGAACTCCCTGAACCTGGAGAGAACACAAGGATCGATAGAACAGTTCTGAGCATAGCACTGAAATTGGCTCATAATCATGTGATGTAGCACTCTATTACAAGCATATTTAATGTGATGTAGCACTCTATACAAGCACATTTAAAAGAAATAAATAAGAGCTGTGAGCCCTGAGATCCCTACACACTCCTCATACCATACCTGGAAGGTCTGCCATTGGATCTGTCCAGTGGCAGAGACTGTTTGGGCCTGGATCAGGAAGGTTCCTGGGTTGACCAGCTGTACGCTCTGTAGAGACTGGCCTGATGCCAGGTCCTGGCTGTCCCCGGACAGATGGAGGATGGGCTGGGAGAGAGTGGTGGCGTTGGAAGTTGATACCTGCAATGTAGGAAACATGAAAATAATAAATAAAAGGCGATGGGCGAGACCTAACATTCAAGCCAGGTTTCCACGTCAAGGCTTGTCCTAGTAAGTTTAACAGCACAATGGATAGTTACACTGGATCCTGTGTATTTACAAAAGTTAGATGCACAATAATAGAATCCAAGGCAACATGATTGTGCCTCTTTAATGTGGATTGTGAAGCAGCAAAGCGCTCCGACCTGGATTTGCTGCAGATGGTTGTGGGAGTTGAAGTTCCCCGAAGAGGAGGGGTCGGACACGCCCGCAGACACGGCAGTCGCTTGGGTCAAAACGCCAGTGCCGTCGATGGTCTCGGGGAGCTGGGAAGAGGCGGAGGAAGTGGAGGTTGGCACGTAGAGCTCTTGGTTAGCGCTGCCGTCAGCCACAGTCACTAGCTGCTGTTTGGCTGCGGCGGCGTGGTCCTGACTGTTCAGCGTCTGGCCGCCCATGATCAGCTGGCCTTCGGCTGTTACCCCTGTGACACCCGTCGCTATAGGGACCGTCTGAGCGCCCGCCAGCCCTAGCGACTCCAGATCCAAGCTGTTTATGGGGACGAAGGTTATGTTGCCGGGCAACCCCATAGGTATCGTGCCGGTGTACGCCGACCCCCCCAATGATACCCCTTGGATGGACTGCACGTGCCCCGCCTGCGTCAGGAGGTCTGTGGTTGCCGTTGTGGCGCAGCTGATTCCAAGGCTGCCATGGCTGCCGTCTTGGATGAGCTGGATCTGTCCCGTGCCGTCATCCAATCCCTGCGCCTGGAATCCTGCTAGTGTTCCATCTGCATTTTGGATCTGCGGGATGACCTGGAGGAGGGGTGACACTTCTAGTCAGCAACACTGCCTGTAAACAACACCAACTGTGGGTTAAGAGTGTGTCTTCTTTTACCTGATACTGAATGCCAGACACTCCATTCGATGCCTCATTCCCAGATGCTGTAACATAAATGGGCTGGTTCATACTCCCAATAGGAAGCACATACTGCCCATTGGACGTGACAATTCCAGAGTTTGGAATGTGAAGGACTCCATGGTCTTCCTTCCCAGTTGAGACCGGAGTTAACACCTCCCATCGGTCTGAACCTGTTAGCTGAATGGCCGACATATCTGTCGTCTGCAAGTGAAATAGACAAATTCGAATTAATGAGATCGGATAGATCATATTACCTCAATCCCCAAGGAGACAGTAATTCATCTCAACTCAGGATGTGATCAAAGGGGAAAGCCAACTAGCCTGGCTATTGCCTGAGAGACAGTGGAACGATTCAGAGTCATTGCTGATACATCAAAGACAGAGTGAATAATGTAAACTGAGAGTCAAGCAGGATTGATGATGCAAAGAATGGACGACAGAACAGGCATTAGCTGGTTACAGCACCGAGACACATTCAAGTTAACATGCTCCCTAGCTCGCATGGAAACGGCCGAGTGCAGGGAGTGGGGGATGGGTGACTGATCACTGTAGAAGTGAACGCTAATGTTACTGTTTTTATCATCGACGCTTTCCCATACTACACTGTGCGACCACTGCATCCTCCCATCCCAGCCAAGGTACACGGGCTATCTTTCAGCGAGCCGACCCAAGTGACTGACTCCAGTGTCCTACCCACTATGGGCGGGTTTTAGAGGGGTAAAGTGGGTGGCCGTTATTGAGGGGAACACAGGAAGTGTACGGCTTTCACCCCATGCATCAAAATTTTAAAACGTGTGAACTTCATGCTCTCAATAACATCCAGCAAGTATAGGTGGGAGAAAGCGAAAAGACGAGCTAAAATGTCGGATACCTGTGTTTCCGCCCCGCCGCCGTGTTGCAGAAACTCGCTTTGACTGCTGTCCACGTCCGCGGACGCCATTTCTCCTTGTTTCAAAGGCTGCTCTAGCGCTAGCAGTGAGAGAGGGGGAAACTGAACAAAACTCTGTAATCTTCAACTCTGGCCTCACAGAAAAGCTCGCAAAGCATCCCCACTCTTCAGTCCAAAAGGAGTTGACTGCGAAATGCAACTTTGCAACGAGGATTCTGAGGCGATTTCGGCTCAGATTGAATGTTTACTTTGTCAACTCCGTGGCTAGCCAGCTAGCTAGTTAGCTAACCATATCTAGCTAGCACCAGAGCTCTGGTAAAAGATTAAAAGACGCAGCTTGGTTTGCTGTACGTTGCACAAACTCACCGATTAGTTGTACGCTTCGATGCGCTAAATGTTTACGTACCAGTCATAGCGTGAATGGTAGTAATCGGAAGATAATCTGATCAACTAAACTCCGAACATGATTATTTTATCAAAGGCGGGCTAGTGTTGATCGGTGAATTCGGGTCGATTTTTTTTCTATTTTGATTGACGGTGCGGGAAACACAAAAAGGTGGGACTAACAAGCTTGACCGTCGAATTTGCATCACATTACAGGAAGTCCCGCCGTTCTTCTCTAAACCGATTGGCTAATCGAGGGGTTAGGTGAGACGTCATTGGCCAACCAAGATGTCGATCATTTTTAATAGAACGTGCGTTTCCTGTTTGTTGTTGGACGAGAGCAGAAATGGAATGCAGTTGAATCCATTGAGTAATACTAGGAAACATTAGTAGTCGTATTACTTGGAAAACAGCTGTGTTGGTGTCGAGATATTGCACTTTATTACCTTTACTGTTAAATGAATACGTACATGTTGAATCTGCACAGTAGCAGCGTTTTTTTCATCCAGTTGCGTTTCTTTGCGGTTAGTTAGAACTGTGACGAGTGACAGTGTTTTTATGCTCAGTCAAAAGCTTCACAATTTGCCACCATCTGAATGTTTTCATATCTATACACAAAATACAATTTTCACATCTGCACATTACTCCATCCCCTAAAGTCTAACTTTTTGCTTTACGCCAGTTCCTATGACACAAGAAAAACATAATTAAGACACACACAAAGCCTCCATCATATAGGTTTGTCTCCTTTTATTCAATGTGGACATATCAGTGAAAGCGCTGTACATGCATTTCCAAAAGAATGATTTTATTAGATCCTGGCTCACTTACAGTAAAATTGTTAAAGTTTATCCTGTGTACCTTATTCCCATAAACTCAGCGTAGTTCACTAAGTGGGCAGGATTGCTTTCTAAGTCCTCAATTTGGCAAAATGTTTGGTGTGGAAGGGGGTCAGCAAATATATATAGCAAGAAAACCTGGAGCAAACCCTGGAGGCAAGAGGGAAGGTGAAAGAAGATGTATTTCAAGCTCTACAGTCCCAGCAAGATGAGCCACAGGGCGATACTGCAGCTCTGTTGGTTCACAATGAAGCATCGTCTGGTATGCAGGGTGTAGTTGCAAGATCATGATATACAGTGAAGGGAAGTCAGTTTCTCTACCAAGCCACAAAATAAGTCAATAGAAGCTTTGCATAAATCAAATCAAGATTCTTCATTCAAGGGTTTCTGATCAGGCAAGGCCACAGACGCCTGCTTCACTTGATCTAAAATGCTCAGAACTCAGCACAGTCCGAGTCTTGAGTGTAAACACTGTGATGGCTCGCATTCTCTCTGTCTTTATTTTACATAATTGGGGCAAAATTTGCTCAAAATATTACAGATCGGAATGTATGGTGTGCCTCTATAGAATGTTCTTCTATATTCCTCCTGTTACATCTCTCATCTGTGGTTCATTGGACATTTCAACTAAACAGAAAACTCACTCCTGGTCCAGACCGGGGAGACCGATCAACCTCTGAAACCAGGGAGATTTTGTTCCCATGAATTCAGAGAGAAGTGCGAAAACCAAATGGACACTGTAAGCTCTCAAGTGCCGGAATAGACTGTATTCTGAGCTCTCCCTCTGTTGACTGTCTGGTCTTCTTATTTCTTCTTGGGTGCGGGTGCATTGGGTGTGTTGAATTTGAAAAAGATAATGTCCCCATCCTCCACGGTGTGGTTCCTGCCCTGTTGCCTGTATTTCCCGGCAGACTGTGAAAGAGGGAGTGAAATCAAAAGGCAAAAAACAGTATTAAACCATGTTTCCCAGAATATGACCTTGTAGTAATCGACAGAGACTCAGATATATTAGTCAGTATGATTAAAATTCAAACAAACCTTGACAGCATTTTCACTGCCCTCCTCTTTGAAGTCGCTGAACTTCATCACCTCAGCCATGATGAAGCCTTTTTCAAAGTCGGTGTGGATCTTCCCTGCAGCTTGGGGAGCCTTGGTGCCTTTCTGTTGCAGCACAGCAGAACACAAAGTGACAATTCAAAACACATAGCCAATATATTAACACTGACTAATTTTATTATAACATTGTGTGTGTGTGTGTGTGTGTGTGTGTGTGTGTGTGTGTGTGTGTGTGTGTGTATACAATATTTACACACTGAATCTTCTATATGTTCTTTTGAAACACCTCCTCAAATAATTCACACAAATATATATTGGGACTTTATAATGGACAGGGTGTGATGATAGGGTGGTAATCATGAAGGATACAGAGTTATTTATGATCACATCACTTACCCTGATGGTCCATGCTCGCACCTCATCTGGTCCCGCTGTGAAGAAGTATTCCAGCTGTAGCGCTGCATAGCCTGACTTGATGATTTTGGTCATTGAACTAACAACAGGCAGACACAGATGCACACATACTGTAGTGAGTGAGATGTGTGTTGGGGCAGTTCAAGCAAGTCCTGCATGCATAAAAACTAATGTCTGTAGAGGGTGGATTGACTGGGTTATGGCCAAATCTGGAATTGTTTGGTTATTTTAGCGAAATTATTTGGGAATTTAATTTGTTGATGGAAAATAAGATTTGTGAAACCTTTAAGAACTCATTATAACTGGGCAGTGCAAGATTTACAGTTTAAAAGTGGATTGAAATGATTTTTTTTTTATTTGTCACATAATATTACTGCTTGTATAAAGTTCTATTAATCAATAAAAAAATGTCTTTAATCCCATCCCATGCTTTGATTTCTGTCAATTTCTGTTTGTAAGGATTAGGTATTGAGCCTTAAAGCAGCTACGAGCAACTTTTTCGATTGTTATTAAACAGTATAATTACAATATTGATGCATCACATCTTACCTATAATAGAAGCTGAGACCAAAGCCGTGTGTATCTGAGATTGCTCCCTTAGGTGATTATTAGTCTGTGTCTGTCTAAACTCGCGTCAACAGGGGGCTCTCTCTCTCTCTCTCCTTACCGCCGGCCCGGCTACCCGGAAGTGAAACGCGGAAGTGAAACCCGGAAGTGAAACGCAGCTGCCTGCCTCGCCGTTTGCGCTGCCTAGCAACATAACATAAACAATGTGAACGCCACGCATACTCTCGCGAACATCTTTCGTTATATTCTAACAAGTTTTTTGGAAGTTATTTTGTGGTTATGGCCGAAGTGGCTGCTGCAAACCGTTTCATTTCACTTCCTGATCTTCCCTGGCCACAGACAGCCTACACTGGCCGATTCACTCGGGGCTCAAGCGAGACTACTCTGCGTTGGTCTCGTCGACTATTAGAGGTAAGATGTGATGCATTGATATTAAATTTATACTGTTTAATAACAATCGAAAAAGTTGCTCGTAGCTGCTTTAAGAGAACAGTGAATGCTTATAAGTTGAGCAATATGTACCATTCTGTCTTTAGTATGTCTTGTACTGTCCCATTATACTAGAGGTGAAGATTTATTATGAATTTAATATACCGTAAAACTTCAAATAAGAGCTCAGGCGTTTATTATGCTAAATTGACTCAGACCCCAGGCGGTTAAAGGAGACCAGGCGGCTATTGGAGCCAGGCGGTTATTTCTTTATTGCACGAAATTGACCCAGGCGATTTTTTCTTTTTGCACAGAATTCGTGCTCAGCAAAAACGGAAAGTATCAAATTGCTTATTTAAACCAGTGAGATAGTACTTAGTACACACAAGAGGGTAGGCAGTTTAAACCAGTGAGATAGTACTTAGTACACCACAAGAGGCTAGATACAGGCAGTTTAAACCAGTGAGATAGTAGTACTTAGTACACACAAGAGGTAGTTTTGAACATGCCTAGTATTGTACAACGGACTGGAATGAACGGAAACAACTGATAGCCATAGCCTTCATCATCATCATCATCATCCAACTACGTTATGGTATCAGTTCATTGCTCTCCTCTTCTCCCTCTGCCAAACAGCCATACCATATTTTAAACAAGTAACATTAGCCTACCACTCACACATTCAGTTGTTTGTGTTTGTGTGGAAAGAAGTCATAGATAGCAACTAGGGATGTTCATTTTTTTTAACAAAATGAATGCCTATGGCAGAAAATACGAAAGACAACGTGTTCTCCTCAATGAACTCTTTATTTCAATGTGTCTCCTCTCCAACACTGCTGTCCCCGGCGCATGCCGGTGTGAATTCCCCATGTTTAAAACAGTTTTGTTGGCACAAAGGCCCGTGCCCAGCCAGAAAACTAGAGACTATATGAAGCTCCACCTCACGTTAGTCGGCTGTGCAATGGAGTGGGGCGAGGAGGAACGAATTCCACCCAAACTTAGTCCATTTTTTTTTTTTTTTTTTTTAATAACAAAATCGATCCAAATGCCACAGGATCGATTCCAATCCTTAACGATCAATTATCGATTTTCGATAATTGATGAACATCCCTAATAGCAACGTTAGTAACGTAGCTACCAAGCTAACGGTAACCAAACAGCACTGCAGCACTAGACAAAACAAGCAGACTTACCAAATAGGTAGACGCCAAGTTTCCAATACATGTCCAGTATAATGGGTTTAATCCATACTGCATTTATGATCGCTGTTCCGCTGAGAGGAATGCACTTTTACAAGGCACAACTTAACATTACGTTAGCGTAAGTTGCCCACCGCTCCTGGTTAGACAGCGTCTCCAGCACGTTGCCTACAGGAATCCGTAGCATTAAAAACATGTCGGTTACGGCATGTATAAATAAAATATAAAACTGTCTGACACTGGGAGAGACTTCCGCCACTTCCTCCAAAACGTCGTCATTACCGTAAGTGACTGAATTCAGTCAACACAAAAACATACCGTAATGGGAAAAAAACATATTTATTCTAATAACCGCCCCGGCGGTTAAGGGAGGCCGGCGCTTATTATGCTAAATTGATTCAGACCCCCTGCGGTTATTGGAGACCGGGCGGCTATTGGGGACTCGGCTCCTATTGGAAGTTTTACGGTAATATAATATTAATCAGTCTGTACTGTGACACTGTAAGATGTTGATAGGTCTTTGCAACAATATGCCCAAGAGGAACTGTTGTACATGCATTGTCCTCAGCATTTAAATTGATTCTAAATGTGAGTCAAGTGATTCTTATTAGATTTTACTACATATGTGTGTGTGTGTGTGTGTGTGTGTGTGTGTGTGTGTGTGTGTGTGTGTGTGTGTGTTTCTCACCTCTGTGTCTTCTGTTCCTCACAGTACTTATTGCTCTCCTCCTCAGACATGTCCTGCAGTTTAGACTCCAGTGCTCCACTCAGGGGGATGACCAGAGCACCTGGGTCATGGGCGTCTACCCACTCCTTGATCTTTGCCAACCTACAGAGAACAGACATACATCAACATTTATTTTGCATTTAATCCCCCACAATATTTGTTTGAATTATTACCTCAGATTTATTGTCGTTAGTGCTGTTATTCATTTACTTTCTTGTAGATGTTCAGATGTAGGTTTGTTTGCATACGTGTTATATTTTGCATTTACTTTGTGTATGTACATTTATGTGTGTATTGCTTTGTATGTATGTAATATACATGTATGCACGTTTGCATAAATTAAAAACCATGGTCCACGCACACTTGTAGCAGACACACAGGTTAGGTGTAGGTAAAAGCAAACATACCACTTGTTCTTTTTTCTGATGTAATCTTTCTCTGAGAGATTCACCAGGTAGATCATGGGCTTGGACGTCAAGAACAGGTATTTGTTCAACACCTCAATCTGCAGAACCAATTTAAAAGGCACAAATCATGGAAAATATGCAGTGAATTTCTCAGGTATAACTCCACCACTTCATAGGTCCTGCCAAATGATCACAGCTAGTAACCCAAGCTAGTAACCCAAGCTAGTAACCCAATAGGAAAGCAAGCAGTGGAAAATGGCACAGGCCATGAACCAATCATAAACCCAACACAGAGAAAACACAGCTGCAGTCCACACTGATCCACACAGCTCATGTACACTTACAGACTGACAATCATACCTCTTTCTCGTTCCAGTCATGGCAAAATCGGATGTGTTTCTTCTCCTCCACCACCCAGTTCTTTACCTTCATCATGATATCCTGAAGCAAGAAGAAGCTTATAAATGGTTTATAGGCCGATACTCTCCAGTATGATCTGTATCGAATGCCATTTTTTGGGCTCCGGATATTTGGCAGTAATCAAAGCCAAATATCCGAAGATTCTGATGGCCGACGGGGTGGGCGGGGGTGGGGGTGCTTGCTGTTTCAGGAAAACTGATGTTGAAGGAATAATAAAGAAATATCCTAAACAAATACATTGAATTTTTTTTTGCAACGGCCAACGGCCAAATGAGTTGTATATTTAGTAGAGAGGGAGTTCCACCGCGCTTCAGCTGGGTAGGCAAGTCCGGTGTGTCACAGGAGCACGACAGCAGCAATTAAGGAAGGATTCACTGGAGCAGCTCCAACAGTTCAATGCCTTCTTAATAGGTGCAGAGTACAAGACTAATATTTCCATATTACATCTTGACCAAGAAGATGTAATATGGAAACGTCCTGGCAAAGAAATACATTTAAAATCTGAATACCAAATTTGGAAACCGAATACCTATCCAACGAACGTATATCTGAATATAGCCCCACTGCAGTGCTTTGAAGGATATTTGTGACACAAATGGGATACAATGTACACCAAAGTAGAGATACACACACACACACACACACACACACACACACACACACACACACACACACACATACACACACACACTTAACTTACATATTCAGGTTTGAGTTTCTTGTCACTTCCCCGGACGGCAGTCTTCTCCAGTTTGTCAATGATAGGAGCCATCATCTCCTCATCCTTCAGTCTCAGCTCCTCATGGATGATCTCCATGTCCCTCACTGGGTCAATATTACCCTCCACATGGATAATGTCGTCATCATCGAATGCACCTACAACAAACACAGGTAGTGTATCCAGTCTGGTACAAATACTCACTTGTTGAGGTCTGAGGGCCTTTGACTGGTGTTAAAGGAGAATGTGACCCATTTTAAGAACATATGTTAATGCTGGGCCCCAGGACAGTTCAGTCAATCATCAACATGCGCCGCTCATTCCTAAAACTAGAAACTGGAGAATTACCCTATGAATTTATTAGATTAAATAAATAAATATAAAGCAGATTTTGTTGACACCAATTTTTGTGTTTAGTTTGTTGCATATTATAAAAAACAAACAAATTATGTGTAGGTGAGGTGACAATCATTGACAGTTCCTTTTAAGTACTTTATTTGTGCGAGTTCTTGCACCCAATGATAGAATACAATTTCTACTTTAATGCAGTCTCTGATTTCTTGATTTTGGAGAGTTTTGGAAGTTCTCAGACAATTTTTTTTAAATGGGTGGCATTCCCCTTTAAGCAATGTGGTAACAGCTCTAACAGACCCTAACACCTGTCCATTCTACTCAGTTTTGTGCTGCCACACATTGAGGTTGAGGGTCTGTGGTGCAGCTGACTGACTCAGCAACTTACGGGTCATGTGGTAGAGACTGTCGCAGGCACTGATGTGGGAGAGGAAGGCATTCCCAAGTCCCTGTCCTGCGTGAGCACCCTTCACTAGGCCTGCAATGTCCACTACATTGAGAAAGGCTGGAACCTTACTGTGGAGACAAGACAAGCAGACACACAGATAACAGCTATTGGCCCAGGTACGTCCACCAACCAGAATACAAAATAGCAACACACTGACATGACACAGACCTGACTGGTTTGTGGAACTGGCAGAGAAAATCATAGCGCTCATCAGGAATGGGCACCCTGCTCTCATTTGGGTCGATTGTGCAGAATGGGAAGTTCTCTGCGGCAGCTTGGCTTTTGGTGAGCACATTGAAGAAGGTGGATTTTCTGTGGCGAAGAAAGTCGGGAAAG
Organism: Poromitra crassiceps; assembly: GCF_964638095.1. Taxonomy (NCBI): domain Eukaryota; kingdom Metazoa; phylum Chordata; class Actinopteri; order Beryciformes; family Melamphaidae; genus Poromitra; species Poromitra crassiceps. The sequence continues at coordinate 51,936,097 of NC_139625.1, read as the reverse complement.
TGTCAACAGTGCCCTAATGAGTCTTGAATGACAATAATGGTGCTAAAAAATATAATTAGTTACTTCACTCCAATAACTGACAGGTTATTGTACGTACCCAACATTAGGTAATCCCACAATTCCTATTTTCAGAGCAGTTCCAAATCGTCCAATTAATGGAGCCTGTTTTGGGGCTTCTGCCTTCTTTGGAGGCATCTGCAAGAGTTAAAGCAAGATGGCTGAGTGAATACATGGCACTCATTTCAAAATACAAAAGTGTGACCGTCACCAGTAAGTGGGTGCCAGGTCACAGGGGAAAGCAAAGAAAACTAGGGATCAGTCTATAGCCACATCCAGTCCTGGGTTAGATTTGGATTACCAAAGGTACACAGCAAGTCCCCAAATATTGCTACCACACAGAAGCATGCAACCAGATAAAAACCTGACATCTTTGACAGTTTGGCTCAGCTGTTCCTATAGTATAGGCTACTGTATGTTTACGTCAGTCCTGGTCTAAGCAGGCTGGTCTGGATATAATAGCCAGCTTGATTAGAGGCAGCTCCATTCATATGCATTACACAGCATGCTACCTAGCCACTAGTAGCTAACTAGTACCACTCCTACTGGCTTCCCATATTCCAACTAAGCAGACACGAGTAATATTGTCTACATTTTCCACTAATTAAAAACGTCCCAAAAGCTATTTAACTGCATAAATAGCAGTATTATTACCTTTATAGCTGTTATTTGCCTATGGTGTACGTGGTATACACTGCTGATAAAAGCACACACACCGGCCGTTCCAGTGGAAAGGCAAGGCAGAGAGCATACCGGAAGTATTTTGACGTGAGAGGACTCTGATTGGTCGAAGACGAAACTATCCAAAATTACATCAGTAAATTAGGATTATTGAAATATCTACGAAGATATACAATATATCATTGCCACGGCAGATACATCAAATAATACAGTCAGTCCATCAAATAATACAGTCAGTCAATGGATCAACTAGCGTTATCTATTTGGCTGTTAAGTGTGTACTCTGCTACTACTACCACCTGTATGGCGACGTAGTGGTCACAAGAGGTCGCAGTTGTAAAGGACACATCATACAGAATAGGACTGACAGAAATTGTAATACTTTATTACAGGAAATGTCACAGATGTTTTTAGCATGAATTTAAACATGCACGTGTACAGTAGTTTGCTATTCTGTATACGAGGGATCAGCCGATCAGCACTTTTTGTAAACAAACGGTGTCACTGGGTGGAAATGGCAATGGAGCCTGAGCTTGAGTGTCTGACTCTAGCCAGCTGACCCTGTTTAAAAACTGTGACAGTTCACACAACTTTAAGACAACATGCATATATTATACACATCAAACTCTTGAGCTACTTCTGCGCTCACTCAGAATGTCAAAATATAAGTGATGTGATGTATAGTTTTTGAGATATTAATCTGTTTGGAACATCTCCTGCCGCGGTTCCGGGTGTTTTGCGGTGTCGTGACATCACGCTGATTCCTCGTATACAGGTCAATGTACCAGCCCTAAGTAGCTTTGTGCAGTAAGATCACAGAAATAATTTATTTACGGACCATCAGAGCCTTATAGCTATATGGGGAAATAGCAAATAACTATTTATTCATAACAACAAATCATACACACATCCACAAAACTTTCTCATCCAATCACTGCACATAAATACGGTAATTGTAAACTTTACAGCAAAAATAAATGTCTATAACTACCATGCATTTGTCTATTTGCAACAAGATGTGGAAGGGAGGGATTAGATCTATCAATTCGTCCAATCATATTCCACTAAAACGGAAACTGCTTGATTCAATCAAAGCTTCAGTCAAATAAGAACCAAGCTCCTCAAAACACATCTCGAGTTGTAGCTTCCAAAAATAGACAAAATCACAAGCGAGGGGATTCCACTGAAGGCACTTCAGGCAGCATTTGAACAGTAAAATTAACAATCCAAAGTCAAAATATAACAAAGCCATTCAGTCAGTAGTGCCATAGTAGCCTGTGTAAAACACATGTTTCTCACATCCCAATAATGTCTCCAATTACAACTCAGAGATTAGTACTAGGTGTGAATAAGTCCCTGGCAAAGGGACACATTCAACTAGTAAGACTAGTGTTTGATTTCTAGAGACCAGAACGAAGAGACTGGGTTCGTGTTTGAATTCCCAGTCTTTGGCCCATTTATTGTCTTCAACATCATGATGTAGTCACTGTACACCGAGATGATGCTCCCGTTGATCAATTCTGTGTTGTCTGGTTGATTGATAGAAAATTCTTGCGTTTTTCTATAGCAGCTTCTGGTTGAGGATTTCCCAAATCATTAACTTCCTGAAGAGGGGCATGTGGTACTAAGGAGAAAGAGACAGATGTTCTCTTAAGTGTTTAAAAAAAAAAGCATTATATCACAGATGAACATAAATTATATACATGTACCTGTCTGAAGCTGAGGGGCTTTCCTTTTGCGATATAGTCAGCGTATTTACAGGCAAAAACACCGCAGTCACTGCCATTTTTCTGCTGGGGAATCTCCTGTAGAGGAATGCACATTGTACATTTAGTCTCACAGAACAGGATGACATTTCATCCAGAAAAACCTGATGTCATTCCTTCCAGTTTGACGTACACTGACCCTCAAGCTGCCGACAGTCCATTTGGCGCTGTCCAGGTCTCGGCCCTTCTTGGCTTTGTGCTCCTCCTTCAGGTAGAGTCTGGGAAAAGGGCCCCATGAAGTCATTAGGGAAGACTCCGTGATGACAAATGCCTTCATGATGGTGGGATAACTTGAGAGGAAGACTTACAGTAAGAGATTACAGATGTCGTCATGTCTCTGGCCCATCGAGTCGTAAGACTTCACTGTCCGGGATTTGAAATCTATCACCTGGAGGAAGAGAAAGGCCAAAAAAGGAAAAACGTATGTCAAGAAGCAGCAACGAACTGAACCCAATGGAACGCAAGTAGCGCAAGGGTTGGAGAGGTTTCAGAGTCTGAAAACAAATCTTGTCTGAGATGACAGGGTTGAGAGACAGGCCATAATAGCATGGTGATGATTTGATTTGACAATTCTGGGGACTGGATTTGGCATTGGCCAATCCTGGCGTGTTCCGCCCCCAAATGGGAAGTGGGATTCAGCGTGTTCTGTGTGGAGCAGAGCGGACAATCCGATGCATGAGTGCTGCCTGCCCGCCTGGAATCTCAGAGGGGTGACACTATTACAGACACTAGGCGCCATTTTCTCAGGAGAAAATTCTCCTGAAATGAAGATTGATTGATAGCTGCCATGTCGTGATATGATTGGTTGAAATGGGGTAGAAATTTGATAGTAGTATGTGACGTCAGCAAACTGTAGATTACTGTTATGAATGAAATCTTGAAAAATGAACTTTTGATGTGAAAAAGTGAAAAACTAAAGAAATTTGATTTTTGTTAAATTGCATACATTATTAAATTGGTGCACTGAATACCCAGGTATTTTAACTAAAATAAAATAAAAGTCATTTTTGGGTTCAGTTTGACTTTAAGAACGTAAGAAAATAAACAAATAAGGGAAGAAATCATGAATCCAGCAAGTGATGGTGGTTGTGAACTTTCTGACTCACAGCCATGGCCCAGTGGACGCCTAGATGCAGGGGGACCAGTATGAGATCATACTGAAAGAGGTCCACAGCCTTGGTCCAGCGCTTCACGGCAGCATGGCCTCCAGCCTGCCCCAATCCCCCGCCCCGCAGCTTGGGAAAGAAGAAGGTGCTGAAGGAGAAGACCTTTAATCCTGCTGCTTGGCCAGAGCTCCGCTCCACCACCAGGGAAAGGTAGAAGTTGATCACCTTGGCGGAGGAAATATAATATGAGCCACAAAATGCAATATAAATACCGACCGTACTTATATTTAAATTGAAATAAATCACACTTGACATCACATACACATACAGTATATACCGGTACTTGAAGATTGGGCTGGGTGATGTGGTCGATATAAAATATCAGGATAATCGTAAGGAGTTTTTCCGATATTGATATACCGTAAATTCCGGACTATAAGGCGCACCGGTCTATAAGCCGCACCTTCAAAGGTGACTATTTTTTTCTTATATAAGCCGCACCGGTCTATAAGCCGCGGGTGTTTTGATGTTTAATTACCATATGTAAGGCTTCGTGCACAGAGGGGATTGTCGGGAAAGAGATGGCTGTTTGGGGAAGCTCCCATTTATTAACATTTCAACAAAACAAAAGTCAGGTCACTAATCCCCAGACAAAATCACACATTGTGGTATTTTTTGTTTTTTTTACAGTGCACACAGTGTCCGCGGTGTGGTGAAAAGAGGGCAAGAGAGGAAATTAAAACAGAAGTGGATTTATAGTTAGAAAGAGTGCTAAAGAAGAGAGAATTCCGTTTTTTATTTTTTTATTTTAGTTACTCACAGTACTATTGACCAGTCCAACTCAAAAGATATTCGGCAGTTTCACTTTGAGCTCTTGTTCCGCCGCTGTCCATCAATGGTTATGATGAGTCTCGCTGGGTACAGTACGCCAAAGCGATATCCATTGACTTTAACCTTTTCGATGATGCTGTTGTATGTTGCGCGTTTCTGTTGCACCAACGCGGAGAGGTCCTGCCGGACGAAAAAGCGCGTACCCTCCCAGGTGAGGGGCTTCTTCCCCGCAGCCTGGAGGATGAGTTGACGGTCGGGCCAGCGGAGTAGGCAGATGAAGATGGCCCTCGGTGGCAGGCCGGGGTCTGGACGTGGCCGAGGCGCCCGGTGTGCCCTGTCCACCTCTGGTGGTTTCTCGCCTTCCTTCAGGTCCAGGATGTAACACAGGATTTTGCCACGAAAGCGTCCATGTCACCAATCTCAGCTCCCTCTTTTACATTGATCAGGCGAATGTTATTTCTTTTACTCCTGCTGATTAAGTCATCAACCTGCGTGTGCAGCGTTTCGATGTTTTTGCATTTTATCCACTTTCGGACTCACTGTGTTGTTTTTGTCCTCCAGTGCGCTGATGCGCTTTTCCGCATTAGAAACTCTGTTCGCTTATTTTCTTTAGTGAGTGAGTGGATGGACTTCTGCACGTTTTCAAACTTGTTTTCAAGCTGCTCAAACCTCTGAGCGATGTCGGACTTAATCGATAGTGTTTCACGGAGTAAAAGTTTAGCCCAAGCCGTGTATCTCCAGCCTCCAGCAGGTGAGTCATTTCCTCATTCATGGCGGTGATTTGCTTCGTCTTTTTCTTTCTGCTTACCTGTGTTGTGTTATGTTATGTTATGTTATGTTGTTAAAAGAGGGCAAGAGAGGAAATTAAAACAGAAGTGGATTTATAGTTAGAAAGAGTGCTAAAAAAGATAGATTTTTTTTTTTTTTTGGAAAAAATCCATAGATAAGCCGCACCGTTATATAAGCCGCAGGGGGCAAAAAAGGCCAAAAAACGGGAAAAAAGCCGCGGCTTATAGTCCGGAATTTACGGTACATCATCACGAGATGGTTCACATACAGTATGCAAAATCAATCATATTAAATAATCAATGCTCATTCCATTGAACTGAATGGCAATGTTAGGTGTCATGTAAAACAAAACTGAAATGTTCAAATATTCCTTAAAATATTTCTAATTTTGTCAATTTTTTAAATCAAATTGCTAGTTACCATCAATTTAGACAGCAGAATTGTGTCAGGAGGATATCCCAAAATTACCATAGAATTTCTCAGGGAGACGATAAACGATAATATTGATCTATCGCCCAGCCATACTTAACCTCTTAAAATTCTCCTTGTACTGTTACTACACCGTACCTCATCGTTGAGCCAGCTGCCTTCCTGCAGCGTGGACAGGTCTCTCTGTGTGATGCGGAGTTTGAAAGCAGCACTCAGAACAAGGTTTGGGTCACTCTGAGCGAGAGCACGAATCACCTCCGCTGCCATGTCCTACACACACACACACACACACACACACACACACACACACACACACACACACACACACACACACACACACACACACACACACACACACACACAATAGCAAAATAAAAAGTATGTATAAGGGATTAGACAACATGGCGCTGATGATACAATTCAATATGCAACATGAGGTTCACAATATGATACGACAATGGTATGATGCAATAAATACAGTAAAAGTTCGATAACAAAGGATGACTTCAGATTTAGCTTTATTTCTGAGCCCCCGATCTTTCTTGCAATGGCGTTGGCTTGCAAGAATGAAAACAATTTAAAAATAAATGTCATTGCAAAGTGTAAATAATATTATTACATGGAGAGGTTCTGAAATTGTAATGGGCAAGCAGTCTCATTTGCGATTATGACGGCAGAATATAGCTAATATTGCGATAATTTTTTCTGACCATACGTATTGTCACTTTTCCGATCAAATGAACATTATTGTCCCATCCCATAATTTGTATACTTTCTTCCATACTGCAAGAACACATTTCACTCATGCAAACATTTTCTCTGACCTTGGTCAGTCTAGGTAGGTCGTCATCGATGTGGCGTGTATGGGTTGTGTGTGCACAATGCGTGTCAGCAGTCTCTCTGTCCACCAGATTGAGGCGAGTCGCTACTTCTGTAGAGAGGTCCAACTCTGCTGCCTGTTTCTGCTGGGGAGACGGTTGATATGACAGAAATAATGGTATTGCTTTTCCTCCATACTTACAGTATAGCTTAATGAAGGCTTTTAGATGTATGTGTGTGTGTGTGTGTGTGTGTGTGTGTGTGTGTGTGTGTGTGTGTGTGTGTGTGAGAGAGAGAGAGAGAGAGAGAGATGACCACCTTTCCACATCTGACATGCTGCGTGTCCTCAAAAGGTTCACTGAATGTCTTACTGAAGCTCATGCGACCCCTCCTGGAGATTAATGATATATATTAGAAAAATCATCATAACTCATGAACATGCATATTAGGACACAATGTATATAAACACACCAACCTGTCTTTGGCTTCCTTGGTTGCAGATGCATTTCTCCACATAAAGAGACTTGGGGTGGCTGTGCAATAGAAAGAGATGAGATGGGTTATTAGTCTGAGAGCACAGATTGGTTGAGGCTTGTTTACTGATGTGGACACTTAGATTAGGTTTGGCTGAAAAGGTTCATCAGGTAATCACAAATGATTGGGAGCTATAAAACATTGTCACACCCACACGACTCATCTAGCTACTATAATAAGGTGGCCGGTTCCGCTCCGCGGCGCACAGTTGCTCATGCGAGCCGCGCGAGCACATGAAGCGTGCGAGGCAAGCTAGAAATTAGGGCTGAGCAATATAAGGATAGCAATATATATCACGATAGAGACATCATCAATACAATAAAGAAATGGTTCGATAGCACGGCTGCATGAAAAAATGCCCCTTGTTAATGGAGCGGGCTACGAGTGACACGGAAACAGCCCAGACAGGTCAGACAAACCCCGAGTGTGCACCCGCCCCAGCTCATAAACAGCCAATCATATCCCTTGACAATGGACAGTGCTATTGACGCAAACAGCACGTTACACCCGGCCACCACACGTGAAATCCCAACACAGAAGGACGAGAAAGCCGAAAGCAGAACGCGGTTGTCTGTAAACGTTACAAAGAATTCAATGTGAGTTTCAATTCATGTTAACGTAAATTGAGAATGTGTCAACATGTGTTGCATATTACCGTTGAGCCCGCAGTCTTGTGTGACCGGGACATTAATGTTAATGTTACACACCAATTTCACAAATTCCGAAGTCTGCAACGTTACTTGCGGAATGTGGGGCAACTCATTCACTGAATCACCTAATGTTAACATTAAAAATAAACAACCCTGAATTACACGTTACCAAACATTGTTTTTTGTTTGATAAGGCTGGCAACGCTATGTCATCAAAATAAAACAGTGTTAGCATTACAATTACCTGTGTGCCTTGAAAATAAGGTGGTTCAAAATAAAGTGGTTAAATGCAAACTCATGTTTTTTTTAATGAATAAAAACGGGTACCGGTAATTAAAAATGATCAATAATTATCGATATCGACTGATATGAAATATTTTACATCGATATACATTTTTGCTATATCACCCAGCCCTACTAGAAATGCAATAGGCTATTTCTAGTTCACATATCTATCATGACTGATATAAAGAACAATTTGTGACTGCAATAAAAGCAAGGGCGCGGGAAGCTGGGTGCGGTGGGTGCTGCAGCACCCCCTGGTGGCAAGAGATGGAATTTTCAAAATTGTTGGATTTGGCTCGAGTACTGTGTTTCTGTGCATGAGTCTGTGCTGTGTAGTGGATATCTTCTCCATAGACGATCTTTGCTCAACGCAGTGGTTCTTGGGTAAAAATAGGATCCACACAATGTGAAGCATGCACTCCGGGAAATGCTGAAGTTTTGTTTACTTAGCCTCACGTTGAAACTAGTGTTTACATAGCTGTGTTTAATTTGTTCACGGAGTCGGAGACATGCTTTGTGAAGAGAAAGAGATACGAGATGACAAGACTGACAAAAAAAGAAAGAGAAGATAGGAGGAATAGCAGGTAGGCTATCACTGTCCCTGATTCCTGAGGGTAAATTGAGTGATGCTGCAGAGAAGAGGAGAATATACTGAATAATGACATCACAACAGTATAATCCTAATGTTAATTTAAAATTTAATATTCCTCTAAATATGGCTAAAAGTCCAAAAAACGTCAAATTTGAGAGCCCCTGCCTTACAGCAACCCCTACTTAAAAGTAGTTCCAGCGCGGCTGAATAAAAGTATCAGTTCAATAAGCAAAATGGAAAGCATTACTATACATTAATTTACAGACTGTTTTTTTAATATACAGATCCTTTCCAAAAAATTAGAATATCATGGAAAAGTTTTTTTTTTCCATAATTCCTTATAGATTCATTACACACAAAGTGAAATATTTCTAGCCTTTGTTTCATTTTTCATAATTTTGGCCTACAGCTCCAGAAAACCCCCAAAACAGTATTTCAAGAAATTAGAATAGTGTGAAGAAAATCGGCAGTTAATTCTCAGTCGTCCACCCCCCCACCCCCACAATTTTTTATCCCCTATTAGTGCTAATTTTAATTATCCTGGTTGCTGCTCCACCCTCTGCCGATCTGGGGAGAGCCGAAACTGGCTCCATGCTTCCTCTGAGACATGGACAGTAGCCAGCCTCAGTCCACTCCCTCTGAATCTCCGCCAAATTTTTTAATCATCTTTGCTTGACAATCCGCTGAAGCCCACAATTATCCATGTTATTTCCATGATATTCAAATTTACACTAGGGTCTATAGATGTGTTTACCTGTAATGTGTCCCATCTTCCTGGGTACAGATTCACAGGCTCTTCCCGAAGCAGCAGCTCTGTGTTCAGTCTGCAGAAGTGACTCACTGGTAGAAAAGAAAAGAAAGAAGGGAGAGGTATCAGAATCTGAGAAGTCTGATCGACTCATGATTTGGGGCATTTTGTTAGGTGGATTTGAGTGAAATTGGACTCATCTCTTCACGTGAATAAGGGCTTTAGACTCACTCTTGTGGTTTGACTAATCTCTTCACATGAATAAGGGCTTTAGACTCACTCTTGTGGTTTGACTCATCTCTTCACATGAATAAGGGCTTTAGACTCACTCTTGTGGTTTGACTCATCTCTTCACGTGAATAAGGGCTTTAGACTCACTCTTGTGGTTTGACTCATCTCTTCACGTGAATAAGGGCTTTAGACTCACTCTTGTGGTTTGACTCATCTCTTCACATGAATAAGGGCTTTAGACTCACTCTTGTGGTTTGACTCATCTCTTCACATGAATAAGGGCTTTAGACTCACTCTTGTGGTTTGACTCATCTCTTCACGTGAATAAGGGCTTTAGACTCACTCTTGTGGTTTGACTCATCTCTTCACGTGAATAAGGGCTTTAGACTCACTCTTGTGGTTTGACTCATCTCTTCACATGAATAAGGGCTTTAAATGGTAAATGGCCTGCATTTATATAGCGCTTTTATCCAAAGCGCTTTACAGTCAGTAGTTACATTCACCCATTCACACACCGATGGCGGCAGGCTACCACGCAGGGTGCTGGCACACCAACGGGAGCAATGTGGGGTTCAGTTCTTGCCCAAGGACACTTTGACATGCAGACTGGAGGAGCCGGGAATCGAACCACCGACCTCTTTTATCCAAAGCGATTAGTGGACGACCCGCTCTACCTCCTGAGCTACAGCCGCCCCGGCTTTAGACTCACTCTTGTGGTTTGACTCATCTCTTCACATGAATAAGGGCTTTAGACTCACTCTTGTGGTTTGACTCATCTCTTCACATGAATAAGGGCTTTAGACTCACTCTTGTGGTTTGACTCATCTCTTCACATGAATAAGGGCTTTAGACTCACTCTTGTGGTTTGACTCATCTCTTCACATGAATAAGGGCTTTACACTCACTCTTGTGGTTTTGTTTGGTTGAAAGGCAGCGGTTGGCTTTTGCTGTATTTCTCTGTCACCATCTCCAACAAGCGCCTGTAATGCTCTTTATCATTCTGCTTTATGGCCTAGAGGAAGACACACATAACAACTGGTTAGTAGCAGTCCAATAAAGCCACAGGGTACGAAGCGTCTTGAAGCATGATCAGTGAGGCTATCAGTACAACTACTAAATGAAAAAGTACAACTCAAAGCATTGGCAACTTTGCGTGTTGGCAGCCCCTACTGGAGGCAACTGGTTAAATTTTGAGACTTAAATACCCAGAGACCATGTAATGTGGTGATGTCACCACTTATGGCCCAATCCCACCGCAGCTAGTAGCGCGGTCCCGCTCCGCTCGACTCGACTTTTGGTCTCATCCCACCGGTATAAACCGGCCCAGCTCGGTTAGATTTGGGGCTGAGCTGGGCTACTTTTAGTACCTGCCTCGTCGGGGTTCTATTCTGTCAACCCGGGTCCATACCGTGACGTGAAAACATTGTAGGCGACTGATTGGTCAGGCAGAATCGTGTTTACTCTCTATATCCTACTGACTGTCAATGCAGCGCTGCATACCAGTTTACCTTCTTTTCTCTTCTATTATGCTTTTCTATCAGTCTTTTGTTTTGCTGCCTTCGCCTCTGGTGAAATAAAATCGGCGCGGTGGTTTCAATTGTCCAAAAGTCCGCTGCTCTGAAGCGCTTGTGTAGTTAGTGCTGCGTCGGCTCCGCTAGGCCGCAGGCGCCTGGTGAAGCCGCGGTTTTGCCTGGTGAGAGGCCGCGGGGGTAGAGGCTTCACTCTAGCGCAACCCCCGTCCCTCGCGCCCGTCCCTCGTGCAGCGCTTGTGAGTTTTGACTAACAACAAAGTGATATCCATTCTCCTGGTCGATTGTCACTTTTGCCCATGTACACTGTAACACCCGCCCAACATGCTGTGATGCTATGAGCTGGCTGCTCAGGCCAGGATCAAGGACTGTGATCATGCCAGCACTGCTCTCTCTCTCTCTCTCTCTCTCACACACACACACACACACACACACACTGTAGGTAATTTAGAGGCACCAGTATTTCATAAACAGTTTAAAAGTTCTGTGTATGGATTTAATTGTAACGTTATGTTATAGCCTATTTCAGAACATGGGTGGAGGGCAGATATGCGGTCGCTGTGACGACCAGGTGTGGGCGGGGGCAGATGAAGGGCGGTCGAAGCAGAACGTCCATCGGGTTGAAGCAAGTAGAGCCGAGTGGTGACGGGCTGTGCAGGGCTGTAAAATGTGGTGGAATTGAGCCATTATTGTATGTACCGTAATTTCCGCACTATAAGCCGCACCGGAGTATAAGCCGCAGCAGCAAAATTGCCTGTTTGTTACATATATAAGCCGCACCGGACTATAAGCCGCAGGTGTTTTAATGTTTTTTTTTTTTTTTTTTTTTTATTGTGTTTTAATGTTTAATTACCATATGTAAGGGTTCATGCACAGAGGGGATTGTCGGGAAAGAGATGGCTGTTTGAGGAAGCTCCCATTTATTAACATTTCAACAAAACAACATAACACAACACCACCTGTGTTTTTTTTTACAGTGCACACAGTGTCCGCGGTGTGGTGAAAAGAGGGCAAGAGAGGAAATTAAAACAGAAGTGGATTTATAGTTAGAAAGAGTGCTAAAGAAGAGAGAATTCTGTTTTTTTTCCCGAAAAAATCCATAGATAAGCCGCACCGTTATATAAGCCGCAGGGCCAAAAAACGGGGAAAAAGCCGCGGCTTATAGTCCGAAATTTACGGTACTTTATAGAAGGGTTCACTGGAATTCTGTTGCTAGGGAACAACACTTTGGCCCATATTTTATTTCCTGCCAGCTATTATATTAGCAAACACTGCAACAGGAAATAAACTAGGGTCCATTTAGAATATTTATGTTGTCAAGTTGAAACTGTCTATAGAAGGTGACATCATCACCTGGCAGAAAAGATCAGCCAAAAGGAGTTCCGTCAGTGTTTCCAACTCTTTTCCAAGGAAAGTCGCTATTGGCTGCTCAGAAAGTCGCTAGATGACATCACACGGTAATTTGCATATCACAAAACAAAAGCAAAAACACTTCAGCGTAGCGGTTAGAAATTAGAAGTAATTTCTGCTTCTCTGCTCTTAGCAGAGGAGAGAAGGGAGAGGAGGGGAGGGACTGCACTGTGAAGCACTGTGTTCATCAGACAGGCAGAAAGAAGGAGAGAGAGAAACCCTGGCAGCAGCTGCACCAATTTATTGGCAAATCTGTTGAGATTGAACTGGATTCAACACATTAACATGCTTCCCATGGTCAGAAAAAGAAAAATTTGTCGCTAATCACTTTTGAGAAATAAAGTCACCAGGGGGGTCTGAAAAGTAGCTAAATATAGCGACAGTCACCAAGTTGGCAACACTGAGTTCCGTATCCTACTTTTCACCATCAGGCGCCAGGCTTCACCACAGATTTGAGTTTGGGGGTTTAGTTAGTTGAATTTGTCACTTCTTGTGGCACAGCAAAGATTTCCTGCCATTGACCATACAGGACACAAGAGTTTAATTTGGGCAAATAGGCTGAATCTATTAAGTCTCAAACAGAGGGGATGGGATGCTCTTCTGTTGCAGCCCCACTTGTTTAGGCTGATAAGACAGGTGTATCTTTAAATAAAAATCTCACCCAGTGTAGCATTAACACGTTGACTGCCACTGACGTATATAAAAAAATCATTTTTTTTTTTTTGACGGTGCTACGTGGATCAATGCCCCCCGCGTCTCCTATGGAGATATTGGAAGTATTGAATGTGTATACCGTAATCTATTTTACCGACCAGCTAGGTGGCGACGGTGCCCTCCCGACAGAGAGAAAGTCAACCAAAAGCAGCCGCCTCCCGCGGCTGCTTCCTCCATTCTCAAGGAAATGGCTTGCCGATTTTACAGTCATCAGTCACCAGACTCGCCGCTCTCGGGCCGCGCCAGCAGCAGCACACGGGGGATTGCAAATTTGCATAAGCCTAGAGTCGCACGGGGCTTCATCGGGGCTCTCAAACCCAAGAGACGAGTGAGACCTATCCACACTCGCTGCCAGGGAGGGAGGCTGCTCAAACTCGCTGCCAGGGAGGGAGGCTGCTCGAACTCGCTGCAGCAGCAGCAGCAGCAGACCACTCGCTTGTGACAAACGCAGGCTGAAAGCCACTAGACACGCCCACGGAGGGAGGAGTTGAAGGAGAGGGCGTTCGGAACTATATTGTTTGGATGTCTGATCTCTCACTGATGCCAAAAATAAATGGTTAAAGTGACTGTTCTGCCTGTTTGATTGAATTTCACAAAACTGCGATTATCTCAGCTTTCACTCTCAGACAGCTGAAACCATGCTGTACTCAACGGCTAATATCTACATAACTACTAACTCTACAAACTAACTCTTTTAGACAGAGAAAGCACACATTCTATTAGTACTTTTCTGAACTTTGTGTTCACAAACTCCAAGCAGAAAAGAATCCTCGGCTCTTTTAAAATGAGCCAGAATCCTCAAAAAACGGCCTGGCAGAAGCTACCTACAGCAAAAAAAAAACGGCTGGCAGTCAATGTGTTAAGAAAACACAAGATGTCAAACTGAATTAAAAAAAAACATGATTATAAAGTACCATTGCATAAATGTACCATGTATAAATCCAACCATTATGTCAATGTCAACTGTGTATTTTACCTCTTCCACCGTAAGACTAGGCTTGTAGCAGCGGTTGTGTCCGAGGCCATGACATGTCAGGTCTGGGTTGGTTACCCTCAGAGCCGGCCTAGAGGGCAGCAGCTGGAGGGAACTTCTTCTCTCCTTGTCTTTCCCCCTGTCAGGAATACCTGTAGGCAGCCCTGCCCCACTGGATTCAGAGGGGTACAATACATTTTTATGGATTATTCTTGGAGAATACAAAAAAGTGGGACAAGAAAGCTCAGCAGCATTTATTATTCTCAAAATATGCTTCTTAGATGAGACACTGATGACTGCGTGGTTGCATACAGAACTACAAGGAAAGTGCATGAGTGAAAGGCAGTACAGCATTGGAAAAGAAAAGTGCAACTCAAACATCAGACTACTTGCCTGTATTTTCTCATCAAAGAAGGCGAAGAGCTCTGGAAGAGATTCTTACCGCCCCTCTCCCTCTCATTCAGTCCACCTACTGGTTTATCTGTAGGGAAAGCACAATGTCAACCAAATGAAACATGGGAAATGGGAGGGGATTTGGATGAGAAGGTAAAGAACACAGAGTAGGGTGTGTGATAGGGAATAATTTAAATCACATTAGCCTTTAGTTGGACAATCACTAATATATTCATATACATTTTAATTTAAGTTACACATAGTTATTGTGCATACACAGACAGATGTCATATTCAGATAACCTGTACCTTACATTTGCAGCTCCTCTCTATCTCACTCTGTGCGCTGTCACCATGACACTATGCCATCTACAGGGCCAGAATAACAGATAAGTTGAGTCTACAGAGTAGCCTTCAAGTGTGCGTCAAAACAAGTGTAATCTGATGTGTGTCCTAGCCTATTAATATGTTTGACTTTCTGTTCATGGTATGTAAGCCTGTGTATCCATTCGTATATATGCAAGAGTGCATCTCTATGTTAAATACATCATATCAGACGACTTCTGACTTCTGACTCCTGGCTCCATCTTTTTTTTTATCACAAGTGATTATCTTCAAATGGTTCACTGTTTACCTTTTGGCTGTCCATTTCTATTCTAGAACAGTGTGGATGAGAGAAAGTGACACGGGAGAGGGGGGAATCGGCAGAACATGTAAACAAAGGTTGATGATGATGATGATCGAGTCTGATATGTATTTTCTATCTAAGAGCTTTAACTCTACTCCTGCATTGTCCTGTGTTGTGTTGACACTAGTCCTGGCAGCAACCCATGTTAAGGGCTGGCCCAGGGGTGGAGTTGAGATTCGATCCCACCATCTCCCGCTTGCAAGGCGCACGCGCTAACCGCAATGCCAAGAGACCTAGCTCCCTTGGCGGAGCTAGTTAACAGGCCTTTATACTGGGGAGTGAGTTTAACGAACAACTCGCTACCACTCGGGACTCACAAGGACTCTGATTTACTCGGGTACACTTGCTTACCCATCCTCCACTCAGAACTGTTCATCCATGAGGTATGGAGCTCATCTATCCCCATCAGGGTAACAGGCTGGATCTAAGGATTCAATGCAAGATAATTCAAGTTGGATATTATAATACAAAAAAATATTGTAAAGCCAGAGCATTAAACATAATACCGATGCACTGTCAGATGTCTACACACAATCTATGGGATAGCTAGTCTCTCCCCAGACTCAAATATTATGTTGAATCGCTGCGCTCCGCATACTACATAAGTAAGTGAGTCTGTGCCAGTTAACAGCCACGGCTGGTTTTGAAGGCAGGTTGAAATTGAATGAGTGACAGGTCGTAGCACCGATGAGAGAGCGGTTCGAAAAATGGTCTGCGCCTCCCGTGTTGCTGATCGCAAAGTCGTTACCAATTGGAGAGGACTGAAGCCATCACTGGCATATGACTGGCCAAGTGAACGGTTCCCTCCCATAACCAGCCCTCTGAGGGAAAGTGTCCCAGACCCAGAGAGAGCTCTGCAGCATGCAGTAACGGAGTGTATCAAGCACTCTCATGGGTCTGGCGTTGAGACTATGGGATAGCTGACAGCTGTCCAGCCTTTTCATATGTGTAAGTGGTTCAAGGGACACATGTGTCTGATTGACAGAGAGAGAAAGGAGCACAAACCTGGGTGTTTTCATGACGTTTATGCTTCTCACAGTTGGCTGATGTATTCCGCAGTCTGAGCAGACCCACTACCCCTGACACAGTCTTCTTCAAAAAGCTAATTACTACATCTAAGACACAAGAGAGCAAATCAATGAATATCACTTCTGCCACCACATTTGCATCTATTGGAGGAATTCTAAAACGATGCAATAATTATTTGTTTACACACCTCGCTTGCATCTTTTCACCTCCACCTGCTCGCTCTGACAACTGTCTGTGACATAAATGCTGAAACAAAATAAACTATCAATGAGGAATGGCACAAACATGAAATTCATACATAACGTTATCAAAGAGTAGAAGGCAATGCCAGTTCTTTGAGCTTGCTAGTTTTTGACAGTTGGCGTTAAATCAGCCAACCTCAACTTGTTACTGCACTGCGAGACTACCTTAAGTTTACATCAGTGCCGACACCCCAATGACGGTGATTTTGCTCTTATGACATCACTGATCACATCATCTGTCACAATGCCTATGAAACTGAGAACAGACGGACAGGTTGACCACTTGCTCCTTTTTATATAAAAAGATAACCAACCTCTGGTAATGACGTTTCGCCGGTCTCCCGTGGTTGTCTTGCTGTTGTGCCCTCACTGTCACGCCAGCTTGCGCGTGTGTCTCCCCGCTAACGTTATCCTTCCGAGGCCACTCGCTGGGGTTTTGCCCCGAAATGGGATCAAAGAGCGCCGAGATTCCGTCAACTATCCATCCATACATCCCAGACAAAGACAAGAAGATGGAACCGAGGTCTTCTACGCGGGCCAGGTCTATTTCACAAGAGATAAAGTGCCTCAACACAACCTACGACACAGCATTTAACTGGCTTCTCTGGGTTAGCTTTTAGCATTAGCCGCACTGCTCTAATGAACGGACGTGCGTCACTCGGTGTTGATAACACGTCACGTCACGTTTTGGTGTCTAAAAGGAAAAGGGGTGGGCGGAACCTTACTCCAAGACCAAATGGAAACCGTTAAATTGAAACGGGCGTCACGGGACTACTAAACAAGCGCTTCCTCTGACATGCGTCGGTGGAAGTTCAGATCATTTGGCTGGAACTCAGATATCAACAGTTACGTCTTCATGGTCTTCATTACATAACATGATCAACAGCTCAGCTATTTGACCTGACCTGGGGTCAGTTTCAGGTCAGTGAGTTTGAGCACAAAATACTAATTTCCAAGAGAGGAGCGGCAGCGGCTCTGATCCAAAGAGAAGTCCGTCTCTGTAGGATATCAGCAACCAGATTAATAATAATGTACTACCCAGTCTTCGGGTGTAAGAATGTGTATTAATCGAGCGTAGACAATCAAGTAGCCTCAACGTGAGACTCCACTGCAAGCAGACCAATTTACACAACTATGGCACAAATACATATTTTATGAAAATACCCAAACATTAATAACAATATGTCCACTACTATTATGTCCACCACTGGGGATAGTATGAGCACATAAAAGCAAACTGATTTAGAGAAACTGCATCTACCTCATCATTTAGTAAGTGACATACAAAATGTGTGTTTGAAGAGTTCAAGGGCAACAACTTCAAGGCAGAGGGGCTCCCATGTCCCACGGCTGGTATACCAATTCATAATGGTCCTGACATGGTACACCTGTTTGCCCTGCTTTACTGCCTCAAAACGGTTGCTGTGAAAAGGGTCTATTACAGCACTTTAAGGAAATGTTTACTAATGTCATCTAATCAATTCTGATATATATTGTATTCTAATAAAGGAGTGAGGATAATATAGCAGCTCTACATGTTGATGATTAGGACGTTTATGCCCCTGTTAAAAAATTAACACAACACTTTTGTTTTTATTCCCATTTTTCAAGAGTTGAAATAAAAGATCTAAGATGTTTTCTATGGACATAAAAGGCTTATTTCTCTCACATTTTGTTCGCAAATGTGTTTAAATCCATGTTAGTGAGCACTTCTCCTTTGCCAAGAGAATCCATCCACCTGACAGGTGTGGCATATTAGTGGCAAGGTCAACAATTAATTGATTAGGAGGGTTTTCTGCATCTCGATTCTCCAAATACACTCAAAGACTAACTCTTCGTCATGTGGTATATTAGTATATAGACTAGCCACATCCAATGTAAATAAAAATACATTCTCAAGTATGTCAATAACAGTGGAAATTTTATTTATAAAATCAGTGGAATCCTTTATGTAGGCTGGTAGTGTTTTCACCATCGGTTTAATAAAAAAGTCCACAAACTCAGACAGAGGGGCTAATAGGGAATCGATCTGTGCCACAATAGGGCGTCCCGGGGGGTTTGTCAATGATTTGTGCAACTTAGGAAGAGTATAGAAAACTGGTCGGATAGGATGTTGACAAAAAAGAAAATCAAATTCAGCTTTAGAGATCCAGCCCCGTTCTCTTGCGTCTTCCAGGAAGGTTTGGATCTCTTTTTGAAAAGACAAGGTAGGGTCTGAAGGGAGTTTCCTATAAAATGTCTCATTTGACAACTGAGATAAGATCTCTTGTTTATAGTTAACACTAGGTGACGTCAGCAAACTGTACATTACTGTTATCAATGAAAACTTGAAAAATGAACTTTTGATGTGAAAAAGTGTGAAAAACTAAAGAAATTAGATTGTTGTGATTTTGTTTGCATACATCATTAAATAGGTGCACTGCATACCCAGGTATTTGAACTAAAAGAAAAGAAAAGTCATTTTTGGGTTCAGCTCGACTTTAAGGACAAACATCAAGCACTTTTACCTGCTCCACTAAAGAACATCTGTGTGGCGTGTGGCCACCCCAAGAAGAGTATGGATTATGAGCTCCAAAGAAAGAAACAATGCTGTGGCAGTTTGTAATCACATTTAAAATGTTTATTAATTTTATGTTAGAAACATCTAGCCCGATAAACCATCCATCCGGTCACGTGAACTCACATTTGTGTTTGGTTCTGCAAGACGAAACAGAATCCGAGTTCACGGATCCGGATGTTTTTAACCAGGCTATGGAACCTCATAGAAAAACAATAGAACAACAATAGAAGTATAGAACAATTGAAATGGCACCTTTTAAAACAAAACTTAGGAGAGACCTTTACAAGGCTATGGTACAGGAACATAAAAATCAATCGAAAATTAATTTTAATGATTGGATGTGGTATCACACTGGGAGATGTTCTGGGCCATTGGTTATGTGAATGTGAACTCACATTTGTGTTTCGTTCTACAAGATGAAACAGAATACGAGTTCACGGATCCAGATGGTTTTAAACAGGCTAAGAAACATCAATAATGGAAAAACAATAGAACAATTTCAAACAGCACCTTTTAAAAAACAACTTATTATGAGAGACCTTTACAATGCTGAGGTACAGCGAACAGAAAAATCAATAGAAAATCTTAAAAAATAAATGTACTTATAAAATCACGGTCATCATCAAAAAGTATACTTCTATGCGATTTGAACATGGGTGCAAAGTACGGACGGTCTGGGGAAAGGTGAAAGGAGACATTCATATCTTCAGTGGTCAGACTTCTTTGGATGGGGGTGGAAAACAGAAGGACCTGGATCAGACACAAAAAAAGGCCAAAGTCAGATATTTTTTCCACAAATCCATGCAAACAAGTTAAACAAACCCACTGTGATGTTCTGAATTTATTGTATATTTCTTTGAGGGCAGTCAGCCAATGGCAATTACAATCATCGGTGTAATGTCTCTTATTGTTGCTGATGGAGGTACACATTCAACTAGTAAGACTAGTGTTTGATTTCTAGAGACCAGAACGAAGAGACTGGGGTTTCCTTGTTTGAATTCCCAGTCTTTGGCCCATTTATTGTCTTGAGCGACTTGTAAGGGGTTTCCTCTGACACAATCTGGGAACCCAATAGACGCAAATAGACTGCCATAGCCGTACCTTTTTTTGAGGCTTCCTGTACGACACAAATCTTCCGCCCGGGACTTCTGCCTCCGCGCAGTGCCGCTCTATTGTTGTACTGGCGAATATAAGAGTTCCGGTACTGAACGCTAGTGAATATATACGAATTTTGACATTTAAGCATTCAAAATAAAAGCGCCGCAATGTATGTTTTTAAAAGGCACCGCTCCGCAGAAGTGGAAGTCCCAGGCCGAGGATCTGTGCTGTACAGGAAGCCTAAAAAAAGTTACGGCTGTCCCAGTCTATTTACATGCCGAAATAGACTCTGAGTTCCCAGACTGCCTCTGACAAGGCTGTTACTGTATGAAGGAGATGGAGAAGCAGCTTATTTTGTTTCCTACAAAATAAATTAGGATGGTCGCAAGATGGCGAGACAGTTTCCGAGTCATGAAGGAAAGGAGGATGTCAGAATTGTTATTCTGAATATAACTGCACATTTGTTTACCTTGCGTTGCATTTGTCTTGAATTAATGTATGTAAGCAAGCAAGCAACTAGGATTCTGCACTGATAGAAGGCAACCATTATATTTTGTCAGTAGTGAAGTGGAAAGCAATGCAACCAGACATACTGTCACTAAGTCCTCCATTTCTAGATGATAAATATATTTTGGTGTACACGTATCATCTTCTAATTCACAAAATAGGACTGGAGTATCTGAGTTGGTCAGTAAATATTAATTTGTGCAGATATCTGCCAATACTGATCTGCTGCCAAATGATCCATCATCCATAAAGTGTAACACATCAAACATCAATGAACGTGAGACAGGCATGCAAACAGAACCTTAAAAACCACCAACACCTATTCAATTCTGTAAAACAAGACACGAGAAAATGCCTGTGTTGAAACACTACATAAGTGACAAACTACAGTGTGCTCAAGAATGACTGCTGACACAAGTGAGTACCCATCCCGAGAGGTGCATTCTGGTACTTGTTTGGTGAAGTGAGTATGTTACACTCACACTCACCTGGACCATACAGGTAAATGGGCGACAGGCAGCTCAGGTAGAGCCACGTCCCATTCTCCTGCAGCCAGCGCTGCCGATAACCGACCATATCAGGGGAACAGGCTGCCTGCCCCTGCCTTGTCATTTCCATTTTTGGGGGCGGGGCTAAGTGAGTCTTGCTTACTGGGTTGGGAGATGATAAAGCACACAGGTTTTGTCGTTTTGGTAACATGGTCCCAGGAAGTGTTAAAAAAGGATCACGCCTTTGTCCTAAAATTGCTCTTGCTTGTACTGAACAGGACAGAGAAGCCTACACTGAAAATGTTCAGTATGTTACAGGTGAATGGTAAAAACACTTCCTGGAACAAGAGTGACAAAGGACGGACACCTCAGAGTTGTATTTAAAAAGATACCCAATAACATCTCCCAGTGTGATACCACATACCATAATTCAGATTCATTAGGTGCTCAGGACTCAACAAAGTGTGCCAATTACTATTGCAGCATGGGATGTGCAGCATTGAAATGTTCAGGGTACATCACCATCACCAGTGTAATTGTAAATTTAATGGACTGTATACTGCTCACAGTACCACCTTGTGCAATCAGTCAAGATGCTTGACTGATGGTATACATTAAAATACCATATTAATGTGTAAATGTGACAGTTTGCCATAGAGAAAGAGTACAATGAATACACAGACAGGTCTCCATAGTGACAGTACACCCATCCCCTGACCTATGAAAAGAGTTCCTTTGTGACATCTCATGGATCCGTTGTTGACCTCATACACCCTTTGTTTCCAATCAACAGTGTGACATGCTTCCTGTTTTTCCATTTCCTCCACCTATGTGCCTTCGACTCCGCCCCTTGGTCCTTCCCTCTTCTATCTAATCCCTCTCACCTTGCTGAGTTCCCACTAGCCGTTGCTGAACTTTCTCCAGGTAGTGGATATATTCTGTCCGGGATCGCTCTGGATCATGTGATGTTGCCCCAGAATGCTCAGAGGCCATAGTGGAGGTGGAGTATGTCCTGAAGAAAGAGGGAGCTCATTAATGAGGAATACATCAAATGAAATTAAATATATATGTGCAAGTCTTGAACTTTGAATCTCAAGTTGAAGAGAGTCTTTGCTTAAGGAGGGGGCCAACCTTTTGTGCAACCTGAAGGGTGATTTGACTGGGGGAACGAGGGTCGACACGGTCTCCCTGTGGGTGGAACTGCTGTCTCTAGTTGGCGGTGAAGACTCAGAATTTGATCTTGGCTGTTGCTGCCTTAAAACCGACCTAGCACCTATAAGAGAGACGACGAGTGTGCAAAAACAAAACCACAGTTGAGAAGTAGAACTCGCACACCAAAGTTGTATCTAACTGTATTTCATGACGTTTCAATTTATGATGGATCTTCGTCAGGTCAAATTAAAAGGGTTTAATACAACTTTGGTGTGCAGGTTCTACTTCTCAACCGATGTTTGGCACTTGATGCAGTGTGCGTATATTTAGTTGTTGGGGCAAAAACAAAATGACACACAGAGTCATGTGATGCACATCTTCATAAAATATGTTCATGGAGCTGACCTGGAGCGTGCCCACTGACATTCCCAGATGTAGGTAATCTTCCAATTACTTTTTGCCATTTCCTGGTCAGGAACCTCATTCTGGAAAAAAAGTGATTGGTAATTTTTATCAATTCACAAGACAACTCTGAAATATCTGCACTTATTCCTTAATAGCAACAACAAAATAATCACTTGTAAACCCTAGTAGGCTCCCTACCTTGAGATTGCAATGACTACATGTACAGCAGTTCTGAATCGTGTGTGGGGTCTGCGCTGGGAGAAGAGTGGGGGTGAGGGGCGCGCCCCCATCTGGGCAATGAGACACAGTGTAGCTTGCTCAGACTCTTGGAATCCTCCTATCATCAGCAGCAGGTAACGCTTCTGGTACACGAGAGCTTTCCTGAAGCTCTCAGCACGCAGGTAGCGCTCATACAACCGCTTTATCTGCACACACAAGCAGGATGGTTGTCATCCTTTCATTATTGAAATACATAAACCTGACACAAATAACCAACCAATAACCAAGACAATGATCGTAAATGTTAAAAGTTTGTGACATATGCCACCGTTACACTTGTCATTGAATGCCACTTATAATCTAGTTAACTCATTGAGTGCCAAGGACGTCTTTCGACGTCCAATTAAATAGTGACGTAGAGTGCCAAGGACGTCTTTCGACCTCCAATGCGTTTTTTGACGGTGGGACGTCGATCAAAGCCTTCTGCATCTCCTGTACAAATATTGTAGCTATTGGAGGTCTATAACCTATTTTACGGACTCATTAGGTGGCGACAGTGCTCTCCAGATTACAGAAAGGTCCCGAAAACAGCTGGAAAAAGCCGTGATCAAAGAGAAACCAATGCATGCTGCAGCCAGAGCCATATAGATTGCTCTGTCGGGAGCTGACGTTGGCTGCAAACAGAAGTCAATCCGCGCACACAACTGAGCCCCTCTGCCTCTGTCTGTCTGCATAGTTTATCCACACGATTAGCCGCCAGAAAGGCAGCACCCGACGCCGAAGGGCGTTTTCCGTGTGCGCCGGGAACAAAAACAGAGGCACGGAGCGCTCCGAAAATAGAGTGGCTGTGTGTTAGGGTGGGGAGGGAGGAGTTTGCAGTTGAGGGGGGGAGGGGGGGAGAGGGGGGAGGGGGGGAGAGGGGGGTGGGGCACGCAGGGCATCACACAACTACACCACGTCACTACATCAGAAAATATTATCTTCAGAGTCCGTGAATGTGCTTGAAATGCTTCATTTCACAAAAGGCGGAATATCTCAGCTAATAATTTGAAACGCCTGTATTTGCTCAAAACGACCTATCTTCTCCGGCTCATAACTAAAGAACGGAAAATGGTATCAATACACTTTTTTTTGCTGATGATACAATAGAGCCAGCTCGTTCTTTGTGCGTGTTCGGTGTTTACATAGTAATATCACACAATATTCTGTGGGCCTCGAGAAATCACTGAAAACGCTCTGAAAACTCTGGCACTGGGAGCGTCCGTTCTCCAAAAGTGGCTGGCACTCAATGAGTTAAGACAGTATGTATTAAGTGGCCGTTTTAGATGCATCGATTTATTATTATTATTATTTTGTCCACGTTGAATGAATGAATGAATTTATTTGACGCGTCAATAAGACAGAAGGTATACATTCATAAACTGCGGGGGAGCTACAAACAAAGTATACACATAAACATTAATTAAAAAACCATCAAGGAAGTAGGCATACTCAAAACCAGATATTGAACTGGCCAGGTTTGTATTATGATAAAATGTTTATGTAGCTGAGATGGAATCCAGCACAATGCTCATACAAGCAATGTCAAGAGATTGGGAGTGAGAATGGGAAAATGTAATAGTCCGATTTAAATATAGTGTCAGAAAAAACTGCATAAGGGCCATTTTAACGTCAAGTATGGACATACAGTAATTTCATGATCTCACAAAATCAGTTCTTTAAAAACAGTCCTGAAGAAATCATGCATGTATTCATGTATGCTTATGTATGTTTGGATATCACAAATGGCATAATATTGTGTGTCTTTCCCACCTTGCCATGGCTAGCTGCATCATTGATGGGTCTGTTCTCTGTTTCTGTGGTGACCTTGGCAAGCTCGTTCTCAGAGTGCTGCAGCTGTCGCTCCAGGGAGGTGAGGGTGTGTTTGAGAGTGACGCTCTCCTGACTCAGTGTCGTCACACGCTCCGTCAGCTCAGAGTTCTCCTTCAACAACCTCTCCACCGGACCGGAGGAAGGTGATGAGAAGGACTACAGAGAGAAAACATAATTTTATATTTAAGGCATTTAGCCATTGTTCTTATCCAGAGCAATTTATGAGAACAAAGTGAATGTGTAAGTGTATATTCATAGATTAACAACATTTAACATGAATTCCTTGTGCACCTGCTGGTTTTGTAGTGTGCTCCTGGCCTGGGTGCTGTCACTCTGGATCTTATTATGCATATTGGAATATCTCGCCTGGTGTAGATGTGCTCTGGTCAGTCCAGACAGTCTCTGAGCAGCCATCTCTCTCTTCGCACTCTCCAGCTCTGCCAGGGTTTGTTGCAGCTCCTTCATGCGCTGCTGGTCCTGCTGTCTCAACAACTCCAACTCACACTACAGACAGAGACATTCATCAGGTGGTGAGTATTTGACAGAGGTTCTTTCTCTGAAATCATGAACATTAATTACGGGAAAGCAGCATATTCCAGGAAGATGATAGCTTGAAGATATCTTACCAGTTTGTTGTTGGTGCTCTCCTGTCGTCTCTCCCTCTCCATCTCCTCTTGCCGCTCTTTTCTCCTCTCTCTCTCCCACTGCTCATCCCTCTCCCTCTCCTTGTCCTTCAGCAGTTGCAACCTCTCCTTCAGCTCTGCGAGCTCCACCCCTTGGTGTGTGGAACGCTCTCGCTCCGCCTCTAAAGCACGTCTGGCTTCCCGTTTCTGCTCCTTCACGGTCTTCACAGCTACTCGTTGCCGGGCCAAGGCCTCCTGCTCCCTCTGTGACTCCTGCTTCCTCCTCCTGTCGTCCTCTTCACCTCTCCTCTTGCTATGCAGCAGCTCAGCCCTCAGCCTGTCAGTCTCAGCTGCAAGCTCCTCCCCTTGCCTTCGCTCCTGCTCTAGCTGGGTGCGCATGTCAGAGATGAACTTCCTATCCCTGGCTGCATCAGCTTCCTGTCTGCGGCTGAGCTTGTCAAGTTGCCGGGAGGAATGGTCCCTCTCCTCCTCCAGCTTCCTCTGTGCATCAGCCAGCTGAGTATTGGCATCGGCAAAGCAAGAGTCCGCTTCAGCCCGAAGGTGCTCCAGCCGGTTTCTCTCTTGCAAACTCAGATCTTGTTGCCGGGCAGAACGTTGGCGTTCGTCTTCTAGGTGCTTATGGGCATCAGCCAGCTGAGAGTTGGCGTCAGCAAAGCGAGAGTCCGCTTCACCCTGGAGGCGCTCCAGCTGGTTTCTTTCTTGCAAACTGAGATCTTGTTGCCGGGTAGAACGTTGGCGTTCGTCTTCTAGGTCCTTATGGGCATCAGCCAGCTGAGAGGTGGCATCGGCAAAGCGAGAATCCGCTTCAGCCCGAAGGTGCTCCAGTCGGTTTCTCTCTTGCAAACTCAGATCTTGTTGCCGGGCAGAACGTTGGCGTTCTTCTTCTAGGTGCTTATGGGCATCAGCCAGCTGAGAGTTGGCGTCAGCAAAGCGAGAGTCCGCTGCAGCCCGGAGGCGCTCCAGCTGTTTTCTCTCTTGCAAACTGAGATGTTGTTGCCGGGTAGAACTTTGGCGTTCGTCTTCTAGGTCCTTATGGGCGTCAGCCAGCTGAGAGGTGGCATCGGCAAAGCGAGAATCCGCTTCAGACCGAAGGTGCTCCAGCCGGTTTCTCTCTTGCAAACTGAGATCTTGTTGCCGGGCAGAATGTTGGCGTTCATCTTCTAGGTCCTTATGGGTGTCGTCTAAGCGTTTCTCCAGCAGTACACTACGGGACTGTTCTATCTGTAGCTCACGTCTAAGGTTGCTGCAGGCCACTTTCTCCTGCTCCACTTGACCCTTCAGAGCCACGACCTCTGACCCCAGCTCTTCTAAAGATACGCGAACAGCCTGGGAAGGGGAGAGGAAGATTATCTTTCAGAGCAGTAAAGGTAAACTTAATACTTAAAGTGTAACTAACCCCAAAACACTTTTTTTCAGCTTTTAACCAATATATGGCTTTTGAGGTGGTGTGTGAAGGATTCTGGTCAAAATTTCCACATTTGAGACCAAACTGTTACATATTGTACAAAATGCATCATTTTCACCAGGAAAAGTGCCCTCTATGGGTTAGGGATGGGCATCGAATTTCGAATTTTCGAATAATCGTTGTTATTATCAAGGTCGACTTTTATTATTGAAATTCGAAATTCGAAAAAAAAAAAAAAAAAAAAAAAAAAAATCTTTTTTTTGAGTGAAATGTTGCAGTCTCCCCTGATTCTAAGTATAGTCAAATCGCTTGGTTTGAGCAAGTAAAACAATTTTTATAAGCATTTTAAGCAAGGTTTATGGAAAAATGAATGGCGGATGAAATCCCATGAAGAGGGAGAGGGGGTGACTTTGGCACCCCTTTGGCACTCAGACCTGAGCCTACTAAATATTTAATGAACCACTCATGATTGTCAAAACTGTTTTTTATTTTCAAAAATGTCAATGTCATGTAACATGTTCTTTACTTCAGTGGTGCAATGCTTGTTTGAGCTAAAAATCCACAGCAGAAGCTTTTTATATTAATTAATAAAGCCGTAGACTTAGAATCAGGGGAGACAATGCAACATTTCACTCACAAAAAAAAAAAAAAAAATACCGTACATTTTTTTTTTTTTTTTTTCGAATTTCGAATTAAATTCGAATTTGGCCAGCGAATTTCAAATAGTGTTTTTGCTAGAAATGCCCATCCCTACTATGGGTTGAAACCTTCTTCTCTAAAATGGCAGATTTAGTTGCATGTTACGTCACGGCCAACTCCTGCCTTTCCCACTCATGTGAAAAATGTTTTTTTTTTTCATTTTTACTGTAGTTGACGCCAGGAGAGTTGCAACATCTCCATTCACTCCAATGGACCCGTTTTTAGCGCGAGCCCTTTAACAACGCAAGGCATTATGGGTAATTGCTACTTACTGTGGCTAATGTTAGCGGCTAGTTAGTTATGTTACACGGCAGGAAAACGCCACTGAATGACCAAATTGATATAACTGAACCATTTCGAGTAACACTGTTTCCATGGATCACCAGCATTAGTTGTGTATAACGTGGCTATATTTACAACGTTCTCTATCTGATACACTGAAAATACTGCCTGTCATACAAAAAATAGAAAGAGGGGTTGGGAGGCGGGCCATAGCATCTCTGTCGATGATTTGATTTGACAGTTTTGGGCACTGGCGTTGGCCAATCCTGGCGTGTTCCGCCTCCAAATCGAGTGTGTTCTGGCTCAAAGCAAGTGGGCTCTGGGACAACCAGAGGCACGTGCCAGTTATGCTAACTTTAGAACCATTGCAGTAAATACCATATTCCTGGAATGCGAGTTTAACAAACCAGTTACATGTCCTCTGCATTCTACATCAAATGAAGACATTACTGTTTGTTTTATTTTGTATGCAGGGCTTACAATTCACTTTGCAAACTGGGGGGGAATTCCTCCCTTATGTTCTTCAGATAGGGGGGATTTATAGACTTTAGGGGGGATTTTTTCAGGCGATACAATAACTGGTAAATATTTGCTTCTCCTGTCCGATAACATACAATACAATAATAATTTCACATTTTTGTCTTTAGGCTACTTAACCTGTAGTTTATGCACACCTGGGGTATTATACTATGATATGAGTGTTTTAGTAAAGTGTATCACTCAATACAAAAAATAAAGGCTTTAATACAACCGAAAGCCTATGGCTGCTTAGTCTCCAGATAAAACACTAGGGGTGCTCCGATCCAGCTAAGCCACGATCCGATCCGATTCCGATTCCTGGGGTCACGATCCGATTCCAGAATCGATTCTCGATTCCAACGATTCTCGATTCCAGAATCGAGAATCGATTCTCAATTATGTAGTTTTATATTGCAATAACACACAAAGGTAAATACAAGACAAAAAATGACAAATGTATTAATGCTGAACTTCAAATTCAACTTCTGTATTACAGTCAGGGCCTAAATTCATTTTGCAAACTAGGGGGGAATTCCCCCCTTATGTTCTTCAGATAAGATGGATTTATAGGCTGGGGGGGATCTGTAGACTTTTGGGGGGAATACATTAACCAGAGTTCTTAAGTGCAAGAGGTGGTGGCACCGTGGCAGTACAGTACACAAATGACATGAACATTTGGACACTTATTCAGCCGGTATCTTCCATGTTGCGTTCAGGTGCACTGTAAAAAAAAAAAAAAAAAAAAATTATTTTTTTTACGATTTTAAGAATCGATTCTTGGGAGTTTGGAATCGATCCAGGAATCGTGGCATTAAGAATCGCGATCCTTTCAGAATCGATTTTTTGGAGCACCCCTATAAAACACAATGACAAAAGACATAGTAATTAGACTCTTATTTGGGGATGCAAAGTCATGGATAGTTAAAAAGGTGACAGATACCAGGGCAGACACAAAATCATTCACCTAAGTGCCCTATTTTGGGATGAAAAAGGTGACTCACTGTTACCTAAAGGTGACTACCGTAGTTTGCATCCCTGCTTATTCTTATTCCCTTCAGGTTATATTATTTTAGTACGGCGATTTTCTCTTTGCAAATAACAGGCGCCATTCCCTTTGAACTCGACGAAAAAAATAATCACTCTCCCACTTCTCCTGAAACTGTCTGTGCTCGTCGTCATCAACCTTTCTTTTGCCTTTTGACAGCGACATGTTCACTTCTCAACAAAAGACAACATTTTAGCGTGCAAATGTTTTTCTTTCCACTTGGTTTTTCACTCGGGTGAACCAAATCACCTGCAGGTGATTAGCAGGGCGCTGGCCTGGACTGTAAAGCCGTGTTGCCAGATACTACTGACGGGTTTCCAGCACAAAGAGTTCAAAACCTGCCAAAATGCACACAAAACCGCCCAAGGAACTGCACATCTATGGAAATGTATCTGGCAACCCTGCACCAAGGCAGCGCCTCGTCCACACCAATGGTCCACACACCTCGGGAGCGCGCTCTGTGTTTTACAACGAGCGGAGGTGCGGGCCTGATTTCACTATAACTTGATATCAAGTGGAGTGGCGGGCCGTGAGTTTGAAACCCCTGGCGTAAACCATTGCGGGATTACTCCCCCTTTATAAATTGAAAATATGCGGGAATTTCCAAAAAGATGCGCTAATCTCGCAATCCCGCACCGAATTTTAAGCCCTGGTATGTTACATACTTATTGGCCAAGTTAGTTCGATTATGGGATAGGAATTCTGCCAGTGTACAAGGGACTATAGGCGGCCATCTTGCCTGCAGAGTTTTCAAATCAAGTAGAATACCGTTTTGCCAGAAATTTGGGGGGGGGGGGGGGTAAACCTGGGAATATGCTTGACGTTTGGCTCGGCCGCATGGAAATGAGAGACACGGAATCCTGACGAGAAAACGTGTGGAGCTTTTATACTCTGTATAAAAGCTCCTCTGCTTGCGGAAGTCTTGAAAACTCCACTTTGTCCGCCCAGCCGCATCCGCGTAGTTACAAAATTCGGGGTGTGCACGGCCAGGCGAAAACCGTCTGCACAGGAGCCTTGCGGAGGGGCATGTCGGCTGATTTGACATCACTTTTTCGCTCGCGGTCCTTCCAGCTTAAGACCCCCTTCTCACCAAATGTGAGCCTAAGCGATAAACTCGCATGTACTCGCATGTACTCGCACTCACCCTGCAGCTTGGTTGGCTGCCTTGCTGTATTCCCGTCTTCAATTGGTCTATTTCGGTTTTGGCCCCTCCTCTCGTCTTGTCGCCTGCGATGTCCTGACGCCAGGTATCCCAGCATGCTTTGCAAGCTGGTGAGCGGCAAGATGGCAGCGAGGGAAGGAGGGGCATTTCGAAATCGACCAATTGAAGACGGAAATACAGCAAGTCAGCCAACCACGCTGTAGCAGCGTGGCAGGGCTTACTGGGCGAGTGCGAGTACATGCGAGTTTATCGTGGGCGGTGTGTAGGAGCCGTAAGTCCCCCTTAAATGCATTCTGACTCCACGCGCTGGGCTCTTCACAATGTTTGAATTTTAAAACACCACTGTGGAAGCATGTTTTTTCTTAGACATGGCTAATACATCAAGTGCATTCATCTGTTTGCATTTGTCTTACCTCTTTCCTCACCTCCTCTCTCTCCTTGCACTGGGTGACAGCTCTCTCTTGCTCCAGTTGTTGCTGGAGCTCATTGACTCTGGTCTGCTCCATCCTCAATCCCTCCTGAGCCTCTTCTGCACCCAGGCTGGGAGAGCATTTTAAAAGTTCAGCCTTTAAACAACTAGTCTGTCACATTGATCACTGCACAAGTTGATCAAATATACCATCCATTTGTCCATACAGGAAGAATTTCATGGGTCTTTAAAATAAAACTAAATTTCCCATTCTTATATTTATGAAATTAAACTTGCTAGGGACAAAATAAGCAGCCAATTACCTGGACTGCAAGGTTTTATCATATATGATAAAAGGTTGTTGATTTTTTTGGCATCTCTTTAATCATTAGTGAAATTGGTCAAAATGCTTAGTCTGAAGAAAGAATGTGATTGAGGACATACTGTGTGTCCAGTTTTTGCATAGCGTAAGAGTTCGCAATTAGATTTGTTCCCGATATAAGAGGGAAGACGATGTGCACTGTGCCATTATTCAGAGTATGAGTATACCTGAGTGATTGTATTTTGTTCGTTTGCTCTTGCTGAACGTTCTGGCTCTCCTCCAGCTCCGCTCTCAGTTGAGTTTCAACCAGTTCGTCAATCTGCAGCTGCTCTCTCTGCTGATCACCATCACCTCTACGGTCAGTCTGGGGAAGAGAGAAGGAAGGTGATCAGTACAGATACTAAATGGAACGGTGCAGCACATTCAGATAAGTGAAGGACATTCCCCCTCAGCAAATTATACAGATACATATATATATATATATATATATATGTAAGGGATAATGTATATTGAGGCGGTGATTACGGGGGAAATAATGACCGACAGGTGGATTGAGCCCGACGCGCAGCGTTCACCTGAAGGTCATTATTTCCCAGTAATCACCGCCTCAATATACATTATCCCGCTTAGAACACGGCCTACAACTAAATCATTCAATAATCTGACAAAAATAAGTATTCAAATATATTTTTTAATAGCGTTTTCAACGACAAAGCGGTTTCATTCGTAATTGGCACACAAGACACCACAGCTGCAACTGGTTGGCCTAATTAGTAGTGGCTTACTGACAAAAGGCTCTTATCAACTGATTAATCCAGGTGTGGCAGAGCAGCGGTCGGTTGTCGAGAAATAATGACCGGTGAATATTGTTGATTGACCAATCAGAATCGAGTATTCAAGAGAGCCGTGTTCTAAATATATATATATATATATATATATATATATATATATATATATATATATACACACACAGTATATAGCAATAATGTAAGCTAATATTGGCAAGAATGTAACTTCACAAACGAATGGTCTTTTGACAGAGAAATGTGTAACCTGATCACTTTTGTCACCCTTTTCTTGAAAACCGCAGGGACTCACATGTGTATCTCTCTGTACCACGCGCAAGAGCATTCCTTGGAGACTAATCACAGCCCCCTGCAGCGCTCTCTTCTCCTGCTGCCAGCCCATTGGGGGGACGGAGGGCGATGTGTGGTCGAGTTGGTGGGTGCCATCACTTGACTGACACTGTGTCTGATCCAGTGAGAGATGTTGTGAGTCCGAGACGTGATGTTGGGACGAGGAAGTGGCACGACGCTGGGTGAAAGGGAGAATTCCGCAGCTTTCCTCATATACTTTCTTCAACCAACCCTGTAGAAATATGGAGACACAGAGTAAGAACCAAGCCTTTATATGAAATGATCACTCATTCCAACAGTGTGTGTGTGTGTGTGTGTGTGAGTGAAGCCTACCTGAAGCTCAGGTGAGAGCAGATCATCGCTGTAGCTCATACTGCCTGCAGCACTGTCTGTGTTAGCTGTGGGGTTCATGTCTCGGCATCGGAGGTACTCGGCAAACCGAGCATCGAGCCGGTCAGCCGGTTGCAAATCCACTGTCAGCCTCACACCCATCTCCGAACTCATATCTGAGACACAAGAGAAGGGAAGAAGAGTTGATGATCAATACTTTTTTTGCTATATTTGTTACAACATACAGAACACAATAGTCATACAGCCGTTGGCAAAGACTCACTGCTGCCATATCCATCACTGGCCCATTCTCGTGCTGACATGGAAGAGGCAGAGCGAGATGGAGGTGCTGTCAGGTCAAAGGTTTCAGAGTCATGTGCCTGGGGGGGGAGGAAAAAACAAATAAACAAACAAAAAAACATACACTGATTATTTTTTTTGTATATACCGGTATATAAAAAAAGAAACTCTTACAGAACCTCCGACAAGGTAGCGCACATGTAACTGTGTAGACCACGTACTTTGTCAACGTCCAGTGAGTCGAGGATGGAGAAGTTTTCAGAGGGTGAGATGGAGCCTAGGGAGCGGCTGCTCTGAGAGGCTGGTTCCGGGGTGATGGTCCTGGAGTGCGGTGGCTCCATTTGAACCCTCGGTGAGGTCTTGGCCGGGGGAAGAGCCAGGCCTGTGCTGTGCAGAGTGCTGAGCTCGGAGAGATGAGAGCATTGCACCGAGGTGTGGAACCCTTCTGGGATTCTATCTTCGGAACATTCCAGTCTCCTTAGAACCTCCGGGGAGCTCAGGGAGACTTCTTCACGAGAAACACACACGCCATCCTCAAACCCTCTGTGAGAAATATCTAACAGAGAAGAAGAAATAATAAAAAAATATTTATTTTATTGCCACAGTGCTGTGGTCTTCAAGAACCAAGCCTCATTTCAATCATTACATTACGTCATTTGGCAGACGCTTCAATCCTTTATACCTGGGCACTATCAAACTTCTATGCACATATCAATAGAGGAGAAGTCTGATAAAGCTGTTCAACAGTCTGGTTAATTTGACAGCTCTTTTGTGCATCAGGGCTTCATTAATGTCTTTTGATCTGCCTTTGAGAGTGTGGTATCCATTTGTCCCTCTGCAATGAGATTACAATCTCAAGGGACTTCCTGGTTAAATAAAGGTTAAAAAAGATGTGTACATAAGCTACAGTATGCTAATGGTTCAGTTATTTAAATGGACTAGCAAGCCAAAAAACTAACACCACTCTATTCTTCTGGAGAAATTAAGGCAGCTAATGAACTAGGGAGAGTGGGAGACAATGCGATCACATTCAGTTAAGCCGATAATTAATTTGGTGTAATTAGGCAGTGTGCACCATGCACAATCAATGTTAAAATATAATGGTAAGAGTATGTGTGTGAGACCACATCAAGTACTCACCCGTCTGTGAGTATCCTTGGTTATGATGAGGTATGTCCTGCTGATGGTAGCGTTGTCTTATGTTGCTCAGGTTGTGTAGTTCTCTTTGCTGATAGGCCAGTTCCTCTTCCTGTACAGCCAGGTTTTCCTGGAGGCCTCGAAGCTCCAACTTCAGATGTTGGTTATTGGTCTCCAGGTCAGCGAGAGCACGGTCTTTGCTCTGACAGACATAGGAGAGTAAATTACATGCAATCCAAGTGCCTATAATACCTTTAACTGTGTTGCCATAAATCAAAATCTCACAAGGTACAACGCCTGAGTTGAATATCTAACTACTGAAAAATCAGGTGAACTCCTGGCGGTGATATATGAATAATATGACATTAATTTTGTACTTCAGTTACATAGTCTTACCTGTCCTTCCTCCTGTAGTTTCTCAGCTCTCTCTGTACTGGTACTAAGCCCCTCCTTCACCGAACTCAGTTCCGCCCGCAGCGCCTGGTGCTCCGCCCCCAGTCTGGCAAGCTCTACCTCCCTCTGTCTCAAGGCAGCGTCCGTTTTAGCTAAGGTCACCTCAGCATAGGTCTGGGACAGAAAGAACCCCGTATTAGCAGTCACAATTAGGGCTGCAACTAATGATTATTTTCATTGTTGATTAATCTGTCAATTATTTTCTTGACTAATCGATTAGTCGTTTGGTCTATAAAATGTCACACAAAAATTGTGAAACACGTCGATCACTTTTCCCTAAAGCCCAAGATGACATCCTCAAATGTCGTCTTTTGCCCTGACGAACAGTCCACAACAACCCAAAGATAATCAGTTTACTGTCATAAAAGACAATCGAAACCAGAAAATATTCACATTTAAGAAGCTGGAATGGGATCATTTTAGTAAATGTTTTTTCTTAAAAAATTGTCTAAACAATTAATCGGTTATAAAACTAGTTGGCCATTAACCTTGCATTCACACAATATATTTCATGCATAATATTTTTAATTTAGTTGTTTCATAAACAACTACCTTCCGTTTGTAAGACACAGCATCAGCATATAAACTCAGTTCACAGTTTTGCAACGCAGTGGTTTAAAGAGTACCACATGTTCTAGCTGAATTCACAAACTTAATCAGACGCAGTCCTTTACAACCACTAAAAACTTCTAGGCTCCATTTGCGTATTGCCAAAAGCAGCTATGAACTAGTAACATACTACACAGACAGAATGCAAAGACACACCATAGTCCAACTAATGTATTATAGGCTGCACTGCATTTTTTCAAAGACCACAACTATTCATAACCACATCCTGCTAACACGGCGTGTATAAAAAAGGAAAAATCAAAACACAACAAAGTACATTAGAGCGTGAAGAAGAGCTATCAAGACGTTTTCCACCTACTTCCTCATTCTGAAGTCACTTCCTCTATGTGTAAGTAAGATTCTGGTGCCACAACAGATCATCCCAGCCCCTCTGCTAAGTGCTAACTATAGCCAGCTGTGGACTGGCCTGGCCTACAGCCGCTGGCACAGCTGTACTGTATGTCTGCACTTAGAGCACACACTGCTACACTTGCTAGAAAAAAACAGATGGTGAGTAATTTTAACTTTTAAGCGCTCTCCTCTGTGTAGACCAGAGTTTGAGAGTTACAGTTGATGTAATTATCTATCAGTCTCCTAACCAGATTAACAGTGAAAACAAACAACACCATCGGTTGTGGGCCTAGTTATGTGTTAATGTGCATGAGTCCTGAACAAAACGTAACTTCCAAATGCAAGAGTCCTGAACAAAAGTCTGGTGCTGAACTTTCATTTTTTTGTAAACGCGTTTTTTCCTAGCATGTACGCCTAGTTGCCACTCACCAGAACTTCCTTTTGAGCCTCTTCTTGATTGGCTCCATTTGCCTTGAGCTGAAGGGTTAGTTCCTGGATACAGGCTCGCTGCAAAGTCCCTTCCTGTTTGAGACGTTCTATTTCCTCCTGGAGTTGCCCCTCCCCCTTCACAGTCTCCTGGGTGTCAACCTCTGCCCTCCCCTCAGCAAACAGTTCCTCTCTAGCTGCTACCTCGGCATTTACATCTTGGACTTGTCTCTCAAGAGTGAGATTGGTTTCTCCAAGGGCTTCCATTTTACTTTTCATCTCTTCCTCCTTTGTTTTTAGAGTCTCCATCTCTCTCACCCTCTCCTTTTCTTTCATTTGGAGTTCATTAACCAAGGAGCTGAGTTGGGCTTTCTCCCCACACAGGGCATTCATCTCCAGTGCTTGAGCTTGCCAACGGTCCCTCTCCTCAGACTGTTTACTCTTCACCCTTTCATCTTCTAGCTGTTCTGCATGGGATTTGACCTCCTCCAGCTCAGCTTCTTTAAGTGTGAGGAGACCTATGAGATCCTGTGTCTCCTCCCTCTCTTCCGTCAGCCTCTTAACTAACTCCTCCCTGTGTCCTCTGTACTCTTCCTCCTGGGTGAGTAGTAATCGCTCCACCGCCGATTTCTCTGCTACTGCGGTCTCCAGCTCGCTCACTAGAGCGTCGACACGAGAACGGAGGGAACGAGATGAGGCAGAGCGAGTCAGACGCAGTTCTTGCTTCAGGCTGTCCGGCCCTCCCCTCCTCTCTGGTTCTTGGACGGGATAGCTGTGAGGTTCAGGACTGGGGGAAAGGGAGGGATTAATGCTGTCATCCTGAGAGTCACTAACTTCATGGAGGGTGGGAACAAATGTGGCAAGTTCTGCCTGCAGCGTGCTGATGACCTCATGCAGGCGCTCCTCTTCGTCCTGCTTGTCCTGGCGCAGTCTCATGATGTCAGAGTGGAGGTGTTCCACCTGAGAGCGCAGGTCCTCCAGCTCAGCTTCCAAAGCCTTCTGAGAGAGCGACAGAAAAACAGACACTGAAATATTTTGTCTTGGTCTTAAATGACACTTCCACACTGAGTACACATATCCTCTATGTGTGTGCATGTGTATGCCCTGACCATGTTGTCCCTGGTGTCCTGCTCCAGCCTTTGGAGCTCCTGGTTGAGGTAGTCAATCTCATGATTTTTCTCCTGGAGCAGCGCTGAGGGGAGGCTCTCCTCTTCTGTGTCCTCAACCTCCTTTCTTCCCTCTCTCTCCTCCTCCTCAGGTATGGTGAGGGTGGACACATTCTCCTACAGGCAGGATTAAAAAGGGGGAGATTTACAAAAGAACGCGTTTCCACAACATCATAAACTTTCTATCTTCACCGTCAATTTGTTCCCCCTATCACAGTGATCAAGTGACTAAAATACATTAATATTTGGTATGAAGAAAAGGTAGTGCTCACCTTGAGGGTTGCAATCTCTTCTTGGAGCTGGCTAACATGAGCTGTATTCTGATTGGTCATTTGCTCCAGCTGTAGTGTAAGGTGCTTTAACTCCGCCTCTTTGATGCTCAAGTCCCTCTGTACCTGCTCCAGTTGGCCAACCAGGCCCTCCACCTAAGAGATGTCAAATAGCATTACTATTTAATGTTATGATTGCAACATACTGTATGGAATTACATAGAATTATAAACAGTCAGAGCGTTCAGAGACTACTAGTCCATCCAGGTGGTGGTGTACAAAAGGTGGCTTAAGTCTGCATGCACATACACACACCTACCAAAAGATGGCACTGCAGCCAAAGGTCTGAAACAACAACCTTTATCAAAAAGGGGAGGAGAGCTTCCTGGACTCAATGTTTGTTTGAGGTGCTCTTTGCATAGGGATTCATGTATTGTTGACAGAAATGCAAAAGAAATCTCCAAGGCACTCCCTTTTAAAAAGAGTGCACCTTGGAGTTTTTTTTTTTTCTTCTGTCAACAACCTTTATCAACCCAAATCACCTCAACTACATTGTACTGGGCCCCTGAACATACTGTACACAAACCTCTTGCTCTTTGCTCTGCAGGCACAGCTGAGCAGAATCCAGGGCATCTCTAAGTTGCTGGGTGGGGTCAGGCGTGTTGTCATGTTTACAATGTCTGGTCTCATCCAGTTTGGACTGTAGGGCCGAGATCTGGAGCCTGTTAGACAACTGCTGCTGCTCCAGTGCCTGATAATCCTGACAGAGGAGAGTGGGTGAGTTAGTACATGAATGAGAATTAAAGTGTGAGGCTACACACGGAAATCAAAAATTAAACCGTCTTTAAAAAGTCATTTTAAAGGAGAATTTCGTTTTTTTTAACCTGGACCCCTCACCTCACATTAATTATGATCCGACGACTCACCCAGGGATCTCCGCAGCGTTTCTGGCCATCCTACGCGTTGTTTTGAGATCAATCCTCTCCAATCCAGTTGTAAAATAGAGCTCCGTGGGGGCCAAGTGGCAGCCTGTCTTTCCTGCATCTAAATAGCCAGTTTTATTCCCGTTTTCGCCACATATCATCATAATCTCATCCCTCAACAACCACCAGACTGATATTTCCCCCCGGGCTGTTGACTGGAGTCTCCCAGGGATCAAATTACCTCATTCGTGATCTCGGTCACCAAGTCTCGTCAAGTCCCGCAATACTTTCCTGCCGGCTGGCCAACTACCTGTAGTACCACGGAGCTCTATTTTACGACTGGATTGGAGAGGATTGATCTCAAAACAACGCGTAGGACGGCCAGAAACGCTGCGGAGATCCCTGGGTGAGTCGTCAGATCATAATTAATGTGAGAGGGGTCCAGGTAAAAAAAAAACGAAATTCTCCTTTAATTGTATATACTAGTATGCGTTTCTCTTACTTGTGTGAGTTCCTGTTCTCTCAGCTTCACTCGGTGGAGTTCTTGTTCAAGCTGACTGATAGATCTGTTACTCTCAGCACTACTAAGCAATGCTTGCTCTAGCTCTCTGATTCTCCCAGCTAGTTTGTCAATCTCCTCATTGCGTTCCCCAATATCGCGCTGGGCTTGCTGATTGGCTGCAAGCAAGAAGGCATGGTCCTCTGTTTTGTCTTTGATGAGAGCTTGGAGGCTCTCCACCTGCACAGATGTACAGCAGACAGCGTTTTAGTTATCAAGGTTCTAGAGGTTTAAGTAGCAGAGAGGGATTTGGCGAGAAGAGGCTCTATGATTGGGAGCTAAATAAGCCATTCCAGATGTGCAGCCACAGGTACTGAGCCACAGAATTTAAGCCATTCCAGAGAGCAGCGGTATTGAAATGAAGGCGGAAGGGTAGAAATGAAGTGAGGGGATGGTGAAAAGGCAGGGCAGAACCTAAGACAAACAAATGGTGAAGCTCTAAAATGCATATACCATACCATAAGTAATCTATGGATGATTGCACAGAAATGATGTTACAAAACACACAGCATGCACAGGAGTCAGAGAAGCTATGAGAGTTAGTTCCACTACAGTCAGATTCCATACCTGCAGAACCAAGTCCTCAATCTACAGCATTCCGTTCAGAGCAGGAACAAACACACAGCAAACGTCAGGTTCATTGGCAAACAATGAACTATGCATTCAGCACTTGAACATCTAAATACTAAGCTGTATTCTTCAGTTAATTGGGTTACAATGCAAAAAATTAATACATTAGATAAAGGTTTTGAACACCATCACAACAAACCACATCAAAAGTACAAACAAGGCAAATGCAGTCGTTTCAGCATCTTTCTGTATCTAGGAAATGTCTGGTTTAAACATAAGTATTTTGTATGATATGGCATCAACCGATATGTTATTGTCCTACTTCTGGTAGGTCCCCATATAAAAGGATTCACGTTATAATAAACATGAGTCTCAAGGGTGAGAGGATAAAATGTCATGTGGGTGCCGGTCTGAAAAGGTTTAAACCTCCATGCTATATACACAATTCCTTTCAAGTCGGTGATCCTCACCCTCTGTCCTTTGTTATCCACAATGGTTTGACCTCTGGCTGTATTGAGTTGGGTCTCCAGCCTACGGATCTCCTGCTGGAACTCATCTCTCTCATGCTCACGCTCCACAGCCTGCTCCTGTATGCATAGGAAGACATTATGTGTGTGATTATTCTGTCCGTAACATGTGAGGTGAGAGAATGCGAGATCGTTGTAATGCACGTTTGTTAAAACTCACATCTATAAACTGACGGTTGTGTTTCAGCTGTTTCTCAAGTGCTTGGACATGCTGGTTGAGGTCCTCTGTGTGGGCCTTGTGCTGCAGCTCCGTCTCTAGCCCTTTGGTCTCCTGCTCTTCCAGTTCTGTCTCCAGGGTCCTGAGGCGCAGGGACAGAGTGTTGCGGTCCTTCTCTGCCTGCCGCTGCAAGTCCAGCTTCTCCTGGGTCAAATGCTCTGCCTCTTCCACGAGAGCTTAAAATATACCATAGGAAGGTTAGGGTGATTATTTCAGCAATACAAATAGTTAACAAATGCAAACAACTACTACACATACACTGCCTTTCTTCCTGAGAGGCCATGAATGTGATGTACTCTACAACAGCTCTGATCTAAAACATTGTTTTAAGAGGTAGAATAATTAAAACAAATGACACAGCACTCAAACAGCTTCTGCTGCAAATGATTGGCAATGTTATGAACAGCAACACAGCACAGCAAACAGAATGCATATTTATCAGCACACACTCATACAAACCTGTGTCAGGCTCTACATTCAGCCAGTGGTCTACGGAGAGAAGACACACCTGAGCACAAACATTACAGTCTGTGGTCAAGCTCACCACAGAGGTCGTATGGTATTATATACACATAAAGGCACACACACTCAATTCACAACTAGCTAGTCATTTCCCAGTCTCACCACCAACGCATCCTAACATCCTTTTCTCACACTTTCTGCACCATTCTTGTTTGCGCTTGCTCCTACAGTATTACCTTTCTCCCTCTCCCCCAGCCCAGCAGTGAGATGGTCTTTCTGGCGCAGGAGAATTGTATGCTCCTCGCTGAGCTTTTGGTGCTGCACCCTGAGGCTGTCCAGCTCCACAGTGAGGCCCTGCCTCTGGTGCAACTTCGCCCTGAGGTCCTCCAGCTCCTCTGCCAGCCTCTCCTCTTTCACCTCCTTCTGCTGCAGAGACTCCTCCAATATTGCTTTTTCAGTCACATAACCCTCCAGCAGTCCTGAACACATTATGCAAATACAAAGAGGTCATGTGATAAACAAGGGAAGATATAAGACATGAATTGTCACACCCACCTTCACAAATGACAGATTTCAATGTGCAGCCTTCAAAGCCAGTGCCAAAATGGAACATAAGCAGAACTGGAGCAAGTGTTTACGGTCAGTGGATTAACTGGCTTGCCAATGGAGGGTGCTAAAGCTCAGTAGAGCCAATGAGGATGTAGTGCTCACCCTCAGCCTTGTGGAGTTCCAGCTGGAGTTGGCCCTTTAGCTTCGCCTCCTGGTCAAGCTGCTCCAATAGGAGCTTGTGCTGCTCTAGAAGTTGGGCGGAGTCTTCTCTGCCCTGAGCAAACCTTTCCTCCAGAGACAGGTGGATGCCATGAGTCTGCTCCAACTAGAGAGAAAGTGAGCAAGAAAGCCAGGATTATCATAAAGATAAAAAAAATTCTACAACATTTGATCAGATTTGAAAGAAGGTTCTTGATGTGGGTTACATTTCTCACTGTGTCCATTTGTGTGAACGCATGTCTGGGAGTGTGTGTGTCTGAGCAAGCGTTACCTGTGTGTTGGCTTGGTTGAGCAGCTCCAGGAGTGTAACTACCGTGTGGCGCAGTCTGCTGCAGGCACTCAGTGCAGCGTCCTCTCCTCCTGGATGGATATGCGTTTCTGAAACCACCAGGCTCTCACAGAGCAGCTGGGTCAGCTCCATGTCCTCTGATGACAAATCTGTGACTGAAATACCTATGGAAGAGACCAAATCAAAATTAATCCTTGTTTTGATATCAATACTTAATGATGTTCTAATCAAAATAGACCCATTTAGTCTCTAATAAAGTATACAAATCTGATGAGTTAATGCATCAATATTTGGGGATCTACATCTTGCATTGAGTCTTTGTAACTCCAATAAAAAAACACAAACCTAGGAAATAGACTGAGTCAAAGGAACCAAAGCTCTCTGTATTAAAAGCTTAACATCCTCAAATTTAAGTCTGAATCAGGAAGTTACTCTACCTGACTCTAGTATGTCTTTGTTCCCTGCTGAGCTCTTCTCATTGGTCGGCTGCTCAGCCTTCCTGGCTCTGATATTGATCCTCTGGCCAATCAGCTCCTCTGTTGCGACGGTGCTGCGGAGCATCTCAAGCAGCACCTTCCTCAGCATGTCATTGGCCTGGTGCAGGTCACGTCTGGGACAAGTCAAGCATAAGACATAGACACATAAGCCAAAGAACATGACCATGGTGAGAAACTAAATATTTTCTCCATCTGACACAGTTGCAGG
The DNA here is from genome assembly GCF_964638095.1 of Poromitra crassiceps. Lineage (NCBI taxonomy): Eukaryota > Metazoa > Chordata > Actinopteri > Beryciformes > Melamphaidae > Poromitra > Poromitra crassiceps. The sequence goes on along the minus strand of NC_139625.1, from coordinate 51,893,617 downwards.
TGAATAGAAAAATTATATCTATATATATATATATAAGAGATGTTTAGATACATTAGTCCGAGCAGTGCTGGTCTACAGCAGCTCCTTGCTATCTGTACTGTGTATGCCGGTGTGGAGTATGACATTGTATGCAATGCTAGTAAGAGTGTCAAAGAGGACAAATATCCAAAGTTCCCTGACTTCAAATTGTCATGTCAGACAATAATCTTAAGGTCTGCAACAAAGTTAAATATCATGGTAATTTTATTACTGATCAGTTGACAGATGATGTAGACATATACAGGCAATGCCGCAGCCCGCAGGATGTCCCGGTATGCCCAAGGCAACACTCTTGTGTGCAGGTTTGGCATGTGCCCAGTTGGAGTGAAGGTGTCTTTGTCCAGAGCATATTGCACTCCGCTCTATACTGCCCACCTGTGGCCATGCTATAAAAAGGCTAGCATCCAGAGGCTTCAAGTAGCATATAATGATGCAATGAGACTACTCCTCAAAAGACCCACGTGGTGTAGTATGAGTGAAATGTTTGTCACTGTTGGAGTCTGCACTTTTTAATGCTGTTTTAAGAAATCTGATGTATAAATGTATGCAACGCCTGGATGAATCAGATAACAGCATGATAGTGGCGTTGTCTAACCCTGTGATGAGCTGTTCCCGATACACATCCAGGCTTAGGGAGCACTGGCTGAAGAGCCTGTATGTATCAATGTAATCGTTACATTTGTCTTGTCTTGTGTCTCTTTTTATGTATTCTCTATGGATCGGAGTCCGTCAATAAAGCTTGATTGATTGATTACTAGTTTACTACTACCCAATAAAGCTGTAACCACCTTTGTGTGTTTTAGAGGTGAGGTGTTATGACTTATGACAATCCATATCTAAAAGATGACACTGATTAAATGCAATCTCCTGACATGAAGTCCACTTCAGTACCAACAACACTTTTGTCAGGACAGGAGATACACGTGGACATTTCTCAGTACTCGCTAATAAAGCAGTGACTGTTCTTTGGATTTGTTGGGCAGAGTGATCTGCCAGACTTCGAATGCACCTGCATCAGCCACTAGCTAAGATTTTTTTATCAACATTCAGCTGATGGCTGCTGTTTATTTCTCACCCTGAAAATAACACAATTATTAACTTACTTTTACACTTATCAAATAAATCTGCCCATAGCTGTAATACAGCTGCACAATGAACATTGCTTACTTTTCCTCTTTAGCGGTGTGCAGGTCCTCAGTGAGCATCTTTAGAAGGTTGCCTCCCTCCTGACTCTCCCTCTCTCTGCGCTGGAGGAGGGTGTCCAGGGTCTCCATCTCAGCGCGCTTCCCATCCAACTCCCTCTGCAGACAGCCCACCTCTGCTCGCAACTAGACAGAGACAGATATTTAACATATTATTAGGCATACTAACACATAAGATAAACTGAACAATAATAACTTATTGTCTCCAACCTGGGCTTCTACTTGCTTAAAATGTACCTGTGTGTGCAACAGTGCACCAGAGAGGAGAGAAACAACAGACAGAAACCCAGTCATGGCAAGAATTTCAAACCCGAGTCAATGAATACCTCAATGAATGGCTCAATATACCAGCTCGTTCTGTTTGATCAAAAAGCGTTAAAAGCTGTTGTCACCAGAGAATAACAAAACCACATGGCCACAAACATCCTATCAGAGCCAAGAGTCATTCCCTGGTGTATGGCAAGTGAGATAGCTCTGTGTCCTACATACACAAGGGAATCACATGTGTATCAAAAACAGATGTTGATCCTGGCAGAGAACATGCACTCTACCCTACCCAGAGAACATGCACTCTACCCAGAGAACATGCACTCTACAGAGAACATGCACTCTACCCAGAGAACATGCACTCTACCCAGAGAACATGCACTCTACAGAGAACATGCACTCTACCCAGAGAACATGCACTCTACCCAGAGAACATGCACTCTACCCAGAGAACATGCACTCTACCCAGAGAACATGCACTCTACCCAGAGAACATGCACTCTACCCAGAGAACATGCACTCTACCCAGAGAACATGCACTCTACAGAACATGCACTCTACCCAGATTTCAGAGACACGACATTAACCAAAATACATCAAACACCGTCCGGCAAAAACACACTCCGCCTCTTCCAGGAACTGCCTAACACACACTTAATGTAATCATCTGGCATCCTTGGCAGCAGCACTGTGCCTCTGTGTGGGAGTGAGGCACTCCCACAATCCACTGAGTTGAGTTTTGGCTGATGGAGTTGAACGAGTTGACAATTCAGTCTGATATCAGGCTAATAATTTTGCTTACCATTCCTTCCTCAAGCATTTTGTTCTCTCCCTCTCCTTCCACCATCTCTTCCCTTAGTTCCCCTCTCCCTCCCTCCCTCCAACCAAACACCTGCCCAACACAACAATGGTGTTCCCCAGGCAACAGACCCACTCCCACCCCCTCTTAAGCTTCTTTCCTTAGCTCAGGGTGTGGGTGGGTGGTGTGTGTGTGTGTGTGTGTGTGTGTGTGTGTGTGTGTGTGTGTGTGTGTGTGTAACAGGAGTTAATATATCACGGCTAAGAGCCAAGCTGGGCAGGTGCCATGGAAACAGAAAAATATACACATGATGATGCTAATTGTTAAGAGAGGATTTATTGAATATATCCATGTTATCTTGCTTTTATGTTTTCTTGTGTTTCTAGTGTTTTTTTATACCATGTGGAGGCGATGCTTTTAATGTAAATGTAAATTTTAATGTAAATGGTGAAATAAACTTGAAACGACTTATTTGGGGACATACATGGGGATATACTAACCAGTAGTATGACCAGATGTACAGTGTAATACAGTTATAAATTTAGCAACACCCCCCCCCCCCCCCCCAAAAGGAAAGAAAGAAAAAGGAAAACAATTATATTAAACAGAAAACTGTGCTACTGGGAGCATAGCAGTGACGTTGATAATAACTGTCAGGATCCAAGTAAACAATTAACATAATTAATGTTCCAGTCAAACTATAAACAAGCCTAGTTAGTTTCGCTTCAAAATGAGAGAACAGGTGAATGCAATACACAAATTATTGGATGGATAGACAAATGAGTGTGCAGAAAATTAAATGCCATCATGCAGTGGGATTACTGATTATCCTGCCAACCAAAGTGTGTATTACTGTCTCCCAAGAGTGTCAACACACACCACACATACATGCACAGGACTTTCATCATCTCACCCATCTCAACCCTGTTTAAATCACACACCTGCTTCCTAATCTGAGACTTGTCTAGTCTTGTCCATGAGATAAGTGAAGATGCATGTGACACCCAATTCAAATTTTCATTCAAACAGCGCACTAATCAAGTTTGTCTCTCACTCACACACACACACACACACACACACACACACACACACACACACACACACACACACACACACACACACACACACACACACACACACACACACACACACACACTCTCACTCCATGCTTGCATGAATGTGCATGTATATATGGAGACCATGTAAAATGTGTGAAAACACTGGACAGGGATGTGTGTGAATGTATAGTACCTGGGCCACCACAGCATCCAGCTGTTGCAGCTGGGCAGTGAGCTGGCTCATTTTGTCCGTGTAGCTGCGCTCTTTCTCCTCGTGCCCCAAGTTGAAGCTCCGCCTCTGCTCGTCAAGCGCTGCCTCCTTCTGCTCTTCAAACTCCACCTACAAAGGTAGCAGCAAGGTGAATACATGAGTTAAGAGGTTCAGATTGCCACCTTAAAAAACCTCCAGTATGTTTGTTTGTTTGTTTGTTCCCCAGCTACAAAGATCCCAGGCCATGTGCTGATAGCGGACTACTACTGGCTTGGCCATTTCAGATGGTCAAATGCTAAACGTCTGAAAAGAGTACTTTCAGCCCTAAAACCTTCTGTATCAGAGGATAAAAAGCTTAGATCCGTCACATCCACTGTTCACATGGCCGCACGACAAATACGCACAACCCAGGAGCGCACAGATGGAGAAACACACAGACAAGGAAGCTTCTATATGATGGTGGGATTATGTGAGATAAAGCTTTGAATAAAGCTCCAATGGGACAGGGAGGGTCCAGAGCATCAACTGTCAATGGGAATGAACTGGTGCTGCTTGAGCTTAGAGGGGGCAATGTCAACCCCCCCCCCCCGCACACACAGATTATTTGATAACAAATTTGCTTTCTAAAACAAGTGTCAAATGTTAAGGCCTTTAGGCCGGGGATGCCTCCTCTTTTTACCCTCACTCTACCCAGCATCTTCTCCTTTACCTTGAGTTGATTAATCCTATCCTGCAGCCTCTCCTCTGATTGGACTTTGAGGAGCTCCACCTCTTCTAGGAAGTGCATACGCTGCCTTGCCGTGTCCTCTTCAAGCTCCCTGTGACACGCCTCCAATTCTCTTGCAGAGATACCCTTTAACTCCTACAGCAGGACACACGCCATGTATTAGTGTTATACCACAATATGCAATTCATCACATGCTCACACCCAACAAGATAATCCAAATAAATACTTGATGCCCCTACGTACAAATAAACCATTATGATGGATGAACAATGACCCTGTGTAATCCCTCCTCTAATGGGCTGTAAGAGCCCGGGAGACAAGCCCTCTAGTGAGCATGGGAGGTTCCCTCTGTGACAGACACAGCCTTCCACAGCTGCCCTTCCAACCCAAAACACACACACACACACACACACACCGCATAATGCCTGCTCATGTAGGACACACACCTGTAACTGGAGTTGGTGCTGCTCAGTGAGTCGCTGTTTCTCAGTGCTGTAGGTATCTGTGAGCTCCTGAAGACCAGTGCCATGTTGTTGCTCCAGCTCCAGAACCTGAGGGAGCAGACAGGATGGAAAGGCAAATCAAATTTTGTTGCAAGTTAACTGCCTTAAAGCTGCAGTAGGCAGTTTTAAACATCATTAATGGAATGTTAACCATAGCAACATAGCAGAGAGTAAAACCCACATGACCCTTGTTTGTGTGCTGTGATTGGCTAGTTGTGTTCTAGCTAACCCTGATTGTTTTTTTTTGTCAGACCTACAACAAAAATTAAAATGAAATAATATTGCCTAATGGAGCTGGATTTAGTTTCTGCCTTGTGTGTTTGATGTTTGTATTCCCTGTCTGTTGTGTTTTATTTTAATTGTATTTTTTATTTTAACTGTAACTGGCATGCTGTCTTGGCCAGGTCTCCCTCGGAAAAGATATTTCAATCTCAAGGGACTTCGTGGTTAAATATAAAGTTTAAATAAAAATAATAATTTACATTATGAAACCAAAAAATGGAAACCAAAATGGAATTAGAAGATTTTTGTGCATGTACTAACAAAACACTTGTTTCCATGACATGATGACCATGGAAATTTGGATTCAAGATGATCAAACTGCGGATTTACAATGCTAAGATTCACATTTAATGTGTAGCCTTTAAGGACAGATAATTGTATTGGGCAGTTAACAGACACACCATGCGAAAGTTTAATCTATGTAATTAATTAACGTAATGTAATTAATTCATGTAATTTTAATGTTTGCCATATCTGATGCACCATAAGGCAACTCAGTTGTAGTCCAGCTGCTTCTCTAATCATGACCAGATATACATTGTTGTATTCAATTCTTGCTTCTGGTCAACAGCATCATTGAAATTCACCATTTTCACAGCATGTGTATTTAAATGGGCATTATAGCTAGTCTCCTCATGATGAGATGTGTAAACATTCAGCCCATTGAAGTCAAGAGAAAGGGTTAACTAGGTGGATGGTGGGATGACTGGATGAGTACCTGCTTCTTAAGCATCTCCAGAGAATTGCAGTGTTCAGCATCTAAAGCCACTTTCTGAGCAGCCAGCTCTGTCTATAAGAACAAAACATGAAGAAAATACAAATTCACTTTTATGGTATTAACAAGCTAAGGCCATGTTTAGACGACAACAGTCTCTGCTGGTGGCCATACCCTGAAGAAGGCTGTTTGTGCCGCTACACATGGGTCATGTCCCAGCTCTTTTAACATGCACTAGCTATGTTTTTAAACCTTTCTAACTGAAATAGCCATCTACAAGTAAATAAAGGCTTTTTACTTTCTGCCAGAAGAGTGCCTTGGACATTTCTTTTTTTAGCCTTTGTGATCCTCACCAAAGAGCACCTTCACCATACCAGTTTTGGACTTCCGAGCACTCTGGACCTTTTTTCAGCACCTTTGCAGCACAATTGGGGCTTTGCTTGAGGAAATGCATGCGGTGAGTTGTCTTCAATTATTCAATGAGGGAGACAGTGATTAATAGGCTATGTGCGACATTAGTAGCGGGCACTTAATGCAGATTATGTGTTTTTAGCAAATCATTATTACGTTTGTTGAATGTCAATGCGACTCATTGTGCCTGTGCCATGAGGCTGTATAGTATTTGGCTAGTTCAATGCTCCTATTGCCTACCATTGACTTCCATGGCGAACGGGGGCTGTGTCATCACCTGAATTGCGTTTCTCCACTTTACACGGCAACAGTAAGGGGCGGCGTTATCAAGAATTCCACCCTGGAACCCGTTTTCACTTTTTTGTGTTTTCATGCTCCAAGAATGCCGTTCCCGTGTAAAAGGAAGGCATTAACGCTAAAAAAGTTTGTTAAAAAAGATTTATGGGGCTGGGGAACTGTCTGCCGTGCTGGCCAGCCTGGCTGCAGACACAGTCCATAGGGGTTGAACATGCAGAGAACACAACATGTACACTCGATACACTGCACAGGGCAGGTATCCCGCTAGTTATAATAAAGATGTGTGAAAAGAAAAGCATTAAAAGTCCTTCAGAGTGGATAAAGACGTTTAAAATAAGATCTATGAAAAAGAAGGATAAAGAAGTTTTAAAATCTTAAAATAATATAGGATAAAGATGTTTACTACATCTTTGGAACTTGTTAAGCCAGAGTGGAGCATACAATATAACAGTAATAATGGCAATAATAATTGGAGGGGGGTGGGGGGTTGGGATGGCGCAGCTGTCTATGTTCTCTGAGGGGAGGCTCAGTCTCCCACACTTTGAAAACCCTTGACCTAAGAAATCTTCTCATTGCATTCTCTCAAATCAATAGTTTAAAGTATAAACTCGAATTTAAAAAATGTGATATCAACTGTATGGCCAGAGGCTAGCTTGGGGTTGACTACACGCACTCCTTTCTCACCTGTTGAACATGGCTGAGCTCAGCTGCCATGGCACTAAACTTCTCCAGGTGCAGCTGTGCCAACTCCTTCCTTAGTTCCTCTCTGATGGACAGCTGCTCTGCATGGTGATGCTCCATTATCTGCCTGTGCTCAACCTTCACGCCATTCACTTCATGACAATGTCTCTCTTCAAGACGCACTATTTCATCACGCAGAGTCTGAGATAGAAACAGAGTCAGACAGTAGTGAAATGTATGCAGGGAATTAGAAAATCAACAATCTAAACAATGGCAGAATTGTGTGTATTTCTAATGTATTTCAAAAATTATCCAGCATGTAAGTTTTGACCAAGTGTCATCACTTTGCGTCTCCTTACTTGGACTTCTTTCAGATAGGTGGCCTCCAAAGTGTCCATGTTACCCAGCATTCTCCTCTCCAGTTCATCCCTCTCTTCCTGGTGCTTGCGAGCCAAATCTGCCTCTAGAGCCTCCAGCTGAGCCTGATTGGTCTCCTGAAAGATGGCCTCCCGACTGTCAAGCTCTGCTTTTCGTTTAGAATCGAAGGCCACTTCCAAGGCAACCAGCTCAGCTTTGTGCTTGGAGTCGAGCTCAGTTGCCATAGCAGCAAGCTGATCTCTGTGACTAACACACACACACACACACACACACACACAAATTTCAACTTTCAAAATACCTCAAACATTATAAAATACTCAAAACCCGTGAAGACCATCTTCACGCAGAAGTGTGCCAAATGTCCAGGGTTGTGCACGGCATTTGCATGTCACACCACCCTAATGCATAAAATAAATATCACAGCAGTGTGTTATCTAGTTTATCAATGCCTATAGATGGCACCTGTGTGGATGTACATTCTATTCTTTGATAATCTAGTATTTTATGAACAGTCATGTTTTCATACCAATATTAGCCATCTAGAATTAGTGAAAAATGAAGATGTTTTATACAAGTAAGTATAACTTGGGTTCCAGGGTATTACTAGCTGCTGAGAAACCCTCAACCTCCAGCTGCCACACAGACTTCAGTCTTGAGCCCAGCCAGATCTCACCTCTCTTGGGCTTGGCGTAGCCACTCCTCGCCCTGCTCCTGGAGAGCAGCATTGAGCTCCTTGACTTCAGCTACCATGCAGCTCTTTGCCCTCTGCAGCTCACAGTCATACTGGGCCTCCAGTCTCTGTCTCACTAGTAGGACCTGGGGGCCTGAAAGACAAAGGCCATGAGTTCCAAAACCAGGGGCAAGGAAGAATTTTATTAATTCAATTTCCAACACACATCTGGTTCAGAGCTGTAATGGGAATACTGAATTGACATTACTAGGAACCGGTGTGAATCTTTTACCCCTTTTGGATCTGCAATATAATCTTACTCTGATCGTTGTCCGGTGAAGACTGTAGAGACTTAAACTTCTCCCTCTCTTCCTGAAGTTCTTTTTGGAAGAGTCTCCTCTCCTCCTCCATTGCTCTCTCTAAGTTTCCCCTCAGGGAGAGTTGAGCTTCTTGCTTCTCTTGGAGCTCCTCTTGCACGCACCGTCTCTCCTTCTTCTGGGCCTCCTCCAGCTGAACACGCAGCTCCTCTGCAAACTCCTGTTTCATCTGCAGCAATTGGTGGAGCCGAGTAAATACCTTGTTTTATACTATATTATTATTAAATGTATTATTTTTTTCTTTTGCGTGTATGAGATTTAATCTTGCAATGAGAGTATGATGCTGGGGTCTGTGCACATGTGTATTTACCCGTTGTCTGTTCCTCTGCAGTTCTGCATCGTGCTGCTTACTCAAGGCAGACAGTCTGTTCTCTAGGGTGTGGATGATGATCATTGTTGTCTGCAGCTCCTCAGTGTGACACCACATCCTCTGCTCAACCTCCACCTAAATAGGATCACCACAGTCATCATCTTCAAATTTAGTGTGTAACTTAGTAGGGCTGGGTATTGGAAAGGACCTCACGATATGATATGTATCACGATACATGGGTCACGAACGATATTGTGTCACTGAACACAGCTGTGCAAAATAATCGATACAGCAATATTATCAATTTTATCGCACAACTCTATAATTTAGTGTGTGGATGTTGTGTAACGTGCAAGATTGCAAAATTAAAATATTTTCTTACCTCAACCTGCCTTGCTGCCTCCAAATGAACCCGCGTTAGCTCTGGCAAACAGATTGAGTTTGCTTAGCAACATTTCAATAGCAAATATCCTACAGTTGTGATTCATTAAGGAGTATATGTATGTAGTACCTCGTATGTGACTGTCAGAGAGTCTGGCTCTGAGTTGCTCCAGCTCCAAGGCATGACGAGTCTTCAGCTCCTGCAGATCTTCATAGTAACGGTCTGTTAGGTCGGAGCGCACCTAATGCACCAGTGATAAAATAAGAACATGAGAAAGTGAGGGCACATGTCTGCCAGGAACCTCTGTTTATGGTGCTAGCTTATCCCCCCCCCCCCCTTTTTTTTGGAAAGGAAAGAGTGGGCTATTGCACCTTCCTGACACAAAGTGGTTTGAAAAAGTACAAGAAGTTACATTTAAACTTTTAGCAAAGGAGTGCCACACTTCCAATGTGCTTAGTAACAACAAGAGGTAAAAACAGCACCTCCCTGAAACATCTGTTTATCACCACTTACTTTTAAAAAGAAGGGGGGATACATCACAGTAGACACAGAGACTAAGCTATTAAGGAGTTATGGACAGATAAGAGTACAGTATGTATCTGACCTGGAGCAGCTCTTCCTTATACGAGAGAGACATAGAAGAGCGTAGGTTGGTCAGCTCCACTGTGTGTCTTTCCTCCAGCTGCAAACGCAAAGCATCCAGCTCTTCCTAAAGGTACAGCAAGAGACATAATACAACAGGTAAGACCTAGTAATGAGCCTCACAAGAACAATGCTGCCGAAATATGCAGGGGAAAAATCTGAATCTGGCACTCTGAAAACCAAGCTGGAATTATTTTAGCAACTTTGCTAAGACTGGATGAAACATAAATTTGGTTGGTTCTCCAACACAAGCACAACAACTAAAACCTTTATCCCCTGATTCATTCAAATCAGAAAATATGGACAATGAGACCTGAACTGGGCAGTTAGAATAACACAAATGTAACCGGTGACAGCAGTTGCCTCTAAAATATATTTAATTATAATGTGGGTGTGAAGTTACAGTACCTTGTGTTTCTCCAGTTTGAGCGTGATATCAGCAGGTACATCATTGTTCTCCTCTTCACCTTGGCATTCAGACATGGAACTGAAACAGAGACCTAAGCCATTGATATTCAAAATAACCTTGTCTGAAACGTGCAGTATGTCTATCTGTTCTTACTAGACCTACTAGCATCCCTAGTATCCCTGGTCCTGAGCTACTAGCATACCTAGTATCCCTGGTCCTGAGCAGACTCCTCCAGGGCTCTACTAGCATACCTAGTATCCTTGGTCCTGAGCACAGACTCCTCCAGGGCTCTACTAGCATACCTAGTACCCCTGGTCCTGAGCACAGACATACCTAGTATCCCTGGTCCTGAGCAGACATACCTAGTATCCCTGGTCCTGAGCACAGACTCCTCCAGGGCTCTATTAGCATACCTAGTAACCCTGGTCCTGAGCACAGACATACCTACTAGTATCCCTGGACCCGAGCAGACATACCTACCGTAGTAGTATCCCTGGTCCTGAGCACAAACATACCTAGTATCCCTGGTCCTGAGCACAGGCTCCTCCAGGGCTCCTTCAATCAGCCTCAGCTGCAGCAGAGCAATTTCCTCCCTGTAGCTCTCCTCTGTTGCCTGCAACCGTTGCTCAAAGTACCTGAGCAAGGAGTAAGTGTGTGTGTGTGTGTGTGTGTGTGTGTGTGTGTGTGGGGGGGGGGGGGGGGTAAGGACAGGAAGTAGAAAAGTGGAATTTCTTTTCTTAATATCATATGTCTGGTAAAATAATGAAAGCACTGGCAGTAGCAGTCACATTTTGGAATCCACCAGTCACTGTGTTAGGTGAAGAAAAAAGGTTCCTGTCCTGGTGAGAGTGTATACATGCAAGCGTGTGTGTGTGTGTGTGTGTGTGTGTGTGTATACTTACTTCCTCAAGCTCTCCAGCTCAACCTCATTCTGCTCCCTGATGCCTTGTCTTTGTTCATTAAACTCTGCCTTCAGGCGCTCAATGTCATCAACATGAGATGAGCGAGCCAGCAACTGCTCCTTCAACTCTTGAAACGACAGAAAGTGAAGCAACAGACCGTAATCAAAAAAGGATTAGCAGCTGGAAACACATGGAATATGCAATGGCTGTCAGAGGCCAAAGTTATTAACGTTTGCTCATCTTGAATGTGTTTAAACCAGGTTGAACCTCTGGAATATCTGAATCCTATGTAAATTCAAATTGAATTCAGTAGATGCAAAATAAAGCATTCAAATTCTCTCTGATGGTTTAGCCATGTTACCTCCCAACTCTTGTCGGCTAGTCCTCGTGCTCTCCAGCTGAGTCCACAGTTGAGCTACTTCTTGTTCTGAGCTCTTTTTCAGCATGACCTGTTCCTCCTGTAGGTGCAACACCTTGTAGACAGAGGGGAAACAAGAGTACTTACTTATTGCAAGTCAAGTAATTAAGTCACTTATTGTAACAAGGATTTAGACATTAAGTTATTGTAGGCTTCCTATTTGTATTAGTGATTGGTATCAAATAATCTATTTCTAAATGTCAGAGCACTTAAAAGAAAATAATGGGACAGGATACATCTAACTGACTGTGTTCCAGTCAACTCACCTCTTGCTGCAGTTGCCGTTGCTTCTCCTCTAGGTGGCGTGCATGTTGCTCTTTCTCCTGCAGCACTGCCTTATGAGTGGAAACCAGCTCCTCCACAGCACCTGAGCAGCATTCAGAACATAGTTATAACTACAGTGCCAATTTCTTCGCTAGGCTATTGTATTGGCTATTGTAAGCCAAATCTTGTTATATTTTAAATGTATCTAAATAATTTAGATATGAGTTAATTGCCAAAATTGAAGCCCAGAGGCAGAGAAGTTTGGAGAGATGGAACTCACGTGCAGCTGCATCTCGGTCAGCTGAAGCATGGCTCAGCTCCTCCTCTAGTCTCTGGTTACTGGATGTCTGGACTTCCTCCAGCCTGGCTCGCAACTCACACAGGTCTGACTGGCTCTGGGACAGGGCTGCCTGGGCTTCAGTTAGAGCTGCCTGTGTTTGGGTGAGTTCTGTCTGGGTGTTGGCAAGGCTCTTCTGGGTCTTTGAGAGGGACGTCTGGAAGTCTGACTGGGAGCTCTCTGCCTCCTTCTCCCACTGTGATCGTAAAGCCTGAGAACAATAGAAGGGAAAGAAAATGAATGAGGGAAATAAATACATCAGTAAAATATATATATATAAAAAATACAGATGTTGCAATAAATCTCAGAATTACTATGAACAAATGCATGATTTGTTGGATAATTTTACCTGTATTTCTTTGGTCTGCTTCTGCTCCATGGAAGCTCTTTCCTGAGAAACACGCGTCTCCCACTGCTGCTTTACTTCATCTGAACATGCACATACAACAAACACAAATAGCAAGCATTCACCTACTTCAACAAACAAATGAGTGTAACGTGTTTTACACCCTACTTTTTCCTGAACAAGCCTCTATCGACTCTGAGGCTGATTCACCCACATACAGAATAGTACACTCATGTTTAGTGCACCCATGGGCAAAAAACAAACCGAACTGTCCCGAATAGTACTCTACACTACACTCACCCATATCCCGTTGGTGGCGCTCACACAGCCTCTTCTCCTGCTCCTGGTTCTGCTCTCTGAGCCGGTTCAGCTCAAACTGCTGCTGAGCCTGGAGGGCTGCTCTCTCCTGGACCCACTTGTCCCTCAGCGAGGCCTGGAACTCGCCGAGGGCCGCCTCCCGCTCCAGGTCCCGCAGGTTGTCCTGGGCGAAGTTGGTCAGGTTGAGACGCAAGGCTTCCAGCTTGAGGGAGTGTTGGGTCTACGGAAAGGCAAGGAGGGGATAGAGCGATCACCTGTTTGTGTCAGAGCTTTTCCTAACTACATTTCGGACTATAAGCCGCGGCTTTTCCCCCGGTTTTTGGCCCTGCGGCTTATATAACGGTGCGGCTTATCTATGGATTTTTTCAGGAAAAAAAAAAAAAAAAAAAAATTATCTCTTCTTTAGCACTCTTTCTAACTATAAATCCACTTCTGTTTTAATTTCCTCTCTTGCCCTCTTTTCACCACACCGCGGACACTGTGTGCACTGTAAAAAAAAACACAGGTGGTGTTGTGTTATGTTGTTTTGTTGAAATGTTAATAAATGGGAGCTTCCTCAAACAGCCATCTCTTTCCCGACAATCCCCTCTGTGCACGAACCCTTACATATGGTAATTAAACATTAAAACACAATAAAAAAAAAAAAAAAAAAAAAAAAAACATTAAAACACCTGCGGCTTATATATGTAACAAACAGGCAATTTTGCTGCTGCGGCTTATACTCCGGTGCGGCTTATAGTGCGGAAATTACGGTACACTAGTGAGTCCATCTGGAAATGTAATAGGTAATAGGTACAAGAGTAGAAAAAAATCTTAACGGCTAGATAAATTACAAATAACCGATAGTAAAGAGTGCAAGGGTCGGAGCCATAGTGCCCGAACAATATTCTTGTGAACATAGAGAGGCCTTTTTTTGCTGCATGGTGTGGCTGAGGATGTTACCCAGAGAGAGAGGGAGAGAGAGAGAGAGCGTGTGAGTGAGTGAGTGAGTGAGTGAGTGAGTGAGTGAGTGTGTGTGTGTGTGTGTGTGTGTGTGTGTGTGTGTGTGTGTGTGTGTGTGTGTGTGTGTGTGTGTGTGTGTGTGTGTGTGTGTGTGTGTGTGTGTGTTAGGGGTGTCACGGTACATGTATTCGTCCCGTGAGTTTACGGTACGACCCTCACGGTACCTCGTTTCACGGTACATGAAACGACACGACGAATACGTCAAATCCAGAAGCACCTAAACGCTGTTTGAACGGCATTGAATTGAATTGAATTAAACGCCACAGAAGAAGACACACCAAAACAACACAAGGGCCATAGAAATCCGCGTTCACAGAATGGGACGTTTTGTGGCGATAAGCTGTTTTGCAAATTCTGTCAACATCAAGCCAACGAGGTAAGCTTGCCAATGTAACGTTACGTAGCCGCGACAAAGTCCTTTATAGTTGCGCGTTGCGGCTAAACGTTACATAACACTGACAAAGCTGTTAACTTGTAAACAAGCAACATACATCGCGTGGGATGAGTGATGCGGTCAAGCAGACATCTGCGGATGCAGACAGGCAAGCTGCGGTGAGGAAGAGGCGATGACTCCTTGTCATGTTCCAATAATCCATTAGATGACCGAACGTAATCATATTATGCTAAACAAAACTCATATCCAATAACGTTAAGGCGCTGACAGGGTTCTTTCCCGTACTTACTGGGAAAGTGAAACCCACCCCGTTGTCTGTCAGACAGTGGGGGGTATCTTTCAACAAGGTTTAGAAGTTTTTCTTCTTCTGCCGTTTTATTCTTCTTCTGAACATGTACGGTAGGTATTTTGACGTTGACTAAAGAAACACTGCCGCCTAGTGGCCGCTTTTAGATAGGATTCCAAATTAGTGCTTACATCAAACGCAAATGCTACATAAAACAAATACAACAGGGGGAGGGGTTGGTGGGAGTATTAGGCTACTCCACACATGCGCTCTGTTTACAAACTTGTGTACAATAAAGATTTAAAGTGGGGGGAAATGCCTTTGCCCTGTCAAACAGCTGGAATACAGACATCTGAGAGGGAGGCGCACCCCACACTTTGAAAATCACTGCTCTAGAGTAAAACCTTTTTGTGTGGATTGCCTAGTTCTTATTAAATAGTGGACATTTATTCATTCCCACATATTAGACACTATTTCTGATGGTAAAAATAGCGTAAAAAGCAGAATTCAGACATATTCAAAGGGAAAAAAACAGAATTTGGGATTTGTTGCTTTTTTTCCCCGTTTTCGTACCGAACCGTGACCCCAAAACCGAGGTACGTACCGAACCGTGACTTTTGTGTACCGTGACACCCCTAGTGTGTGTACCTGTAACTGCTGCATTTCAGCCTGGTGGGCAGCCTCCATGCTCTCCCTCAGCTCGGAGGAGACTTCCGCCCTGAGCTGAATGAGCTCCTCCCTCTGCTTAGCACACAGCTCGGACACAGTCCTCTGGTGCTCACGCTCAGTCACCTGCAGAGAGAGAATTGGACAGATGAGAAAAGCTGAGAAACCTTGAAACGACTTTGGAAATAAGCAGGGCACTTTGTACTCGAGAACTCCAGAAGCCTCCATCAGTCAGTAGGGCTGTGAATCTTCACTGGCCTCACGATTCGATTACGATTCATCTGTCAACGATTCGATTCGATTCGATTAAACGATGCATCACGATGCATCGCGATGCATCTTAAATCGATGCATCACTTTTCCCGCAATACATGATTTATTTTTTCTCACTTTCTTTTTTCTCACTGTGTGGCTACTTTTAAAATAAAAGTGCATTTGGAATTGCATTGTATTATGATCCATAATTAAAATAAACAACTGCATGTACTTACATTCTATTTTATTTGATTATAAAAATAATAATAATAATAATAATAATAATAATAATCGATTTTTGATATTTGTTAATCGATGCAGAATCATGCACGTCCGCATCGCGATGCATCTTATAATCGATTATTTTTGACACCCCTATCAGTCAGATGCACTAAAGTAGAACTTTTGAATCCTCTTTTCTGTGAGTGTCAGTCTACCTGTTTGATTAGGCTGATCTGTCTTTTTTGTTCTTCCTCCATAGCAACCTTCTGCTCCAACAGCTTTATCTCTAGGCATGCGTTCAACCCAGACACCTAGACATATACACAGATCAAGAAATCATGGTAATACTGGGATGAGAAAAGGGTCATTTTTGCAAGCCTGCACATGCAAATGTATCTGGCCTTAATGATCAGTCAGGCCACCAGAAATAACAATTATAATTTCAACTGTCCATATATCATGAGATAAATATCCAATCAACAGCCAGTCTAAAACCGCAACACCTATTGGAATTATACAGAAAAAGAACAAATATATATCTACAGGAAACCCTGGCACATCCTTGTACAAGAATCATAAATAACTGATCAAGTTAAACATTTCCGAAGGAAAACACTAATGATTTTCATCTGCAGTTCCAAATCTTTTCCGACTCATGGCCCACTTGAGAATCTCAAAAATGTTTGTGGCCCACATTCAAGTGAAAACAATACGGAGGACAAATAATGCATTCTCAGTGCACTTTTTTCTTCTTCTTTTTTTTACAATAAAATGAGCTGTCCATCAGCACCACACAGCAACCAGATACTAAAAGTGAGGGGCTGTCTGCAACAGGCTAATTAATGAATAATTGATTACTAATTAAATAACAGTATCATAAAACAATGGAGTAATGCATCCTCATACATAATAGTAATAATTACATTTTTTCACAAAGATCATAATGTTTTGCAAATGATTTTGCAGCCCACTTCCAATACATTCACGGCACACAAGTTGGGAATGGCTGGTATGGTTTGCTCCAACAAAAGTAAGCGGTTATATTTTATGCAGAATACTGTGATTTTAACCAATCGGTTTCTTTTTGAAACCCACCTGTTGTTGATGTTTCTCCAGGAGAGCGTTCACCTCCTCCTCCCTCTCCCTCCTCTGCTCCTCCAGAAGATGCCTCATGTCAAGCAGCTCTTTCCCTTTCTCCTGCCGCTCCTCCTCCCCCTTCTCCTTCTCTTCAGCCAACTGTAAACATGTTTTCACACTTAAATCTCTGGACAGGTCACGTTCAAACAGATTTGGATCGATTTGAGCAAAAAAGAAATTCTCACCTCATCATCCTTGGATTTCAGTAGCTGCTCAAACTGTTCAAGTTCCTTCTCCAGTACCTGCTCTATTCTTTTAATATGTCCATCCATCTCTTCCTCTTTCCTCCTGTGCTCCTCCCTCTCCTGCACTCCCTGGGCCTGCGCCTCCTCCAGGTTGGTCAGGTTTTTTTTCAGACAGAGGAGCTGAGACTCCAGTTCGCTCTTCTGGCTCTCCGTCCTGTCCAGGCTGGCCTGGCTCTTCTCCAGCTCTCCCTCTATTCTCTCCACCTCTTTCTGGACGGTCTCCACCTGTGCACGAGTGGTTTCGAGCTCCTTTAAAGTGGCATCCAGCTTCATAGTGCTTTGAGCCAGTAGAGCTGCTGTGGTTTTATGCATGGTTTGACTCTCCTCTAGCTCTGACATGCCCTGGTCACAATGGGCCTAGAGAGAGAGAGGGAAATCATTCTTATTTTTTAATCTTTCTATGCATTTTAATAGACACGTTTTTATTAATTTTTGTCTTATCAATTTCCCCCATGCCCATTCTTTAATCGTTCTTATTTAGGATTAACAAACAAACTACAGCTGCTGTGTAATAGTATTATACCAGTATACCTGTAGTGATTGTGGCTGCTGGAGCTCCTTCTCCTGCAGCTCCCCTAGAAGTTTCCCTGAATCCAATGATGGAAAGGTAGAGGGGAGGAGCAAGGAGGTCTCAACCTCCTGTCTCCCCTTCATCACATCTTTCTCTTTGTCACTCTCTTCCAATAAGGCATTGAGTTTGTTCTTAAGGTTGTCTTGTTCATGGGCTTTCAAGTTCATCTCCTCCTCAACCCGTTTCCTCTTCTCCCTTTCTTCTTCAAGTTCATTGTCACGTGTCCTCCTCTTCTCCTTTTCCTCTTCAAGTTCCCAGAGAGCCTGCCTGAGTTCTTCCGTTACTTGGGACCACCTGAATGCACAGAAAGATAATCCGTTTATAAACAGTTATGTTGATTCAAAACTGAGGCATGAGAAAGAAGAGCTCTGCATTAGTGGACGAACATTTGCATTGTTGATCAGGATCCCTGTTATTACAAAGTAATAACTATATTTCCTGGGGTCCAATAAAAACACTGATATTTCAAACAAACATTGATATTTTGATGGTACAAATTAGTCATCTCATTTGTACCATCAAAATATCAATGTTTGATATCAACTTCATACAATAGAAGATTAATGAGCCAAATGTAAGTGAATAAAAACTCTCTTTTTCATAGCTCTTTTACAAAGCTAATCAGTGCTAAATAAAAAAAGAAGTTGTAAATATATGGCTTCTATAATAGCATTAATCTTGTAATAGAGTACCAAAGGAAGGAGTCCGGAAGCAGCACTTTGGTTAACAAAAGTTTGTTCTTTCTTTCTTTTTGCATGTTTTTAGCAGGGGGTTCCTATCTGGAGGAAACCCCAGGGGAGCACAAGGAGAACATGCAGCAAACTCTGCACAGAAAGGCCCTTTTTGACCAGCCCACCTGGGCAGTAGGCACTGAGGACATGGGGATGGGGACACACCCTCAGCGCCCACAGCGTCTCAGGTGGGAATCGAACCCAGGACCTTCTTGCTGTGAGGCAACAGTGCTACCACTGTGCCACCGTGCAGCATGGATAACACAAGTTTATGGGAGTGGTAATATGTGTTCAGCAGGATGAGGATCATCTTCACAGACGAGGAGCACTTTTATGACTTTTGAAGCGTAAATGTGTTTTTAACACGATTTTCAGAAAACGCTTCAAAAGTCATAAAAGTGGTCCACAGCATTTGTGAAGATTATCCTGATTGACAGCCCGATCTGTTGTTTCTTGATATAAAAATCCAACTAAATAAGCAGTAAACATTAGCACACACCTTATGTAACATGATCTTCCTTACCTGCTCCTGGCCTCCTCCAGCTCCTCAGCACTCCTAGTGACTTCCTCCCTTAGCACATTCAAATCTCTCTCCTTGAGGACCAGCTCCTCTCTGAGCTCCACACACTGCTGAGTAAGCAGCTTCTTTACCAGGTCCATCTCCTCAGAGTCCTGCTCTGAGGTTTCACTCATCTCCTGCTCACTAGTGGGAAAGTTGTTATTAAACCACTGCGATGGAGACTGAGGGGTGAAGTTATCCGACACAGGGAAGCCAGGAGATCCTGCCGACCTTTGTGGGGCAGAGAAGTCGTGGAGGTCGTATTCTTCGTGGAGAGAGTTGGTCTGGTCACCCAACACTTCACTGTTCAGCTCAAAACTGTTAAGACAGGTGCAGAAAAAGCTAATTAAAGAGTAACTAACATTGAATCCAATGCACTGAATTCAATGCACAGTGCATTGAATCCAATGCACTGTGCACATGCCCACATTGCACACTCACTATGTATAGTATGTATAGTCATATCAATCATTATATAAATAACAAACTGTACAGCTTTAGTTTAGTTATAGAAATAATAGAAATATAAATAATAGTATTATTCAATACTATTTAGGAGTTTTTAGTTGATTTGATTTAATTTACCTACAGTTTCTGGGAAACGTAAGATGTAAAGGCGGTGGAAGTAAAGCGGTATATATTGTATATTGTATATTTTCGCGTATTGGTTTGTTTCTTTTCTTATTGCAATATTTTAATACTGCTGTTTCTGCACCTTACCTTAGTTGTGTAACTTTTTTTATTTGTGTAACTTTTTTTATTGTCTAATTGTTTAATGTCATTGATGCTCTTGTCATTGATGCTCTTGTTGCTGTCATTGATGCTACTGCTGCTGTAACGCCAGAATTTCCCCTCGGGGATGAATAAAGTACTCTATCTATCTATCTATCTATCTATCTAACCCCTCAAACCTGCTTTTTTTTGCCCTCCAAAAGGTTCACCATTACGTCACAGTGAACCCCCCCTTTCCCACTCATGTGAAAAATAAATCATGGCATCATTAGCCAATGCCAGAGCATAATAGAAGAGTTGCAACATCTCCATTCACTCCAATGGACCCGTTTTTTAGCAAGGATTAAGCAGGGCAGCACGTTTAAAGAATCAAATTGTATATTATCAGCCTTATTTTATGCATTCAAATGTAGCACGAGCCCCCTTCCTACTAATAAGAAAGTGATGGGGCAACGCAAGGTATTGTGGGTAATCTGGTACTGTGGCTAAACTAGCTGTTAGCTGTGGGCTAACGTTACCAGTTTGCAGTAAAATGCCACTGAATGACCAATTTGATATAACTTTCTTTCAACCATTTTGAGTAACCCTGTTTCCCTACAGGGCACCAGCGTTGGCTAGTTGTTGATATTTAAAACGATTTTGTAGCTCAATATAATGTTTTGCTCGATGCAGGGGGAAACTGGGAGACTCTTTGGTCGGAACACAGCCAAAGAGTATAGTGAGACAAGAGGAGACGCTCTTCTGCCTTTTTCACAACAGTGCGCCGCCGTCAATTTGCATTGGAACAAACTAGCGGGTGGAATCTGCTGCCTTTCTCTTTTTTAAATCAAGCAACAGGCTGTTTTGCCAGAAATGTGGGGGGTAAGTCCCCCTTTAAGGGATTTAACTAGCCAATATAACATAAAAACAGGAAGTGAAACAGGTTTTAGATGTTTGAGCTGCAGTAAAGGAGAATTTCACAAAAAAACAAATCAGATTTTTATTTTCCACATAATCTCACACATATGCGAGAACGGTCTTGTAGGCATTTGACAGTTAAGCTGTGTTCACACGAGATATTTATTTTTCGCTCTGTCGCTTGATTCAACCCTTTGGAATCGCTCTGTTTAAATCGCTCATCAACAGGCACACGAATTGACGGACATGTGGGGGATATAACGTTACACAATGTCATGCTGTTTGTCCACTACGAGCCCCCGTTGTTGTTTACAAGCTAAGCCTATCAGCGTGCTCCTAACATGAGCTCCATACCGGTAGTAGACTTCACTTCATGTCAGCTGTCAGCCTGTCAATGCGGTTTGTTGCCACACAATAAACCAGCGGTTTGTTCCAAGCCAGTGTGATCCTTGACTCGCTCTCACACGGCAGCCAATCAGCGTTGAACAGCGAGCGACTGATGCCAGCGTATTTTCGCTCGAGTTGGGATATTTCATCTCGGGCGACGAGCGTATTTTCTCCCTATCGCTCTGTCTCTGTCGCTCGGACGCCCAGCGATTTTTCTCCCGGGCGAATATACGCTCAATCGCTCGTTTGCATTGACTTTGTATGTAAACTCGATGCCAGCGAAAAACTTTAATAGGTCGGTGTGAACGCAGCTTTATTGAGAGTTAATTGAGTTCAGTTGTGGACCAGTGATTTCATTTGTGCATGAATGACATCACTGGTCCACACCTTAACTCAACTCTCAATAACTGTCAAACTAAATGAATGACTGCAAAAAAAAGTTTTTGAATATGTGTGAGATCATGCACAAAATAAGTCAGCATTGTTTTTCAGTGAAGTTCTCCTTTAAATGTATGTATGTGTGTGTGTGTGTGTGTGTGTGTGTGTGTGTGTGTGTGTGTGTGTGTGTGTGTGTGTAAAAGTGTACACACACACACACACACACAATCAGCATTTCCCCCTGACCTGTGGTTTGAGTTGTCCAGCACGCTGTGTTGTCCCAAGCTTTCCAGCGAGGAGTGTGAGAGTGCAGGCTGGGCTGAGGAAAAGTAGCGCTCCATCAGGAAGTCTGCATCCCTAGCAATCATATTCAGACTGTCCTGAACAGGTTCACATTCCAGATCGGCCTGTTCCATGCCAACCCTCTCATCACAACTACAAATAACTCTTGCCTGGTTCTGCTTATTCTTAGAAGCTTTGAGTCCCCTGTCCTCTTCCTCTCCAAACTCAAGCAGCTTTTCCGTCTCATCAAAAATCTGCCTGACCCTCGCCACCTCCTCTCTGTGTTCCTCTTTGAGCCTCCTCATCTCCTCCTCTTGTCGCTCTCTTTCCTCCTTGAGGCTCTGGAGATGCAGGGCAGCTGCTTCCTCTAGCATCCTCCTCAGCTCCTGCACCTCTCTGTTGAGCTTCTCCTTGTCCTCCTTATACTGCTGGATCTCAAGGCACTGTGTTTGGGCTTGGCTCAGCTGGGTCTGGAGGTTCTGCAGCTCTGCCTCCCTTCCTTTTCTCTCCTCCTCCAGTAAAGAAAGCACATGTTGGTTATTCTCTCTCTCCTCTGCTAGTTCGGCACATATGCGCTGGCTGTTCTGTCTCTCTTCGTCCAGTTCAGTCCTCAGTCTGTGTAGGAGAGCATCTGGCTCTGTGTCACCGTCAGTGCTGGAGCCTTCCAGGCTTGATGCCCGGGAGCCAGGACCTGCACTCCCTGGTTCCCCTGATGGCGCCTCCCTATGGTTGAGGTCTGCATTGTGGGAGCCATGACCAGACTGAGGCTGCTGCCGCTGAACATGACGGACTTCAGCCCCTGACTGACTTTTGATGCGCAGAAACTCTACACTCGTCTGAAACACAATTAAAAGAACATTTAAGTTTAGTTGTGCTGTGCATATGATTACAGAGGGACATATACAGTAGGACTGGGCAGTTATTCCAGGGTTCGCACCGTTTTCACCACCCTCATCTAAACTTCCATGACTTGTGCATTCCTGGATGGTAATGTTGTGTTTCAGCTCACTAAAGTAAAAGAGTTCATGTGAGTTGCATGCATGTACCTGCTGCAGCTGTCTCTGTAAGGCCTGTATCTGTCCAGCCAGTGACTGTGCCTCCAGCTGGACCTGGTCTCGACTGGCCAGCGTGTCCTGCAGGTTGGAACTGAGCCTGGCAATGATCTCATTACGCTTCTCCACAGCCTGCTGTAACTGCTGCAAGTAGAAAGCAAGGCTGGGTCAGTTTAACAATAGTCTCGCTGGCCAGACTCCTCTCCCTTCCGTCCGAGGAGTCTGGCGCCGCAGGTCTCCATAACTGGGATAAACCCTCCCCTGCTCTACTCTGCTCTCCCCTTTGAGCGACTGTTTCAGTGGCAGCCGGATGTCCGCTCCCGGCTTATTACAAGCTCTGTCATTGGCTAGTGTCCTCTAGAGAGAGAGTGGCGTCAGCGGAGGACCAAAATGCGAGACTCATTAGCCAATGAACAGCCAGGAATGGGTCTCGCGCTACTTTTGCATGCTAAAATAAAGCTGATAATGTACAATTTGATTCAAGGTTTGAAAAACCCTTTCAGAGTACAACACAAACTGTCTATTTTGCTGCAACTCGACAGTGCTGCTTAATCCAGGACCTTACTTCCTGGAACTATTGAGTAAAAAACTGGTCCATTGGAGTGAATGGAGATGTCGGGACTCTTCTATCTACACGGCTCTGGCTCCGACCATATCAATCAGAGCGGCTTCCGCTCCCTCCTCCCTGTGTGTCGCTGTAAATAGTGCCCTGCCGCCGCAGTGAAAACAACAACGCTAACTAGCTAGCAAGCTAACGGCAGTAACCTACACGCTAGCTCGTTGCTACACACTGAAAACGGCAAGTTGGATTGTTTGAAACCATTTTCCAAGGGCACTGCCGCTAAGCGCCGCCCATCGCAATCCCACTATGGAGACCTGCGGTGCCAGACTCCTCGGACGGAAGGGAGAGGAGGCTGGCCAGCGAGGCTAGTTTAACAAGTACACACACACACTAAGAAAGGCTCACTAAAGTGCAGTGCCAAATAGTCCGTTTAACAAGGAGGAGGTCTAATTGGAGGCCCAATTTGCATTGCATGAATTTATAGCATAGCATCAGGATGCAACATGCACATTCATGAAATAAATCCGATTTGCCTATCTATCCCATACCTGGAAAACAATGAGAGGATTATGATGTCTCAAACTAAACTGCAACAACACATTTAAGCCAAAAGTACTTAGACATGCAAATGATTACAGTTATAATAACTGCAAGGTGACATTTCCAACCCTTAAAAACAAGGTATATAATTTTCTGTAAATGCTCCATCATTGACTGCGTTTACCTTGAGCTGCTCTTTGTCAGTGAGTGCAACTAGTTCCTCCTGTCCCAAGTCCTCCACAGGGGAGGGGCTTTGGTCCTGTCCCAAGTCCTCCACAGGGGAGGGGCTTTGGTCCTGTCCCAAGTCCTCCACAGGGGAGGGGCTTTGGTCCTGGGTGGGAGGCTGATCCATCTGCTCTTGATTCTGCTGGACATCTGATTTCCTGAGCTTTTGCAGATCCTAAAGGTAAAAAAAAAATTAAGTCTGGATCTGGATTCTCCTCAGCCCTCCTTCAACTAATTCAAATGACGAAGAAATTCTCAGTGCAAATATGTATTATTAATATAATTCCAGTTGCCACAAATATATACATGTAAATATTGAGAGTGAACACCTTGCTCTTTAAAAGGCAGTAAATAGTGCTACAGTTATTCCTGGTGAGGTTGCTATGACAACATGCCTCCAAGCAACTTGGTGCTTACTGACCTATTTCTCTAATGTATGTTTACCGAACAGGGGCACCATACCATGAATAAACAAAATGAGACATATGGGTTGAGTATTGTGACCCATGAATGGATCTAGGCCACACCAAACGATTATGTAACTGGCTGATAATGAAAGTGACAAACTAGTTCAATAAGGCAGTAATATTATGGTCCTCCTGATACAACATTCTAGTATTCATTCAAAAGTCAGCATTTTTTTGGTTTATTCTTTCACCTTCTGTCACTGTCCAGACCAATGTTGTGTCTGAGCTGTCATGCTCTTGTTTTTGTTTGTTAAAATCAGAAAAACCAAATAAAAATATTATAAAAGAAAAAAAGAAAAAAAAAAAAAAATCAGCATTTTCCCTTTTAACCTTATCATTAAAGCATAACTGGTGTAAGCAGTCGATGTACCTCATGGTTTGTCTTGCCATTCTGCTTTGTGCCGTTGGCTGATGGACGTTCTGGTTCTAGGTGGCGGTCTTGAGCCGAGCGGTCATTCTGCGAGACATCCTTGCCCTTCCTCTTCTGCGTCTTTTTCGCCGCCCCCGCACCGTCACCTTTCGCCCGCTTCTGTCGGAAGCTAGCAAGCTGCGCAGGAAGGACAGTGAGAGGTAGATGGACACATAGGTCAGGACCACCGAGCACCACCACACTATCAGCATGGTGAGGCTCAGGGGTCAAAGGTGAGAGGCGACAAGTGTCCAGGATTTATCTCTTCAGTTGAAGAAAGAAAAAAAATCATAAGAAATCATGTTGAAACGACGACGAGGCAAACCATGAGTGCATGATTTTCACCATAGAAAAGAACCCAGCAAGTTTGGAAGCCCTTTTTCAGATGAGTCAGAATCATGTAGCAAAAGAGACAGGGACCAAGTAAGAAGAAATCCCAAACTCAAACCCAAAATAGACTACATCATAGCCTGATAGGCTATTAAAGTTCAAAATGAGGTGATGGTGCTAAATGCTCTCAAATCTCCAGACAGGCTATTTCAAGAGTAAGACCATGAGAGAAAAGGTTTAAACTTTAAAGATTAAGTGACAGACATTGAACAAGCTCAAAGCAGAACAGAAACAGAACAATGCAAAAAAAAAACATCCTTAAAAAAGGATTGAATGATGGACATTGGGCAAATCCATCTCAGCCATGTCACATTTTTCCAGCCTGTAGTAAAGTCAAAGACCAGAGAGGCAGGTTGGATGACTGAAGCTTTTTGGAGCATTCAAATGGACTCTCTGGAATCATGAAAGGAGGAAAACATCAACAATCCAAACTCAAGATGGTCATTCCAATCAAGCCACAAGCAAAAAAATCCATGACATTTTGCTTGAATTCCTGCAGGACCGATTTGGTACAAATCCACCTTCTCTTTGCATCACAGACCCTCTCTTTCTGTGTCAATCTGGCCGTCTCTTCTTTAAGCAGCTTGAATCAGATTACAGCAGCTCACATTTTGACAGAGACCCTCATAAAGCACTCCATCAATTTGTGACAGTCCATCAACTCCCTTTCTTACTGGTAGTCAGACCTGTCAATTCTTCCTCATCAGGTCAGCTGCCAATCTCATACAGAGTCAGACACCTGCTCCACTGTGTCCTTCCTGATCCAGATCTTCAAAATGACTAGGGATTCGGGAACAGTGCACTCAATCTTCACCCCTCATCCTTTAACACCCTGTCACAGCCTTCAAAGCAGTGAGATCCACAAACTCTGGGCAGAGGATGGCAAGTGTCTAGACTAGAAGAAGAGGGTGGAGACTGACAGATGCATCCACATAGAGAGGAGGCAGAGCTGTGTGTGGTGAACAGCATCAGTGTGTGCATGCTGCTGAATTCAATTTCAGATCACATGACCCCAGGAGATGTGTTGCCTGGAGCGCATGTGTGTTATATGTGGCGTCACATAGATGTGCATGGCAACACTGCACACGTGTACAAATGTTCAATTTGACAGACTGTGTGCTCTGCCTGCTCTTTGACAGACTATGTGCTCTGCCTGGTCTTTGACAGACTATGTGCTCTGCCTGCTCTTTGACAGACTATGTGCTCTGCCTGGTCTTTGACAGACTATGTGCTCTGCCTGGTCTTTGACAGACTATGTGCTCTGCCTGCTCTTTGACAGACTATGTGCTCTGCCTGCTCTTTGACAGACTATGTGCTCTGCCTGCTCTTTGACAGACTATGTGCTCTGCCTGGTCTTTGACAGACTATGTGCTCTGCCTGGTCTTTGACAGACTATGTGCTCTGCCTGGTCTTTGACAGACTATGTGCTCTGCCTGCTCTTTGACAGACTATGTGCTCTGCCTGCTCTTTGACAGACTATGTGCTCTGCCTGGTCTTTGACAGACTATGTGCTCTGCCTGGTCTTTGACAGACTATGTGCTCTGCCTGCTCTTTGACAGACTATGTGCTCTGCCTGCTCTTTGACAGACTATGTGCTCTGCCTGCTCTTTGAACAGCATTATAGGTTTTGCAGTGTGTCCCACTTCGCTCCAGGCTTTGCATCCATCATCCACCTTTTTTTCATCTGCCTCTTCCAGCTAGTTAGCTACGCCTCAAACAACCATTCCTTTCCCTCACCACTCTCACACTGTGGCCACTCCACGCCTCACATGTTATCTACATCTGTTCTTTGCCATCCAATACCCCACCCTTTCTGTCCTCCTAGTACCCCATTCATCCAATACCCCACCCTTTCTGTCCTCCTAGTACCCCATTCATCCAATACCCCACCCTTTCTGTCCTCCTAGTACCCCATTCATCCAATACCCCACCCTTTCTGTCCTCCTAGTACCCCATTCATCCAATACCCCACCCTTTCTGTCCTCCTAGTACCCCATTCATCCAATACCCCACCCTTTCTGTCCTCCTAGTACCCCATTCATCCAATACCCCACCCTTTCTGTCCTCCTAGTACCCCATTCATCCAATACCCCACCCGTTCTGTCCTCCTAGTACCCCATTCATCCAATACCCCACCCTTTCTGTCCTCCTAGTACCCCATTCATCCAATACCCCACCCGTTCTGTCCTCCTAGTACCCCATTCATCCAATACCCCACCCTTTCTGTCCTCCTAGTACCCCATTCACCGCCTCCGCCTGCCACAACACACATGTCCCAGAAAGACATATCAGCCAGAAGAGCTGCGCTTGGCCTGAGGCTGC
Organism: Poromitra crassiceps; assembly: GCF_964638095.1. Lineage (NCBI taxonomy): Eukaryota > Metazoa > Chordata > Actinopteri > Beryciformes > Melamphaidae > Poromitra > Poromitra crassiceps. The sequence continues at coordinate 51,865,961 of NC_139625.1, read as the reverse complement.
TTCCGTACTATTGAGACTGAGTCTGGCTAACTGGGTGGCAGCTGGCTGTGTCCACATGAATGAGATGTAACTAGGCTTAATGCTGAATGCTGCTGTTGTGCTCTAAACAATACCAACACTGAGGCAGGGGCAGGCTGCTCTGCCTAATGGTGGCCTATCTTTCTGTGTCTATTTGTGTGTCTGTGTGTGTGTGCATAGTTACACATACACAATGCTTTCGTTTTGGCTGAGAATCAGAGCTCTCGATGTGTCCAACAGAGTAAAGATGTCTGACATCCCTGCATTACCATAGCAACAGCATTCATGTGAGAGGCAAGGCAAGCTTTTATCAAATCTCATGGGCTCATTGCACCACCTGATGGACTGCAATCAGCATAGCACCACAGGTTTGTGTTGGGTTTACAGCAACTAAAAGAGTATTGCAAGAGATTCTTTGATGAAGGGCGGCCTGACATCTCCATGTCTGCTGCTATCACACGATCCAGTGCAGAAAAACAGAAGGCCCTGATTTTCCACCCAAAAGAAAAATAATACAAATAAAAAATAAAACAAAGAGGCAGAAAGCACAGGAATGAACAGACACACACATTTTCCACCATGACCACGTCCAATGTTTTTGCTCCTCACCAGTTTCTATACTTACCGACTGACTTTGTGGCGTATCGGAGGATTTCTGTCATAAGGAATAGCGATTCAGTTGAGTTGTTTCACCACTGTCATGCATGACACTGATAGGTAACACTGCTATTGTTTGGATGAGTGCCCTCATTCTCATTGTCATTGTTTTGTTCTGTTCTGAGCTGAAGGTGCAATACGATGTCTGAAGAAGTGCAGCCAGCTATTTACAATGAACAACCTAGTTTTTAGACAATAGGCTCTTTCACACCGGCCTTGAAAGCCGAAAAATGCACGGAAAATAGGATTCGCGCCTCCGATGTGAAAGTCGTGAACGCGCGTTGGTGGATAATTGTTTTACGCCTTTTGTCGCGCCACGGTAGGTAGTAACAGCGCCGGGTTACCTGGCAACCCGCCTCCATTTGAAAGCGTCGTCGCAGCGAGCCGGAAAAGGTGCGAATGGTCAGCTCATTCATAAAAAAATTACAGGGGAAATCACCTCATGTATCAAGAAAGTGCACGAGTGAAAGTAAAAAAAGTAGCCTAGCCTATACAATCATGACTGCAGGGACGCCAGGAGGAATGCTCCGTGCGGTTAGGCTTTGCTCAAACGATGTCGACATTAGTAGGTCAAATTAACGGATATAATAATAAGCTTCAGAGGGCTATAGCTGTCTGTGGCGAGTTGGTCTGAGGATATTCCCTCTCGAAATCAGTTCATCATACAGTAAGCTAGGCTACACTAACCTATGAAAATATTAATTTGAGCGAGGAGCTGAGTGGAAATGCCTCCAGCGGCTCGCCTTTCAATCCGGGAGCAGTGGCTGTCGCCTGAAAGGACACCGCGGGATGGGAATGTGGCCGTCCTGCTGGCCTGTGTGTGAAAGCAATTTCTGTGGCGAGGCTGCCAGGCTTTGCAGGCTTTCTGCAAAGCCTTTTTGGGCGATCTATGTGTGAAAGAGCCTAATAACTGCAACATGGTTGTTGTCTGCTGACAAAGAAGGGTAGGCCATTCTTGATTACTGGCCCATTAATAGCCTGGGTAAACCCAGGCTCCACATGACCTCCATGTACAATCAGTCACGTAGAAACTTAAGGCTGAAATATACTTCTGCGTCCGCCTCGACTTGGAGCCTTGCCAGCAGCAGCTGGTCCTATTCACCTTGTTCTTTGCCCATACAAGGACGCTTCTGCATTACGTCATTTCGTAATCGTCTTTCCGGTTTTAAACACGGAAGTAGAGTAGGCCTACCGCAGTCATTTTTAGACTTGCCAAAAAGCGGTTTTAAAGTTTTAATATTTTTCAGGTGAGAACGTAACATATATGTGACCAGTTTATCAGAATAACGCCTATTGGAAATCTTTAATGTGCAGCGAGGACCGGGAGCGCTGACTGTGCTGACACCGGTCGGACTAGCTATCTGTCAAACCCTACTGTAGTTAGGCTACTGTCAGTGAGAGAACACTGTCGACGTGCTTTTGTAACTAACGTTAAATGCTGACCGGGTACAGCCATCGGCTCCTCGCAGCAGTAAAGCTATGAACATGTAACTGAATGTTGCATGCAGTGTACCTTCTGAAAGTTGCCAAACTTCATTCATAGTGACGTTTTGTTTTGAAATTGGCCGCCAACTAGCGCTGAACCGGAAGAACAAATACGTTGCGTGTAATGCGGAAGAGAGAAAAAGTGGGCGTGGTGAATAATGTGAATATACTCGAACGTCAGCTTGACGCACACAGGGGACTCCCCAGCAAAATGAGTAAATTGTGTTTTTTCATTTTCACTAGGATTTCAATGACTAGAAGTTAGCCCAAGGAGAGAATGTAGTGCATATACTTGGTAATAGCTTTCACTCTCTCCTGTTATCTCCCCATCTATGGCGCTGTTCACGTCAGCTGAGTCGAGTCACATTTTCAAGGAGCTGCACGCAGGCAGGCTCGCCGACCGCGGCGCACCCCTCGGTGCATTCGACGAGGGGTTTGGCGCAGAAGTATGTCAAGGCCTTTACGCTATGTGACGTCACGTTGAAGGCTGGGTTCACCCAGGCTAGCCCATTACTAACACATTATTAGTACAAACAACTCCTTATCTGTTAAAATAGCTGTGAGCAAATTTAGCATGCATGACATAATTTTCAACAGCAATTTTTCACAAATGGATGAAAAATTTGCTACTTGGGATATTGTAAATAATGAGCCCAATATTACATCACAACCATACATCACAACACCTATCTGCTCTTGTAGTCATCAGTGATGACTACAAGAGCAGATAGGTGTATCAGGCAATACATGATAACATACCTGCCTGCTTAGACACTGGAACTAAGATTAAAATCACCCACATTGGGATTCTGAATTGACCATAAAATAAGTTGAGATAAGATGACACTTTAGTAATCCTCTTGAGTGAATTCGTTTAATTGTTATAAAGACTGCTAACACCAAAACCAGTATGTTACACTAAACCATCTTTACAGCTGGACTTAAACATAAAGCCGATTTCCATTTATGTACATAAAAGAGTAGCTTCTAAACTATTCTTGACTAACGGGGCTAAATGTAACAATGATGACAGACCAACAATGGTAATTTACGGACAACATGATGAATAGCAAATGTGTTGTGTTTTAATGAAGGCACATGTTGTAGCTGCAGCCTGTAGGGTTTATTGTCTATATCGGTAATGCTTGTAAACACGGTTGAAAATGTGAATTTATTGTTTTGTGTTTTAGTTTGCTTCCGTTTTTCCAAATCCAGTAACTTTGGACATGCAAATGTGTCCCTAACTTCAAATTGACAAACGGTCAAAGAAAATCTGGTTTGGAACTTTAATAACAGAAGAAGACAGAAGAAGTCCCTGCAACGCACATTGATAGAGCACGAGGCCAACAATTCAGCAAAAAATTGTTTGAAACTGATTTCCCCAGATTTGGTAACTTTGAGCCCAAATTGAGCAATATCTATCTTTCCGTCTCTGTTGGGTTGGAACTGGACCCTGGTAGTGTAACGTTACGAGATTATCTGACAAAGCCAGAAACGTTAAAGTTTGGTGAAGCGCCAAATCATGCCTTTCAGTTTGAAATGATCAAACCGCAATGTATGCGCGGCAAATGTGTAACGTTACAGCAGCAATAACTTATGTGCCTGTAATGTAACGTGCAATTACAAACCAAACAACGAGGCATAAACACTTGAATATCACTAGT